>NC_090390.1:5555792-6173102 GCF_036365525.1 Heterodontus francisci | reverse complement strand
CACTATCACTCTCAGACACTCTCTAACTCTCTCTGACACTCTCTGCCCCTCTCTAACACTCTCTGACACTCTCTGACACTCACGGACACTCACTATCACTCTCTGATACTCTCTGACACTCACTACCACTCTCTGATACTCTCTATCAATCTCTGACACTCTCTGACACTCTCTGACACTCGCTATCACTCTCTGACACTCTCTATCTCTCTCTAACACTCTCTGTCCCTCTCTAAATCTCTCTGACACTCTCTGACACTCTCAGACATTCTCATACACTCACTATCACTCTCTGACTACCTCTGACAACCTCTGACACTCTCTGAAACTCTCAGAAACTCTCAGACACTCACTATCACTCTCTGATACTCTCTATCAATCTCTGACACTCTCTATCACTCTCTATCACTCTCAGACACTCTCAGACACTCACTGTCACTCTCTGACACTCACTATCACTCTCTGACACTCTCTCACACTGTCTGACACTCTCTCACACTCTCTGACAATCTCTGAAACTCTCTATCTCTCTCTGACAATCTCTATCAACCTCTGACACTCTCTGACATTCTCCATCACTCTCTGATACTCTCTGACACTCTCAGACACTCTCAGACACTCACTATCACTCTCTGATACTCTCTGACACTCACTATCACTCTCTGATACTCTCTGACACTCTCTGTCACTCTCTGACACACTCTGACACTCTCAGACACTCAGTGTCACTCTCTGACTCTCTCTGACACTCTATATCACTCTCTATCACTCTCTGACACACTCTGACACTCTCAGACACTCAGTGTCACTCTCTGACACTCTCTGACACTCTCAGACAATCACTATCACTCTCTGACACTCTCTGACACACTCTATCACTCTCTATCACTCTCTGACACACTCTGATACTCAGAGACACTCACTGTCACTCTCAGACACTCTCTGACACTCACTATCACTCTCTGACACTCTCTATCACTCCCTGACACTCTCTATCAATCTCTGACATACTCTGACACTCTCTGACACTCTCGGACACTCACTATCACTCTCTGACACTCCCTATCACTCTCTGACATTCTCTGACACTCTCCAACACTCTCTAACACTCTCTGACACTCTCTGACACTCTCACTATCACTCTCTGACACTCTCTGACACTCTCTGACACTCACTATCACTCTCAGACACTCACTATCACTCCCTGATACTCTCTGACACTCATTATCACTCTCTGACACTCTCGATCTATGTCTGACACTCTCTGACACTCACTATCACTCTCTGACAGTCTCTATCACTCTCAGACACTCTCTGTCACTCTCAGACACTCTCAGACACTCACTATCACTCTCTGACACTCTCTATCACTCTCTGACACTCTCTGACACTGTCTGACACTCTCTGACACTCTCTGACACTCGCTGGCACTCACTATCTCTCTCTGACACTCTCTATCACTCTCTGACACTCTCTGACACTCGCAGACACTCACTATCACTCTCCGACACTCTCTCACACTCTCTCACACTCTCTGACACTCTCTGACACTCTCTAATACTCTCTAATACTCTCTGACACTCTCTGACACTCTCTATCACTCTCAGACACTCTCAGACACTCACTATCACTCTCTGATACTCTCTGACGCTCACTATCACTCTCTGATACTTTCTGACACTCAATATCACTCTCTGACACTCTCTATCACTCTCTGACACTCTCTGACATCTCTGACACTCTCTGACACTCGCTGGCACTCACTATCACTCTCTGACACTCTCTATGACTCTCTGACACTCTCAGACACTCACTATCACTCTCTGACACTCTCTCACACTCTCTGAGACTCTCTATCACTCTGTGACACTCTCTATCACTCTCAGACACTCTCTATCACTCTCAGACACTCTCAGACACTCACTATCACTCTCGGACACTCACTATCACTTTCTGACACTCCCTATCACTCTCTGACACTCTCTATCTATCTCTGAAACTCTCTGACACTCTCTGACACTCTCAGACACTCACTATCACTCTCTGATACTCTCTGACGCTCACTATCACTCTCTGATACTATCTGACACTCAATATCACTCTCTGACACTCTCTGACGCTCACGATCACTCTCTGATACTCTCTGACACTCAATATCGCACTCTGACACTCTCTATCACTCTCTGACACTCTCTGACACTCTCTGACACTCTCTGACACTCTCTATCACTCTCTGACACTCTCAGACACTCACTATCACTCTCTGACACTCTCTGACACTCTCTTTAACTCTCTAATACTCTCTGACACTCTCTATCACTCTCAGACACTCTCAGACACTCACTATCACTCTCTGATACTCTCTGACGCTCACTATCACTCTCTGATACTCTCTGACACTCAATATCACTCTCGGACACTCTCTATCACTCTCTGACACTCTCTGACACTCTCTGACACTCTCTGACACTCTCTGATACTCGCTTGCACTCACTATCACTCTCTGACTCTCTCTATCACTCTCTGACAATCTCTATCACTCTCTGACACTCTCAGACACTCACTATCACTCTCTGACACTCTCTCACACTCTCTGACACTCTCTATCACTCTGTGCCACTCTCTATCACTCTCAGACACTCTCAGACACTGACTATCACTCTCTATCAATCTCTGACACTCTGTGACACTCTCTCACACTCTCTGACACTCTATCACTCTCAGACACTCACTATCACTCTCTGACACTCACTATCACTCTCTGACACTCTCTCGCACACTCTCTGAGATTCTCTGAAACTCTCTGTCTGTCTCTGAAACTCTCTATCACTCTCTGACACTCTCTGACACTCCCTGAGTCTCCCTGACACTCTCTGACACTTTCGGACACTCACTATCACTCTCTGATACTCTCAGACACTCACTGTCACTGTCTGACACTCACTATCACTCTCTGACACTCTCTCACACTGTCTGACACTCTCTCACACTCTCTGACACTCTCTGAAACTCTCTATCTCTCTCTGACACTCTCTATCAACCTCTGACACTCTCTGACATTCTCCATCACTCTCTGATACTCTCTGACACTCTCAGACACTCTCAGACACTCACTATCACTCTCTGATACTCTCTGACACTCACTATCACTCTCTGATACTCTCTGACACTCTCAGTCACTCTCTGACACACTCTGACACTCTCAGACACTCAGTGTCACTCTCTGACTCTCACTGACACTCTCTATCACTCTCTATCACTCTCTGACACACTCTGACACTCTCAGACACTCAGTGTCACTCTCTGACACTCTCTGACACTCTCAGACAATCACTATCACTCTCTGACACTCTCTGACACACTCTAGCACTCTCTATCACTCTCTGACACACTCTGACACTCAGAGACACTCACAGTCACTCTCAGACACTCTCTGACACTCACTATCACTCTCTGACACTCTCTATCAGACTCTGACACTCTCTATCAATCTCTGACATACTCTGACACTCTCTGACACTCTCGGACACTCACTATCACTCTCTGACACTCCCTATCACTCTCTGACATTCTCTGACACTCTCCAACACTCTCTAACACTCTCTGACACTCTCTGACACTCTCACTATCACTCTCTGACACTCTCTGACACTCTCTGACACTCACTATCACTCTCAGACACTCACTATCACTCCCTGATACTCTCTGACACTCATTATCACTCTCTGACACTCTCGATCTATGTCTGACACTCTCTGACACTCACTATCACTCTCTGACAGTCTCTATCACTCTCAGACACTCTCTGTCACTCTCAGACACTCTCAGACACTCACTATCACTCTCTGACACTCTCTATCACTCTCTGACACTCTCTGACACTGTCTGACACTCTCTGACACTCTCTGACACTCGCTGGCACTCACTATCTCTCTCTGACACTCTCTATCACTCTCTGACACTCTCTGACACTCGCAGACACTCACTATCACTCTCTGACACTCTCTCACACTCTCTCACACTCTCTGACACTCTCTGACACTCTCTAATACTCTCTAATACTCTCTGACACTCTCTGACACTCTCTATCACTCTCAGACACTCTCAGACACTCACTATCACTCTCTGATACTCTCTGACGCTCACTATCACTCTCTGATACTTTCTGACACTCAATATCACTCTCTGACACTCTCTATCACTCTCTGACACTCTCTGACATCTCTGACACTCTCTGACACTCGCTGGCACTCACTATCACTCTCTGACACTCTCTATGACTCTCTGACACTCTCAGACACTCACTATCACTCTCTGACACTCTCTCACACTCTCTGAGACTCTCTATCACTCTGTGACACTCTCTATCACTCTCAGACACTCTCTATCACTCTCAGACACTCTCAGACACTCACTATCACTCTCGGACACTCACTATCACTTTCTGACACTCCCTATCACACTCTGACATTCTCTGACACTCTCTAACACTCTCTAACACTCTCTGCCACTCTCTGACACTCTCACTATCACTCGCTGACACTCTCTGACACTCTCTGACACTCAATATCACTCTCAGACACTCACTATAACTCTCTGATACTCTCTGACACTCACTATCACTCTCTGACACTCTCTATCTATCTCTGAAACTCTCTGACACTCTCTGACACTCTCAGACACTCACTATCACTCTCTGATACTCTCTGACGCTCACTATCACTCTCTGATACTATCTGACACTCAATATCACTCTCTGACACTCTCTGACGCTCACGATCACTCTCTGATACTCTGTGACACTCAATATCACACTCTGACACTCTCTATCACTCTCTGACACTCTCTGACACACTCTGACACTCGCTGGCACTCACTATCACACTCTGACACTCTCTATCACTCTCTGACACACTCTATCACTCTCTGACACTCTCTGACACTCTCTTTAACTCTCTAATACTCTCTGACACTCTCTATCACTCTCAGACACTCTCAGACACTCACTATCACTCTCTGATACTCTCTGACGCTCACTATCACTCTCTGACACTCTCTCACACTGTCTGACACTCTCTCACACTCTCTGACACTCTCTGAAACTCTCTATCTCTCTCTGACACTCTCTATCAACCTCTGACACTCTCTGACATTCTCCATCACTCTCTGATACTCTCTGACACTCTCAGACACTCTCAGACACTCACTATCACTCTCTGATACTCTCTGACACTCACTATCACTCTCTGATACTCTCTGACACTCTCTGTCACTCTCTGACACACTCTGACACTCTCAGACACTCAGTGTCACTCTCTGACTCTCTCTGACACTCTCTATCACTCTCTATCACTCTCTGACACACTCTGACACTCTCAGACACTCAGTGTCACTCTCTGACACTCTCTGACACTCTCAGACAATCACTATCACTCTCTGACACTCTCTGACACACTCTATCACTCTCCTTCACTCTCTGACACACTCTGACACTCAGAGACACTCACTGTCACTCTCAGACACTCTCTGACACTCACTATCACTCTCTGACACTCTCTATCACACTCTGACACTCTCTATCAATCTCTGACATACTCTGACACTCTCTGACACTCTCGGACACTCACTATCACTCTCTGACACTCCCTATCACTCTCTGACATTCTCTGACACTCTCCAACACTCTCTAACACTCTCTGACACTCTCTGACACTCTCACTATCACTCTCTGACACTCTCTGACACTCTCTGACACTCACTATCACTCTCAGACACTCACTATCACTCCCTGATACTCTCTGACACTCATTATCACTCTCTGACACTCTCGATCTATGTCTGACACTCTCTGACACTCACTATCACTCTCTGACAGTCTCTATCACTCTCAGACACTCTCTGTCACTCTCAGACACTCTCAGACACTCACTATCACTCTCTGACACTCTCTATCACTCTCTGACACTCTCTGACACTGTCTGACACTCTCTGACACTCTCTGACACTCGCTGGCACTCACTATCTCTCTCTGACACTCTCTATCACTCTCTGACACTCTCTGACACTCGCAGACACTCACTATCACTCTCTGACACTCTCTCACACTCTCTCACACTCTCTGACACTCTCTGACACTCTCTAATACTCTCTAATACTCTCTGACACTCTCTGACACTCTCTATCACTCTCAGACACTCTCAGACACTCACTATCACTCTCTGATACTCTCTGACGCTCACTATCACTCTCTGATACTTTCTGACACTCAATATCACTCTCTGACACTCTCTATCACTCTCTGACACTCTCTGACATCTCTGACACTCTCTGACACTCGCTGGCACTCACTATCACTCTCTGACACTCTCTATGACTCTCTGACACTCTCAGACACTCACTATCACTCTCTGACACTCTCTCACACTCTCTGAGACTCTCTATCACTCTGTGACACTCTCTATCACTCTCAGACACTCTCTATCACTCTCAGACACTCTCAGACACTCACTATCACTCTCGGACACTCACTATCACTTTCTGACACTCCCTATCACTCTCTGACACTCTCTATCTATCTCTGAAACTCTCTGACACTCTCTGACACTCTCAGACACTCACTATCACTCTCTGATACTCTCTGACGCTCACTATCACTCTCTGATACTATCTGACACTCAATATCACTCTCTGACACTCTCTGACGCTCACGATCACTCTCTGATACTCTCTGACACTCAATATCGCACTCTGACACTCTCTATCACTCTCTGACACTCTCTGACACTCTCTGACACTCTCTGACACTCTCTATCACTCTCTGACACTCTCAGACACTCACTATCACTCTCTGACACTCTCTGACACTCTCTTTAACTCTCTAATACTCTCTGACACTCTCTATCACTCTCAGACACTCTCAGACACTCACTATCACTCTCTGATACTCTCTGACGCTCACTATCACTCTCTGATACTCTCTGACACTCAATATCACTCTCGGACACTCTCTATCACTCTCTGACACTCTCTGACACTCTCTGACACTCTCTGACACTCTCTGATACTCGCTTGCACTCACTATCACTCTCTGACTCTCTCTATCACTCTCTGACAATCTCTATCACTCTCTGACACTCTCAGACACTCACTATCACTCTCTGACACTCTCTCACACTCTCTGACACTCTCTATCACTCTGTGCCACTCTCTATCACTCTCAGACACTCTCAGACACTGACTATCACTCTCTATCAATCTCTGACACTCTGTGACACTCTCTCACACTCTCTGACACTCTATCACTCTCAGACACTCACTATCACTCTCTGACACTCACTATCACTCTCTGACACTCTCTCGCACACTCTCTGAGATTCTCTGAAACTCTCTGTCTGTCTCTGAAACTCTCTATCACTCTCTGACACTCTCTGACACTCCCTGAGTCTCCCTGACACTCTCTGACACTTTCGGACACTCACTATCACTCTCTGATACTCTCAGACACTCACTGTCACTGTCTGACACTCACTATCACTCTCTGACACTCTCTCACACTGTCTGACACTCTCTCACACTCTCTGACACTCTCTGAAACTCTCTATGTCTCTCTGACACTCTCTATCAACCTCTGACACTCTCTGACATTCTCCATCACTCTCTGATACTCTCTGACACTCTCAGACACTCTCAGACACTCACTATCACTCTCTGATACTCTCTGACACTCACTATCACTCTCTGATACTCTCTGACACTCTCAGTCACTCTCTGACACACTCTGACACTCTCAGACACTCAGTGTCACTCTCTGACTCTCACTGACACTCTCTATCACTCTCTATCACTCTCTGACACACTCTGACACTCTCAGACACTCAGTGTCACTCTCTGACACTCTCTGACACTCTCAGACAATCACTATCACTCTCTGACACTCTCTGACACACTCTATCACTCTCTATCACTCTCTGACACACTCTGACACTCAGAGACACTCACTGTCACTCTCAGACACTCTCTGACACTCACTATCACTCTCTGACACTCTCTATCAGACTCTGACACTCTCTATCAATCTCTGACATACTCTGACACTCTCTGACACTCTCGGACACTCACTATCACTCTCTGACACTCCCTATCACTCTCTGACATTCTCTGACACTCTCCAACACTCTCTAACACTCTCTGACACTCTCTGACACTCTCACTATCACTCTCTGACACTCGCTGACACTCTCTGACACTCACTATCACTCTCAGACACTCACTATCACTCCCTGATACTCTCTGACACTCATTATCACTCTCTGACACTCTCGATCTATGTCTGACACTCTCTGACACTCACTATCACTCTCTGACAGTCTCTATCACTCTCAGACACTCTCTGTCACTCTCAGACACTCTCAGACACTCACTATCACTCTCTGACACTCTCTATCACTCTCTGACACTCTCTGACACTGTCTGACACTCTCTGACACTCTCTGACACTCGCTGGCACTCACTATCTCTCTCTGACACTCTCTATCACTCTCTGACACTCTCTGACACTCGCAGACACTCACTATCACTCTCTGACACTCTCTCACACTCTCTCACACTCTCTGACACTCTCTGACACTCTCTAATACTCTCTAATACTCTCTGACACTCTCTGACACTCTCTATCACTCTCAGACACTCTCAGACACTCACTATCACTCTCTGATACTCTCTGACGCTCACTATCACTCTCTGATACTTTCTGACACTCAATATCACTCTCTGACACTCTCTATCACTCTCTGACACTCTCTGACATCTCTGACACTCTCTGACACTCGCTGGCACTCACTATCACTCTCTGACACTCTCTATGACTCTCTGACACTCTCAGACACTCACTATCACTCTCTGACACTCTCTCACACTCTCTGAGACTCTCTATCACTCTGTGACACTCTCTATCACTCTCAGACACTCTCTATCACTCTCAGACACTCTCAGACACCCACTATCACTCTCGGACACTCACTATCACTTTCTGACACTCCCTATCACACTCTGACATTCTCTGACACTCTCTAACACTCTCTAACACTCTCTGCCACTCTCTGACACTCTCACTATCACTCGCTGACACTCTCTGACACTCTCTGACACTCAATATCACTCTCAGACACTCACTATAACTCTCTGATACTCTCTGACACTCACTATCACTCTCTGACACTCTCTATCTATCTCTGAAACTCTCTGACACTCTCTGACACTCTCAGACACTCACTATCACTCTCTGATACTCTCTGACGCTCACTATCACTCTCTGATACTATCTGACACTCAATATCACTCTCTGACACTCTCTGACGCTCACGATCACTCTCTGATACTCTGTGACACTCAATATCACACTCTGACACTCTCTATCACTCTCTGACACTCTCTGACACACTCTGACACTCGCTGGCACTCACTATCACACTCTGACACTCTCTATCACTCTCTGACACACTCTATCACTCTCTGACACTCTCTGACACTCTCTTTAACTCTCTAATACTCTCTGACACTCTCTATCACTCTCAGACACTCTCAGACACTCACTATCACTCTCTGATACTCTCTGACGCTCACTATCACTCTCTGACACTCTCTCACACTGTCTGACACTCTCTCACACTCTCTGACACTCTCTGAAACTCTCTATCTCTCTCTGACACTCTCTATCAACCTCTGACACTCTCTGACATTCTCCATCACTCTCTGATACTCTCTGACACTCTCAGACACTCTCAGACACTCACTATCACTCTCTGATACTCTCTGACACTCACTATCACTCTCTGATACTCTCTGACACTCTCTGTCACTCTCTGACACACTCTGACACTCTCAGACACTCAGTGTCACTCTCTGACTCTCTCTGACACTCTCTATCACTCTCTATCACTCTCTGACACACTCTGACACTCTCAGACACTCAGTGTCACTCTCTGACACTCTCTGACACTCTCAGACAATCACTATCACTCTCTGACACTCTCTGACACACTCTATCACTCTCCTTCACTCTCTGACACACTCTGATACTCAGAGACACTCACTGTCACTCTCAGACACTCTCTGACACTCACTATCACTCTCTGACACTCTCTATCACACTCTGACACTCTCTATCAATCTCTGACATACTCTGACACTCTCTGACACTCTCGGACACTCACTATCACTCTCTGACACTCCCTATCACTCTCTGACATTCTCTGACACTCTCCAACACTCTCTAACACTCTCTGACACTCTCTGACACTCTCACTATCACTCTCTGACACTCTCTGACACTCTCTGACACTCACTATCACTCTCAGACGCTCACTATCACTCCCTGATACTCTCTGACACTCATTATCACTCTCTGACACTCTCGATCTATGTCTGACACTCTCTGACACTCACTATCACTCTCTGACAGTCTCTATCACTCTCAGACACTCTCTGTCACTCTCAGACACTCTCAGACACTCACTATCACTCTCTGACACTCTCTATCACTCTCTGACACTCTCTGACACTGTCTGACACTCTCTGACACTCTCTGACACTCGCTGGCACTCACTATCTCTCTCTGACACTCTCTATCACTCTCTGACACTCTCTGACACTCGCAGACACTCACTATCACTCTCTGACACTCTCTCACACTCTCTCACACTCTCTGACACTCTCTGACACTCTCTAATACTCTCTAATACTCTCTGACACTCTCTGACACTCTCTATCACTCTCAGACACTCTCAGACACTCACTATCACTCTCTGATACTCTCTGACGCTCACTATCACTCTCTGATACTTTCTGACACTCAATATCACTCTCTGACACTCTCTATCACTCTCTGACACTCTCTGACATCTCTGACACTCTCTGACACTCGCTGGCACTCACTATCACTCTCTGACACTCTCTATGACTCTCTGACACTCTCAGACACTCACTATCACTCTCTGACACTCTCTCACACTCTCTGAGACTCTCTATCACTCTGTGACACTCTCTATCACTCTCAGACACTCTCTATCACTCTCAGACACTCTCAGACACTCACTATCACTCTCGGACACTCACTATCACTTTCTGACACTCCCTATCACTCTCTGACATTCTCTGACACTCTCTAACACTCTCTAACACTCTCTGACACTCTCTGACACTCTCACTATCACTCGCTGACACTCTCTGACACTCTCTGACACTCACTATCACTCTCAGACACTCACTATAACTCTCTGATACTCTCTGACACTCACTATCACTCTCTGACACTCTCTATCTATCTCTGAAACTCTCTGACACTCTCTGACACTCTCAGACACTCACTATCACTCTCTGATACTCTCTGACGCTCACTATCACTCTCTGATACTATCTGACACTCAATATCACTCTCTGACACTCTCTGACGCTCACGATCACTCTCTGATACTCTGTGACACTCAATATCACACTCTGACACTCTCTATCACTCTCTGACACTCTCTGACACTCTCTGACACTCGCTGGCACTCACTATCACACTCTGACACTCTCTATCACTCTCTGACACTCTCTATCACTCTCTGACACTCTCAGACACTCACTATCACTCTCTGACACTCTCTGACACTCTCTTTAACTCTCTAATACTCTCTGACACTCTCTATCACTCTCAGACACTCTCAGACACTCACTATCACTCTCTGATACTCTCTGACGCTCACTATCACTCTCTGATACTCTCTGACACTCAATATCACTCTCGGACACTCTCTATCACTCTCTGACACTCTCTGACACTCTCTGACACTCTCTGACACTCTCTGACACTCTCTGATACTCGCTTGCACTCACTATCACTCTCTGACTCTCTCTATCACTCTCTGACAATCTCTATCACTCTCTGACACTCTCAGACACTCACTATCACTCTCTGACACTCTCTCACACTCTCTGACACTCTCTATCACTCTGTGCCACTCTCTATCACTCTCAGACACTCTCAGACACTGACTATCACTCTCTGACACTCTCTATCTCTCTCTGACACTCTCTCACACTCTCTGACACTCTCTGACACTCTATCACTCTCAGACACTCAATATCACTCTCTGACACTCACTATCACTCTCTGACACTCTCTCACACTCTCTGAGATTCTCTGAAACTCTCTGTCTGTCTCTGAAACTCTCTATCACTCTCTGACACTCTCTGACACTCTCTGACACTCCCTGAGTCTCCCTGACACTCTCTGACACTTTCGGACACTCACTATCACTCTCTGATACTCTCTGACACTCACTATCACTCTCTGATACTCTCTATCAATCTCTGACACTCTGTGACACTCTCTGACACTCGCTATCACTCTCTGACACTCTCTATCTCTCTCTCTGACACTCTCTGTCCCTCTCTAACTCTCTCTGACACTCTCTGACCTTCTCAGACATTCTCATGCACTCATTATCACTCTCTGATACTCTCTGACACACACTATCACACTCTGATACTCTCTATCAATCTCTGACACTCTCTATCACTCTCTATCACTCTCAGACACTCTCAGACACTCACTGTCACTCTCTGACACTCACTATCACTCTCTGATACTCTCTGACGCTCACTATCACTCTCTGATACTATCTGACACTCAATATCACTCTCTGACACTCTCTGACGCTCACGATCACTCTCTGATACTCTCTGACACTCAATATCACACTCTGACACTCTCTATCACTCTCTGACACTCTCTGACACTCTCTGACACTCGCTGGCACTCACTATCACACTCTGACACTCTCTATCACTCTCTGACACTCTCTATCACTCTCTGACACTCTCAGACTCTCACTATCACTCTCTGACACTCTCTGACACTCTCTTTAACTCTCTAATACTCTCTGACACTCTCTATCACTCTCAGACACTCTCAGACACTCACTATCACTCTCTGATACTCTCTGACGCTCACTATCACTCTCTGATACTCTCTGACACTCAATATCACTCTCGGACACTCTCTATCACTCTCTGACACTCTCTGACACTCTCTGACACTCTCTCACACTCTCTGATACTCGCTTGCACTCACTATTACTCTCTGACTCTCTCTATCACTCTCTGACAATCTCTATCACTCTCTGACACTCTCAGACACTCACTATCACTCTCTGACACTCTCTCACACTCTCTGACACTCTCTATCCCTCTGTGCCACTCTCTATCACTCTCAGACACTCTCAGACACTGACTATCACTCTCTATCAATCTCTGACACTCTGTGACACTCTCTCACACTCTCTGACACTCTCTGACACTCTATCACTCTCAGACACTCACTATCAATCTCTGACACTCACTATCACTCTCTGACACTCTCTCGCACACTCTCTGAGATTCTCTGAAACTCTCTGTCTGTCTCTGAAACTCTCTATCACTCTCTGACACTCTCTGACACTCTCTGACACTCCCTGAGTCTCCCTGACACTCTCTGACACTTTCGGACACTCACTATCACTCTCTGATACTCTCAGACACTCACTGTCACTGTCTGACACTCACTATCACTCTCTGACACTCTCTCACACTGTCTGACACTCTCTCACACTCTCTGACACTCTCTGAATCTCTCTATCTCTCTCTGACACTCTCTATCAACCTCTGACACTCTCTGACATTCTCCATCACTCTCTGATACTCTCTGACACTCTCAGACACTCTCAGACACTCACTATCACTCTCTGATACTCTCTGACACTCACTATCACTCTCTGATACTCTCTGACACTCTCTGTCACTCTCTGACACACTCTGACACTCTCAGACACTCAGTGTCACTCTCTGACTCTCTCTGACACTCTCTATCACTCTCTATCACTCTCTGACACACTCTGACACTCTCAGACACTCAGTGTCACTCTCTGACACTCTCTGACACTCTCAGACAATCACTATCACTCTCTGACACTCTCTGACACACTCTATCACTCTCTATCACTCTCTGACATACTCTGACACTCAGAGACACTCACTGTCACTCTCAGACACTCTCTGACACTCACTATCACTCTCTGACACTCTCTATCACACTCTGACACTCTCTATCAATCTCTGACATACTCTGACACTCTCTGACACTCTCGGACACTCACTATCACTCTCTGACACTCCCTATCACTCTCTGACATTCTCTGACACTCTCCAACACTCTCTAACACTCTCTGACACTCTCTGACACTCTCACTATCACTCTCTGACACTCTCTGACACTCTCTGACACTCACTATCACTCTCAGACACTCACTATCACTCCCTGATACTCTCTGACACTCATTATCACTCTCTGACACTCTCGATCTATGTCTGACACTCTCTGACACTCACTATCACTCTCTGACAGTCTCTATCACTCTCAGACACTCTCTGTCACTCTCAGACACTCTCAGACACTCACTATCACTCTCTGACACTCTCTATCACTCTCTGACACTCTCTGACACTGTCTGACACTCTCTGACACTCTCTGACACTCGCTGGCACTCACTATCTCTCTCTGACACTCTCTATCACTCTCTGACACTCTCTGACACTCGCAGACACTCACTATCACTCTCTGACACTCTCTCACACTCTCTCACACTCTCTGACACTCTCTGACACTCTCTAATACTCTCTAATACTCTCTGACACTCTCTGACACTCTCTATCACTCTCAGACACTCTCAGACACTCACTATCACTCTCTGATACTCTCTGACGCTCACTATCACTCTCTGATACTTTCTGACACTCAATATCACTCTCTGACACTCTCTATCACTCTCTGACACTCTCTGACATCTCTGACACTCTCTGACACTCGCTGGCACTCACTATCACTCTCTGACACTCTCTATGACTCTCTGACACTCTCAGACACTCACTATCACTCTCTGACACTCTCTCACACTCTCTGAGACTCTCTATCACTCTGTGACACTCTCTATCACTCTCAGACACTCTCTATCACTCTCAGACACTATCAGACACTCACTATCACTCTCGGACACTCACTATCACTTTCTGACACTCCCTATCACTCTCTGACATTCTCTGACACTCTCTAACACTCTCTAACACTCTCTGACACTCTCTGACACTCTCACTATCACTCGCTGACACTCTCTGACACTCTCTGACACTCACTATCACTCTCAGACACTCACTATAACTCTCTGATACTCTCTGACACTCACTATCACTCTCTGACACTCTCTATCTATCTCTGAAACTCTCTGACACTCTCTGACACTCTCAGACACTCACGATCACTCTCTGATACTCTCTGACACTCAATATCACACTCTGACACTCTCTATCACTCTCTGACACTCTCTGACACTCTCTGACACTCGCTGGCACTCACTATCACACTCTGACACTCTCTATCACTCTCTGACACTCTCTATCACTCTCTGACACTCTCAGACACTCAATATCACTCTCTGACACTCTCTGACACTCTCTTTAACTCTCTAATACTCTCTGACACTCTCTATCACTCTCAGACACTCTCAGACACTCACTATCACTCTCTGATACTCTCTGACGCTCACTATCACTCTCTGATACTCTCTGACACTCAATATCACTCTCGGACACTCTCTATCACTCTCTGACACTCTCTGACACTCTCTGACACTCTCTGATACTCGCTTGCACTCACTATCACTCTCTGACTCTCTCTATCACTCTCTGACAATCTCTATCACTCTCTGACACTCTCAGACACACTATCACTCTCTGACACTCTCTCACACTCTCTGACACTCTCTATCACTCTGTGCCACTCTCTATCACTCTCAGACACTCTCAGACACTGACTATCACTCTCTGACACTCTCTAACTCTCTCTGACACTCTCTCACACTCTCTGACACTCTCTGACACTCTATCACTCTCAGACACTCAATATCACTCTCTGACACTCACTATCACTCTCTGACACTCTCTCACACTCTCTGAGATTCTCTGAAACTCTCTGTCTGTCTCTGAAACTCTCTATCACTCTCTGACACTCTCTGACACTCTCTGACACTCCCTGAGTCTCCCTGACACTCTCTGACACTTTCGGACACTCACTATCACTCTCTGATACTCTCTGACACTCACTATCACTCTCTGATACTCTCTATCAATCTCTGACACTCTGTGACACTCTCTGACACTCGCTATCACTCTCTGACACTCTCTATCTCTCTCTGACACTCTCTGTCCCTCTCTAACTCTCTCTGACACTCTCTGACCTTCTCAGACATTCTCATGCACTCATTATCACTCTCTGATACTCTCTGACACACACTATCACACTCTGATACTCTCTATCAATCTCTGACACTCTCTATCACTCTCTATCACTCTCAGACACTCTCAGACACTCACTGTCACTCTCTGACACTCACTGTCACTCTCTGACACTCTCTCACACTGTCTGACACTCTCTCACACTCTCTGACACTCTCTGAAACTCTCTATCTCTCTCTGACACTCTCTATCACTCTCTGACACTCTCTGACACTCGCTGGCACTCACTATCACTCTCTGACACTCTCTCACACTCTCTGACACTCTCTGACACTCTCTGACACTCTCTAATACTCTCTGACACTCTCTGACACTCTCTATCACTCTCAGACACTCTCTATCACTCTTTGACACTCTCTGACACTCTCTCACACTCTCTTTAACTCTCTAATACTCTCTGACACTCTCTATCACTCTCAGACACTCTCAGACACTCACTATCACTCTCTGATACTCTCTGACGCTCACTATCACTCTCTGATACTCTCTGACACTCAATATCACTCTCGGACACTCTCTATCACTCTCTGACACTCTCTGACACTCTCTGACACTCTCTGACTCTCTCTGATACTCGCTTGCACTCACTATCACTCTCTGACTCTCTCTATCACTCTCTGACAATCTCTATCACTCTCTGACACTCTCAGACACTCACTATCACTCTCTGACACTCTCTCACACTCTCTGACACTCTCTATCACTCTGTGCCACTCTCTATCACTCTCAGACTCTCTCAGACACTGACTATCACTCTCTGACACTCTCTATCTCTCTCTGACACTCTCTCACACTCTCTGACACTCTCTGACACTCTATCACTCTCAGACACTCACTATCTCTCTCTGACACTCACTATCACTCTCTGACACTCTCTCACACTCTCTGAGATTCTCTGAAACTCTCTGTCTGTCTCTGAAACTCTCTATCACTCTCTGACACTCTCTGACACTCTCTGACACTCCCTGAGTCTCCCTGTCACTCTCTGACTCTCTCTATCACTCTCTGACAATCTCTATCACTCTCTGACACTCTCAGACACTCACTATCATTCTCTGATACTCTCTGACACTCACTATCACTCTCTGATACTCTCTGACACTCACTATCACTCTCTGACACTCTCTATCACTCTCTGACACTCTCTGACACTCACTATCACTGTCTGACACACTCTATCACTCTCTGAGACTCTCTAGCACTCTCTGACACTCTGAGACAATCACTATCACTCTCTGACACTCTCTGACGCTCTCTATTACTCTCTATCACTCTCTGACACTCTCTCATACTCTCAGACACTGACAGACACTCACCATCACTCTCTGAGACACTCCGTCACTCTATGACACTCACGGCCACTCTCTGACACACTCTGACACTCTCTGACACTCTCTATCACTCTCCATCACACTCTGACACTCTCTGACACTCTCTATCACTCTCTATCACTCTCTGACACTCTCTGACACTCACTATGACTCTCAGACACTCACGATCACTCTCTGATACTCTCTGACACTCAATATCACTCTCTGACACTCTCTATCACTCTCTGACACTCTCTGACACTCACTGACACTCACTATCACTCTCTGACACTCTCTATCACTCTCTGACACTCTCAGACACTCACTATCACTCTCTGACACTCTCTCACACTCTCTGACACTCTCTAATACTCTCTGACACTCTCTATCACTCTCAGACACTCTCAGACACTCTCTGATACTCTCTGACGCTCACTATCACTCTCTGATATTCTCTGACACTCAATATCACTCTCTGACACTCTCTATCACTATCTGACACTCTCTGACACTCTCTGACACTTTCTGACACTCTCTGATACTCGCTGGCACTCACTTTCACTCTCTGACTCTCTCTATCACTCTCTGACAATCTCTATCACTCTCTGACACTCTCAGACACACTATCACTCTCTGACACTCTCTCACACTGTCTGACACTCTCTATCACTCTGTGCCACTCTCTGTCACTCTCAGACACTCTCAGACACTCACTATCACTCTCTGATACTCTCTGACGCTCACTATCACTCTCTGATACTCTCTGACACTCAATATCTCTCTCGGACACTCTCTATCACTCTCTGACACTCTCTGACACTCTCTGACACTCTCTGACACTCTCTGATACTCGCTTGCACTCACTATCACTCTCTGACTCTCTCTATCACTCTCTGACAATCTCTATCACTCTCTGACACTCTCAGACACTCACTATCACTCTCTGACACTCTCTCACACTCTCTGACACTCTCTATCACTCTGTGCCACTCTCTATCACTCTCAGACACTCTCAGACACTGACTATCACTCTCTGACACTCTCTATCTCTCTCTGACACTCTCTGATACTCGCTTGCACTCACTATCACTCTCTGACACTCTCTATCACTCTCTGACACTCTCTATCACTCTCTGACACTCTCAGACACGCACTATCACTCTCTGACACTCTCTCACACTCTCTGACACTCTCTAATACTCTCTGACACTCTCTATCACTCTCAGACACTCTCAGACACTCTCTGATACTCTCTGACGCTCACTATCACTCTCTGATATTCTCTGACACTCAATATCACTCTCTGACACTCTCTATCACTATCTGACACTCTCTGACACTCTCTGACACTTTCTGACACTCTCTGATACTCGCTGGCACTCACTTTCACTCTCTGACTCTCTCTATCACTCTCTGACAATCTCTATCACTCTCTGACACTCTCAGACACACTATCACTCTCTGACACTCTCTCACACTGTCTGACACTTTCTATCACTCTGTGCCACTCTCTATCACTCTCAGACACTCTCAGACACTCACTATCACTCTCTGACACTCTCTATCTCTCTCTGACACTCTCTCACACTCTCTGACACTCTCTGACACTCTCTGACACTCTCTATCACTCTCAGACACTCGCTATCACTCTCTGACACTCACTATCACTCTCTGACACTCTCTCACACTCTCTGAGATTCTCTGAAACTCTCTGTCTGTCTCTGAAACTCTCTGTCACTCTCTGACACTCTCTGACACTCTCTGACACTCCCTGAGTCTCCCTGACACTCTCTGACACTTTCGGACACTCACTATCACTCTCTGATACTCTCTGACACTCACTATCACTCTCTGATACTCTCTATCAATCTCTGACACTCTGTGACACTCTCTGACACTCGCTATCACTCTCTGACACTCTCTATCTCTCTCTGACACTCTCTGTCCCTCTCTAACTCTCTCTGACACTCTCTGACACTCTCAGACATTCTCATGCACTCATTATCAATCTCCGATCCTCTCTGACACACACTATCACTCGCTGATACTCTCTATCAATCTCTGACTCTCTCTATCACTCTCTATCACTCTCAGACACTCTCAGACAGTCTCTGACACTCTCTGACACTCACTGTCACTCTCTGACACTCTCTCACACTGTCTGACACTCTCTCACACTCTCTGACAATCACTATCACTCTCAGACACTCACTATAACTCTCTGATACTCTCTGACACTCACTATCACTCTCTGACACTCTCTATCTATCTCTGAAACTCTCTGACACTCACTATCACTCTCTGACAGTCTCCATCACTCTCAGACACTCTCTCACACTCTCTAAAACACTCTATCTCTCTCTGACACTCTCTATCACTCTCTGACAGTGTCTGACACTCTCTATCACTCTCTGACACTCTCTGACTCTCTCTGACACTCTCAGACACTCACTATCACTCTCTGATACTCTCTGACGCTCACTATCACTCTCTGATACTCTCTGACGCTCACTATCACTCTCTGACACTCTCTATCACTCTCTGACACTCTCTATCACTCTCTGACACTCTCAGACACTCACTATCACTCTCTGACACTCTCTCACACTCTCTTTAACTCTCTAATACTCTCTGACATTCTCTATCACTCTCAGACACTCTCAGACACTCACTATCACTCTCTGATACTCTCTGACGCTCACTATCACTCTCTGATACTCTCTGACACTCAATATCACTCTCGGACACTCTCTATCACTCTCTGACACTCTCTGACACTCTCTGACACTCTCTGACACTCTCTGATACTCGCTTGCACTCACTATCACTCTCTGACTCTCTCTATCACTCTCTGACAATCTCTATCACTCTCTGACACTCTCAGACACTCACTATCACTCTCTGACACTCTCTCACACTCTCTGACACTCTCTATCACTCTGTGCCACTCTCTATCACTCTCAGACACTCTCAGACACTGACTATCACTCTCTGACACTCTCTATCTCTCTCTGACACTCTCTCACACTCTCTCACACTCTCTGACACTCTCTGACACTCTCAGACACTCACTATCACTCTCTGACACTCACTATCACTCTCTGACACTCTCTCACACTCTCTGAGATTCTCTGAAACTCTCTGTCTGTCTCTGAAACTCTCTATCACTCTCTGACACTCTCTGACACTCCCTGAGTCTCCCTGACACTCTCTGACACTTTCGGACACTCACTATCACTCTCTGATACTCTCTGACACTCACTATCACTCTCTGATACTCTCTATCAATCTCTGACACTCTGTGACACTCTCTGACACTCGCTATCACTCTCTGACACTCTCTATCTCTCTCTGACACTCTCTGTCCCTCTCTAACTCTCTCTGACACTCTCTGACCTTCTCAGAAATTCTCATGCACTCATTATCACTCTCTGATACTCTCTGACACACACTATCACTCTCTGATACTCTCTATCAATCTCTGACACTCTCTATCACTCTCTATCACTCTCAGACACTCTCAGACACTCACTGTCACTCTCTGACACTCACTGTCACTCTCTGACACTCTCTCACACTGTCTGACACTCTCTCACACTCTCTGACACTCTCTGAAACTCTCTATCTCTCTCTGAAACTCTCTATCACTCTCTGACACTCTCTGACACTCTCTGACACTCGCTGGCACTCACTATCACTCTCTGACACTCTCTATCACTCTCTGACACTCTCAGACACTCACTATCACTCTCTGACACTCTCTCACACTCTCTGACACTCTCTAATACTCTCTGACACTCTCTGACACTCTCTATCACTCTCAGACACTCTCAGACACTCGCTATCACTCTCTGATACTCTCTGACGCTCACTATCACTCTCTGATACTCTCTGACACTCAATATCGCTCTCTGACACTCTCTATCACTCTCTGACACTCTCTGACACTCTCTGACACTCGCTGGCACTCACTATCACTCTCTGATCACTCTCTATCACTCTCTGACACTCTCAGACACTCACTATCACTCGCTGACACTCTCTCACACTCTCTGAGACTCTCTATCACTCTGTGACACTCTCTATCACTCTCAGACACTCTCAGACACTCACTATCACTCTCTGACACTCTCTATCTCTCTCTGACACTCTCTATCACTCTCAGACACTCTCAGACACTCACTATCACTCTCTGACACTCACTATCACTCTCTGACACTCTCTCACACTCTCTGACACTCGCTGAAACTCTCTGTCTCTCTCTGAAATTCTCTATCCCTCTCTGAAACTCTCTGACACTCTCAGACACTCTCAGACACTCACTATCATTCTCTGATACTCTCTGACACTCACTATCACTCTCTGATACTCTCTGACACTCACTATCACTCTCTGACACTCTCTATCACTCTCTGACACTCTCTGACACTCACTATCACTGTCTGACACACTCTATCACTCTCTGAGACTCTCTAGCACTCTCTGACACTCTGAGACAATCACTATCACTCTCTGACACTCTCTGACACTCTCTCATCCTCTCAGACACTGACAGACACTCACCATCACTCTCTGAGACACTCTGTCACTCTCTGACACTCACTGTCACTCTCTGACACACTCTGACACTCTCTGACACTCTCTATCACTCTCCATCACACTCTGACACTCTCTGACACTCTCTATAACTCTCTATCACTCTCTGACACTCTCTGACACTCTCTGACACTCTCTATCACTCTCCATCACACTCTGACACTCTCTGACACTCTCTATCACTCTCTATCACTCTCTGACACTCTCTGACACTCTCTGACACTCACTATCACTCTCTGATACTCTCTGACACTCAATATCACTCTCTGACACTCTCTATCACTCTCTGACACTCTCTGACACTCTCTGACACTCACTGGCACTCACTATCACTCTCTGACACTCTCTATCACTCTCTGACACTCTCTATCACTCTCTGACACTCTCAGACACTCACTATCACTCTCTGACACTCTCTCACACTCTCTGACACTCTCTAATACTCTCTGACACTCTCTATCACTTTCAGACACTCTCAGACACTCACTATCACTCTCTGATACTCTCTGATGCTCACTATCACTCTCTGATATTCTCTGACACTCAATATCACTCTCTGACACTCTCTATCACTATCTGACACTCTCTGACACTCTCTGACACTCTCTGACACTTTCTGACACTCTCTGATACTCACTGGCACTCACTATCACTCTCTGACTCTCTCTATCACTCTCTGACAATCTCTATCACTCTCTGACACTCACAGACACACTATCACTCTCTGACACTCTCTCACACTGTCTGACACTCTCTATCACTCTGTGCCACTCTCTATCACTCTCAGACACTCTCAGACACTCACTATCACTCTCTGACACTCTCTATCTCTCTCTGACACTCTCTCACACTCTCTGACACTCTCTGACACTCTCTATCACTCTCAGACACTCACTATCACTCTCTGACACTCTCTCACACTCTCTGAGATTCTCTGAAACTCTCTGTCTGTCTCAAAAACTCTCTATCACTCTCTGACACTCTCTGACACTCTCTCATACTCTCAGACACTGACAGACACTCACCATCACTCTCTGAGACACTCTGTCACTCTCTGACACTCACTGTCACTCTCTGACACACTCTGACACTCTATGACACTCTCTATCACTCTCCATCACACTCTGACACTCTCTGACACTCTCTATCACTCTCTATCACTCTCTGACACTCGCTGACACTCTCTGACACTCTCTATCACTCTCCATCACACTCTGACACTCTCTGACACTCTCTATCACTCTCTATCACTCTCTGACACTCTCTGACACTCTCTGACACTCACTATCACTCTCTGATACTCTCTGACAGTCAATATCACTCTCTGACACTCTCTGACACTCTCTGACACTCTCTGACACTCACTGGCACTCACTATCACTCTCTGACACTCTCTATCACTCTCTGACACTCTCTATCACTCTCTGACACTCTCAGACACTCACTATCACTCTCTGACACTCTCTCACACTCTCTGACACTCTCTAATACTCTCTGACACTCTCTATCACTCTCAGACACTCTCAGACACTCACTATCACTCTCTGATACTCTCTGACGCTCACTATCACTCTCTGATATTCTCTGACACTCAATATCACTCTCTGACACTCGCTATCACTATCTGACTCTCTCTGACACTCTCTGACACTCTCTGACACTTTCTGACACTCTCTGATACTCACTGGCACTCACTATCACTCTCTGACTCTCTCTATCACTCTCTGACAATCTCTATCACTCTCTGACACTCTCAGACACACTATCACTCTCTGACACTCTCTCACACTGTCTGACACTCTCTATCACTCTGTGCCACTCTCTATCACTCTCAGACACTCTCAGACACTCACTATCACTCTCTGACACTCTCTATCTCTCTCTGACACTCTCTCACACTCTCTGACACTCTCTATCACTCTCAGACACTCACTATCACTCTCTGACACTCTCTCACACTCTCTGAGATTCTCTGAAACTCTCTGTCTGTCTCTGAAACTCTCTATCACTCTCTGACACTCTCTGACACTCTCTGACACTCTCTGACACTCCCTGAGTCTCCCTGACACTCTCTGACACTTTCGGACACTCACTATCACTCTCTGATACTCTCTGACACTCACTATCACTCTCTGATACTCTCTATCAATCTCTGACACTCTGTGACACTCTCTGACACTCGCTATCACTCTCTGACACTCTCTATCTCTCTCTCTGACACTCTCTGTCCCTCTCTAACTCTCTCTGACACTCTCTGACACTCTCAGACATTCTCATGCACTCATTATCACTCTCTGATACTCTCTGACACACACTATCACTCGCTGATACTCTCTATCAATCTCTGACACTCTCTATCACTCTCTATCACTCTCAGACACTCTCAGACACTCACTGACACTCTCTGACACTCACTGTCACTCTCTGACACTCTCTCACACTGTCTGACACTCTCTCACACTCTCTGACACTCGCTGGCACTCACTATCACTCTCTGACACTCTCTATCACTCTCTGACACTCTCAGACACTCACTATCACTCTCTGACACTCTCTCACACTCTCTTTAACTCTCTAATACTCTCTGACACTCTCTATCACTCTCAGACACTCTCAGACACTCACTATCACTCTCTGATACTCTCTGACGCTCACTATCACTCTCTGATACTCTCTGACACTCAATATCACTCTCGGACACTCTCTATCACTCTCTGACACTCTCTGACACTCTCTGACACTCTCTGATACTCGCTTGCACTCACTATCACTCTCTGACTCTCTCTATCACTCTCTGACAATCTCTATCACTCTCTGACACTCTCAGACACTCACTATCACTCTCTGACACTCTCTCACACTCTCTGACACTCTCTATCACTCTGTGCCACTCTCTATCACTCTCAGACACTCTCAGACACTGACTATCACTCTCTGACACTCTCTATCTCTCTCTGACACTCTCTCACACTCTCTGACACTCTCTGACACTCTCTATCACTCTCAGACACTCACTATCACTCTCTGACACTCACTATCACTCTCTGACACTCTCTCACACTCTCTGAGATTCTCTGAAACTCTCTGTCTGTCTCTGAAACTCTCTATCACTCTCTGACACTCTCTGACACTCTCTGACACTCCCTGAGTCTCCCTGACACTCTCTGACACTTTCGGACACTCACTATCACTCTCTGATACTCTCTGACACTCACTATCACTCTCTGATACTCTCTATCAATCTCTGACACTCTGTGACACTCTCTGACACTCGCTATCACTCTCTGACACTCTCTATCTCTCTCTGACACTCTCTGTCCCTCTCTAACTCTCTCTGACACTCTCTGACCTTCTCAGAAATTCTCATGCACTCATTATCACTCTCTGATACTCTCTGACACACACTATCACTCTCTGATACTCTCTATCAATCTCTGACACTCTCTATCACTCTCTATCACTCTCAGACACTCTCAGACACTCACTGTCACTCTCTGACACTCACTGTCACTCTCTGACACTCTCTCACACTGTCTGACACTCTCTCACACTCTCTGACACTCTCTGAAACTCTCTATCTCTCTCTGAAACTCTCTATCACTCTCTGACACTCTCTGACACTCTCTGACACTCGCTGGCACTCACTATCACTCTCTGACACTCTCTATCACTCTCTGACACTCTCAGACACTCACTATCACTCTCTGACACTCTCTCACACTCTCTGGCACTCTCTAATACTCTCTGACACTCTCTGACACTCTCTATCACTCTCAGACACTCTCAGACACTCGCTATCACTCTCTGATACTCTCTGACGCTCACTATCACTCTCTGATACTCTCTGACACTCAATATCACTCTCTGACACTCTCTATCACTCTCTGACACTCTCTGACACTCTCTGACACTCGCTGGCACTCACTATCACTCTCTGATCACTCTCTATCACTCTCAGACACTCTCAGACACTCACTATCACTCGCTGACACTCTCTCACACTCTCTGAGACTCTCTATCACTCTGTGACACTCTCTATCACTCTCAGACACACTCAGACACTCACTATCACTCTCTGACACTCTCTATCTCTCTCTGACACTCTCTATCACTCTCAGACACTCTCAGACACTCACTATCACTCTCTGACACTCACTATCACTCTCTGACACTCTCTCACACTCTCTGACACTCGCTGAAACTCTCTGTCTCTCTCTGAAATTCTCTATCCCTCTCTGAAACTCTCTGACACTCTCAGACACTCTCAGACACTCACTATCATTCTCTGATACTCTCTGACACTCACTATCACTCTCTGATACTCTCTGACACTCACTATCACACTCTGACACTCTCTATCACTCTCTGACACTCTCTGACACTCACTATCACTGTCTGACACACTCTATCACTCTCTGATACTCTCTAGCACTCTCTGACACTCTGAGACAATCACTATCACTCTCTGACACTCTCTGACACTCTCTATTACTCTCTATCACTCTCTGACACTCTCTCATACTCTCAGACACTGACAGACACTCACCATCACTCTCTGAGACACTCTGTCACTCTCTGACACTCACTGTCACTCTCTGACACACTCTGACACTCTCTGACACTCTCTATCACTCTCCATCACACTCTGACACTCTCTGACACTCTCTATCACTCTCTATCACTCTCTGACACTCTCTGACACTCTCTGACACTCACTATGACTCTCATACACTCACTATCACTCGCTGACACTCTCTCACACTCTCTGAGACTCTCTATCACTCTGTGACACTCTCTATCACTCTCAGACACTCTCAGACACTCACTATCACTCTCTGACACTCTCTATCTCTCTCTGACACTCTCTATCACTCTCAGACACTCTCAGACACTCACTATCACTCTCTGACACTCACTATCACTCTCTGACACTCTCTCACACTCTCTGACACTCGCTGAAACTCTGTGTCTCTCTCTGAAATTCTCTATCCCTCTCTGAAACTCTCTGACACTCTCAGACACTCTCAGACACTCACTATCATTCTCTGATACTCTCTGACACTCACTATCACTCTCTGATACTCTCTGACACTCACTATCACTCTCTGACACTCTCTATCACTCTCTGACACTCTCTGACACTCACTATCACTGTCTGACACACTCTATCACTCTCTGAGACTCTCTAGCACTCTCTGACACTCTGAGACAATCACTATCACTCTCTGACAATCTCTGACACTCTCTATTACTCTCTATCACTCTCTGACACTCTCTCATACTCTCAGACACTGACAGACACTCACCATCACTCTCTGAGACACTCTGTCACTCTCTGACACTCACTGTCACTCTCTGACACACTCTGACACTCTCTGACACTCTCTATCACTCTCCATCACACTCTGACACTCTCTGACACTCTCTATCACTCTCTATCACTCTCTGACACTCTCTGACACTCTCTGACACTCTCTATCACTCTCCATCACACTCTGACACTCTCTGACACTCTCTATCACTCTCTGACACTCTCTGACACTCTCTGACACTCACTATCACTCTCTGATACTCTCTGACACTCAATATCACTCTCTGACACTCTCTATCACTCTCTGACACTCTCTGACACTCACTGGCACTCACTATCACTCTCTGACACTCTCTATCACTCTCTGACACTCTCTATCACTCTCTGACACTCTCAGACACTCACTATCACACTCTGACACTCTCTCACACTCTCTGACACTCTCTAATACTCTCTGACACTCTCTATCACTCTCAGACACTCTCAGACACTCACTATCACTCTCTGATACTCTCTGACGCTCACTATCACTCTCTGATATTCTCTGACACTCAATATCACTCTCTGACACTCTCTATCACTATCTGACACTCTCTGACACTCTCTGACACTTTCTGACACTCTCTGATACTCACTGGCACTCACTATCACTCTCTGACTCTCTCTATCACTCTCTGACAATCTCTATCACTCTCTGACACTCTCAGACACACTATCACTCTCTGACACTCTCTCACACTGTCTGACACTCTCTATCACTCTGTGCCACTCTCTATCACTCTCAGACACTCTCAGACACTCACTATCACTCTCTGACACTCTCTATCTCTCTCTGACACTCTCTCACACTCTCTGACACTCTCTGACACTCTCTATCACTCTCAGACACTCACTATCACTCTCTGACACTCTCTCACACTCTCTGAGATTCTCTGAAACTCTCTGTCTGTCTCTGAAACTCTCTATCACTCTCTGACACTCTCTGACACTCTCTGACACTCTCTGACACTCCCTGAGTCTCCCTGACACTCTCTGACACTTTCGGACACTCACTATCACTCTCTGATACTCTCTGACACTCACTATCACTCTCTGATACTCTCTATCAATCTCTGACACTCTGTGACACTCTCTGACACTCGCTATCACTCTCTGACACTCTCTATCTCTCTCTCTGACACTCTCTGTCCCTCTCTAACTCTCTCTGACACTCTCTGACACTCTCAGACATTCTCATGCACTCATTATCACTCTCTGATACTCTCTGACACACACTATCACTCGCTGATACTCTCTATCAATCTCTGACACTCTCTATCACTCTCTATCACTCTCAGACACTCTCAGACACTCACTGACACTCTCTGACACTCACTGTCACTCTCTGACACTCTCTCACACTGTCTGACACTCTCTCACACTCTCTGACACTCGCTGGCACTCACTATCACTCTCTGACACTCTCTATCACTCTCTGACACTCTCAGACACTCACTATCACTCTCTGACACTCTCTCACACTCTCTTTAACTCTCTAATACTCTCTGACACTCTCTATCACTCTCAGACACTCTCAGACACTCACTATCACTCTCTGATACTCTCTGACGCTCACTATCACTCTCTGATACTCTCTGACACTCAATATCACTCTCGGACACTCTCTATCACTCTCTGACACTCTCTGACACTCTCTGACAATCTCTGATACTCGCTTGCACTCACTATCACTCTCTGACTCTCTCTATCACTCTCTGACAATCTCTATCACTCTCTGACACTCTCAGAAACTCACTATCACTCTCTGACACTCTCTCACACTCTCTGACACTCTCTATCACTCTGTGCCACTCTCTATCACTCTCAGACACTCTCAGACACTGACTATCACTCTCTGACACTCTCTATCTCTCTCTGACACTCTCTCACACTCTCTGACACTCTCTGACACTCTCTATCACTCTCAGACACTCACTATCACTCTCTGACACTCACTATCACTCTCTGACACTCTCTCACACTCTCTGAGATTCTCTGAAACTCTCTGTCTGTCTCTGAAACTCTCTATCACTCTCTGACACTCTCTGACACTCTCTGACACTCCCTGAGTCTCCCTGACACTCTCTGACACTTTCGGACACTCACTATCACTCTCTGATACTCTCTGACACTCACTATCACTCTCTGATACTCTCTATCAATCTCTGACACTCTGTGACACTCTCTGACACTCGCTATCACTCTCTGACACTCTCTATCTCTCTCTGACACTCTCTGTCCCTCTCTAACTCTCTCTGACACTCTCTGACCTTCTCAGAAATTCTCATGCACTCATTATCACTCTCTGATACTCTCTGACACACACTATCACTCTCTGATACTCTCTATCAATCTCTGACACTCTCTATCACTCTCTATCACTCTCAGACACTCTCAGACACTCACAGTCACTCTCTGACACTCACTGTCACTCTCTGACACTCTCTCACACTGTCTGACACTCTCTCACACTCTCTGACACTCTCTGAAACTCTCTATCTCTCTCTGACACTCTCTATCACTCTCTGACACTCTCTGACACTCGCTGGCACTCACTATCACTCTCTGACACTCTCTATCACTCTCTGACACTCTCAGACACTCACTATCACTCTCTGACACTCTCTCACACTCTCTGACACTCTCTAATACTCTCTGACACTCTCTGACACTCAATATCACACTCTGACACTCTCTATCACTCTCTGACACTCTCTATCACTCTCTGACACTCTCTGACACTCTCTGACACACGCTGGCACTCACTATCACTCTCTGATCACTCTCTATCACTCTCTGACACTCTCAGACACTCACTATCACTCGCTGACACTCTCTCACACTCTCTGAGACTCTCTATCACTCTGTGACACTCTCTATCACTCTCAGACACTCTCAGACACTCACTATCACTCTCTGACACTCTCTATCTCTCTCTGACACTCTCTATCACTCTCAGACACTCTCAGGCACTCACTATCACTCTCTGACACTCACTATCACTCTCTGACACTCTCTCACACTCTCTGACACTCGCTGAAACTCTCTGTCTCTCTCTGAAATTCTCTATCCCTCTCTGAAACTCTCTGACACTCTCAGACACTCTCAGACACTCACTATCATTCTCTGATACTCTCTGACACTCACTAACACTCTCTGATACTCTCTGACACTCACTATCACTCTCTGACACTCTCTATCACTCTCTGACACTATCTGACACTCACTATCACTGTCTGACACACTCTATCACTCTCTGAGACTCTCTAGCACTCTCTGACACTCTGAGACAATCACTATCACTCTCTGACACTCTCTGACACTCTCTATTACTCTCTATCACTCTCTGACACTCTCTCATACTCTCAGACACTGACAGACACTCACCATCACTCTCTGAGACACTCTGTCACTCTCTGACACTCACTGTCACTCTCTGACACACTCTGACACTCTCTGACACTCTCTATCACTCTCCATCACACTCTGACACTCTCTGACACTCTCTATCACTCTCTATCACTCTCTGACACTCTCTGACACTCTCTGACACTCACTATGACTCTCAGACACTCACTATCTCTCTCTGATACTCTCTGACACTCAATATCACTCTCTGACACTCTCTATCACTCTCTGACACTCTCTGACACTCTCTGACACTCACTGGCACTCACTATCACTCTCTGACACTCTCTATCACTCTCTGACACTCTCTATCACTCTCTGACACTCTCAGACACTCACTATCACTCTCTGACACTCTCTCACACTCTCTGACACTCTCTAATACTCTCTGACACTCTCTATCACTCTCAGACACTCTCAGACACTCACTATCACTCTCTGATACTCTCTGACGCTCACTATCACTCTCTGATATTCTCTTACACTCAATATCACTCTCTGACACTCTCTATCACTATCTGACACTCTCTGACACTCTCTGACACTCTCTGACACTTTCTGACACTCTCTGATACTCGCTGGCACTCACTATCACTCTCTGACTCTCTCTATCACTCTCTGACAATCTCTATCACTCTCTGACACTCACAGACACACTATCACTCTCTGACACTCTCTCACACTGTCTGACACTCTCTTTCACTCTGTGCCACTCTCTATCACTCTCAGACACTCTCAGACACTCACTATCACTCTCTGACACTCTCTATCTCTCTCTGACACTCTCTCACACTCTCTGACACTCTCTGACACTCTCTATCACTCTCAGACACTCACTATCACTCTCTGACACTCTCTCACACTCTCTGAGATTCTCTGAAACTCTCTGTCTGTCTCTGAAACTCTCTATCACTCTCTGACACTCTCTGACACTCTCTGACACTCTCTGACACTCCCTGAGTCTCCCTGACACTCTCTGACACTTTCGGACACTCACTATCACTCTCTGATACTCTCTGACACTCACTATCACTCTCTGATACTCTCTATCAATCTCTGACACTCTGTGACACTCTCTGACACTCGCTATCACTCTCTGACACTCTCTATCTCTCTCTGACACTCTCTGTCCCTCTCTAACTCTCTCTGACACTCTCTGACACTCTCAGACATTCTCATGCACTCATTATCACTCTCTGATACTCTCTGACACACACTATCACTCGCTGATACTCTCTATCAATCTCTGACACTCTCTATCACTCTCTATCACTCTCAGACACTCTCTGACACTCTCTGACACTCACTATGACTCTCAGACACTCACTATCACTCTCTGATACTCTCTGACACTCAATATCACTCTCTGACACTCTCTATCACTCTCTGACACTCTCTAACACTCTCTGACACTCACTGGCACTCACTATCACTCTCTGATACTCTCTGACGCTCACTATCACTCTCTGATATTCTCTGACACTCAATATCACTCTCTGACACTCTCTATCACTATCTGACACTCTCTGACACTCTCTGACACTTTCTGACACTCTCTGATACTCGCTGGCACTCACTATCACTCTCTGATTCTCTCTATCACTCTCTGACAATCTCTATCACTCTCTGACTCTCTCAGACACACTATCACTCTCTGACACTCTCTCACACTGTCTGACACTCTCTTCACTCTGTGCCACTCTCTATCACTCTCAGACACTCTCAGACACTCACCATCACTCTCTGACACTCTCTATCTCTCTCTGACACTCTCTCATACTCTCTGACACTCTCTGACACTCTCTATCACTCTCAGACACTCACTATCACTCTCTGACACTCTCTCACACTCTCTGAGATTCTCTGAAACTCTCTGTCTGGCTCTGAAACTCACTATCACTCTCTGACACTCTCTGACACTCTCTGACACTCTCTGACACTCCCTGAGTCTCCCTGACACTCTCTGACACTTTCGGACACTCACTATCACTCTCTGATACTCTCTGACACTCACTATCACTCTCTGACACTCTCTGACACTCTCTATTACTCTCTATCACTCTCTGACACTCTCTCATACTCTCAGACACTGACAGACACTCACTATCACTCTCTGAGACACTCTGTCACTCTCTGACACTCACTGTCACTCTCTGACACACTCTGACACTCTCTGACACTCTCTATCACTCTCTATCACACTCTGACACTCTCTGACACTCTCTATCACTCTCTATCACTCTCTATCACTCTCTGACACTCTCTGACACTCACTATCACTCTCAGACACTCACTATAACTCTCTGATACTCTCTGACACTCACTATCACTCTCTGACACTCTCTATCTATCTCTGACACTCTCTGACACTCACTATCACTCTCTGACAGTCTCCATCACTCTCAGACACTCTCTCACACTCTCTAAAACTCTCTATCTCTCTCTGAAACTCTCTATCACTCTCTGACACTGTTTGACAGTCTCTATCACTCTCTGACACTCTCTGACACTCTCAGACAATCACTATCACTCTCTGATACTCTCTGACGCTCATTATCACTCTCTGATACTATTTGACACTCAATATCACTCTCTGACACTCTCTGACGCTCACTATCACTCTCTGATACTCTCTGACACTCAATATCACTCTCTGACACTCTCTATCACTCTCTGACACTCTCTGACACTCTCTGACACTCACTATCACTCTCTGACACTCTCTATCACTCTCTGACACTCTCAGACACTCACTATCACTCTCTGACACTCTCTCACACTCTCTGACACTCTCTAATACTCTCTGACACTCTCTATCACTCTCAGACACTCTCAGACACTCACTATCACTCTCTGATACTCTCTGACGCTCACTATCACTCTCTGATACTCTCTGACACTCAATATCACTCTCTGACACTCTCTATCACTCTCTGACACTCTCTGACACTCTCTGACACTCTCTGATACTTGCTGGCACTCACTATCACTCTCTGACTCTCTCTATCACTCTCTGACAATCTATATCACTCTCTGACACTCTCAGACACTCACTATCACTCTCTGACACTCTCTGACACTCTCTGACACTCTCTATCACTCTGTGCCACTCTCTATCATTCTCAGACACTCTCAGACACTCACTATCACTCTCTGACACTCTCTATCTCTCTCTGACACTCTCTCACACTCTCTGACACTCTCTGACACTCTCTATCACTCTCAGACACTCACTATCACTCTCTGACACTCACTATCACTCTCTGACACTCTCTCACACTCTCTGAGATTCTCTGAAACTCTCTGTCTGTCTCTGAAACTCTCTATCACTCTCTGACACTCTCTGACACTCTCTGACACTCCCTGAGGCTCCCTGACACTCTCTGACACTTTCGGACACTCACTATCACTCTCTGATACTCTCTGACACTCACTATCACTCTCTGATACTCTCTATCAATCTCTGACACTCTGTGACACTGTCTGACACTCTCTGACACTCTCTGACACTCTCTATCTCTCTCTGACACTCTCTGTCCCTCTCTAACTCTCTCTGACACTCTCTGACACTCTCAGACATTCTCATGCACTCATTATCACTCTCTGATACTCTCTGACACACACTATCACTCTCTGATACTCTCTATCAATCTCTGACACTCTCTATCACTCTCGATCACTCTCAGACACTCTCAGACACTCACTGTCACTCTCTGACACTCACTGTCACTCTCTGACACTCTCTCACACTGTCTGACACTCTCTCACACTCTCTGACACTCTCTGAAACTCTCTATCTCTCCCTGATACTCTCTATCACTCTCTGACACTCTCTGACACTCTCTGACACTCGCTGGCACTCACTATCACTCTCTGACACTCACTATCACTCTCTGATACTCTCTGACGCTCACTATCACTCTCTGATATTCTCTGACACTCAATATCACTCTCTGACACTCTCTATCACTATCTGACACTCTCTGACACTCTCTGACACTCTCTCACACTTTCTGACACTCTCTGATACTCGCTGGCAATCACTATCACTCTCAGACTCTCTCTATCACTCTCTGACAATCTCTATCACTCTCTGACACTCTCAGACACACTATCACTCTCTGACACTCTCTCACACTGTCTGACACTCTCTATCACTCTGTGCCACTCTCTATCTCTCTCAGACACTCTCAGACACTCACTATCACTCTCTGACACTCTCTATCTCTCTCTGACACGCTCTCACACTCTCTGACACTCTCTGACACTCTCTATCACTCTCAGACACTCGCTATCACTCTCTGACACTCACTATCACTCTCTGACACTCTCTCACACTCTCTGAGATTCTCTGAAACTCTCTGTCTGTCTCTGAAACTCTCTATCACTCTCTGACACTCTCTGACACTATCTGACACTCTCTGACACTCCCTGAGTCTCCCTGACACTCTCTGACACTTTCGGACACTCACTATCACTCTCTGATGCTCTCTGACACTCACTATCACTCTCTGATACTCTCTATCAATCTCTGACACTCTGTGACACTCTCTGACACTCGCTATCACTCTCTGACACTCTCTATCTCTCTCTGACACTCTCTGTCCCTCTCTAACTCTCTCTGACACTCTCTGACACTCTCAGACATTCTCATGCACTCATTATCACTCTCTGATACTCTCTGCATCACAATATCACTCGCTGATACTCTCTATCAATCTCTGACACTCTCTATCACTCTCTATCACTCTCAGACACTCTCAGACACTCACTGACACTCTCTGACACTCACTGTCACTCTCTGACACTCTCTCACACTGTCTGACACTCTCTGACACTCTCTGACACTCGCTGGCACTCACTATCACTCTCTGACACTCTCTATCACTCTCTGACACTCTCAGACACTCACTATCACTCTCTGACACTCTCTCACAGTCTCTGACACTCTCTGACACTCTCTAATACTCTCTGACACTCTCTGACACTCTCTATCACTCTCAGACACTCTCAGACACTCACTATCACTCTCTGACACTCTCTCACACTCTCTGACACTCGCTGAAACTCTCTGTCTCTCTCTGAAATTCTCTATCCCTCACTGACACTCTCTGACACTCTCAGACACTCTCAGACACTCACTATCATTCTCTGATAATCTCTGACACTCACTATCACTCTCTGATACTCTCTGACACTCACTATCACTCTCTGACACTCTCTATCACTCTCTGACGCTCTCTGACACTCACTATCACTGTCTGACACACTCTATCACTCTCTGAGACTCTCTAGCACTCTCTGACACTCTGAGACAATCACTATCACTCTCTGACACTCTCTGACACTCTCTATTACTCTCTATCACTCTCTGACACTCTCTCATACTCTCAGACACTGACAGACACTCACTATCACTCTCTGAGACACTCTGTCACTCTCTGACACTCACTGTCACTCTCTGACACACTCTGACACTCTCTGACACTCTCTATCACTCTCTATCACACTCTGACACTCTCTGACACTCTCTATCACTCTCTATCACTCTCTGACACTCTCTGACACTCACTATCACTCTCAGACACTGACTATAACTCTCTGATACTCTCTGACACTCACTATCACTCTCTGAAACTCTCTATCTATCTCTGACACTGTCTGACACTCACTATCACTCTCTGACAGTCTCCATCACTCTCAGACACTCTCACACACTCTCTAAAACTCTCTATCTCTCTCTGACACTCTCTATCACTCTCTGACACTGTCTGACACTCTCTATCACTCTCTGACACTCTCTGACACTCGCTGGCACTCACTATCACTCTCTGACACTCTCTATCACTCTCTGACACTCTCTATCACTCTCTGACACTCTCAGACACTCACTATCACTCTCTGACACTCTCTCACACTCTCTGACACTCTCTAATACTCTCTGACACTCTCTATCACTCTCAGACACTCTCAGACACTCACTATCACTCTCTGATACTCTCTGACGCTCACTATCACTCTCTGATACTCTCTGACACTCAATATCACTCTCTGACACTCTCTATCACTCTCTATCACTCTCTGACACTCTCTGACACTCTCTGACACTCACTATGACTCTCAGACACTCACTATCACTCTCTGATACTCTCTGACACTCAATATCACTCTCTGACACTCTCTATCACTCTCTGACACTCTCTGACACTCTCTGACACTCACTGGCACTCACTATCACTCTCTGACACTCTCTATCACTCTCTGACACTCTCTATCACTCTCTGACACTCTCAGACACTCACTATCACTCTCTGACACTCTCTCACACTCTCTGACACTCTCTAATACTCTCTGACACTCTCTATCACTCTCAGACACTCTCAGACACTCACTATCACTCTCTGATACTCTCTGACGCTCACTATCACTCTCTGATATTCTCTGACACTCAATATCACTCTCTGACACTCTCTATCACTATCTGACACTCTCTGACACTCTCTGACACTCTCTGACACTTTCTGACACTCTCTGATACTCGCTGGCACTCACTATCACTCTCTGACTCTCTCTATCACTCTCTGACAATCTCTATCACTCTCTGACACTCACAGACACACTATCACTCTCTGACACTCTCTCACACTGTCTGACACTCTCTTTCACTCTGTGCCACTCTCTATCACTCTCAGACACTCTCAGACACTCACTATCACTCTCTGACACTCTCTATCTCTCTCTGACACTCTCTCACACTCTCTGACACTCTCTGACACTCTCTATCACTCTCAGACACTCACTATCACTCTCTGACACTCTCTCACACTCTCTGAGATTCTCTGAAACTCTCTGTCTGTCTCTGAAACTCTCTGACACTCTCTGACACTCTCTGACACTCTCTGACACTCTCTGACACTCCCTGAGTCTCCCTGACACTCTCTGACACTTTCGGACACTCACTATCACTCTCTGATACTCTCTGACACTCACTATCACTCTCTGATACTCTCTATCAATCTCTGACACTCTGTGACACTCTCTGACACTCGCTATCACTCTCTGACACTCTCTATCTCTCTCTGACACTCTCTGTCCCTCTCTAACTCTCTCTGACACTCTCTGACACTCTCAGACATTCTCATGCACTCATTATCACTCTCTGATACTCTCTGACACACACTATCACTCGCTGATACTCTCTATCAATCTCTGACACTCTCTATCACTCTCTATCACTCTCAGACACTCTCTGACACTCTCTGACACTCACTATGACTCTCAGACACTCACTATCACTCTCTGATACTCTCTGACACTCAATATCACTCTCTGACACTCTCTATCACTCTCTGACACTCTCTAACACTCTCTGACACTCACTGGCACTCACTATCACTCTCTGATACTCTCTGACGCTCACTATCACTCTCTGATATTCTCTGACACTCAATATCACTCTCTGACACTCTCTATCACTATCTGACACTCTCTGACACTCTCTGACACTCTCTGACACTTTCTGACACTCTCTGATACTCGCTGGCACTCACTATCACTCTCTGATTCTCTCTATCACTCTCTGACAATCTCTATCACTCTCTGACTCTCTCAGACACACTATCACTCTCTGACACTCTCTCACACTGTCTGACACTCTCTATCACTCTGTGCCACTCTCTATCACTCTCAGACACTCTCAGACACTCACCATCACTCTCTGACACTCTCTATCTCTCTCTGACACTCTCTCATACTCTCTGACACTCTCTGACACTCTCTATCACTCTCAGACACTCACTATCACTCTCTGACACTCTCTCACACTCTCTGAGATTCTCTGAAACTCTCTGTCTGGCTCTGAAACTCTCTATCACTCTCTGACACTCTCTGACACTCTCTGACACTCTCTGACACTCCCTGAGTCTCCCTGACACTCTCTGACACTTTCGGACACTCACTATCACTCTCTGATACTCTCTGACACTCACTATCACTCTCTGACACTCTCTGACACTCTCTATTACTCTCTATCACTCTCTGACACTCTCTCATACTCTCAGACACTGACAGACACTCACTATCACTCTCTGAGACACTCTGTCACTCTCTGACACTCACTGTCACTCTCTGACACACTCTGACACTCTCTGACACTCTCTATCACTCTCTATCACACTCTGACACTCTCTGACACTCTCTATCACTCTCTATCACTCTCTATCACTCTCTGACACTCTCTGACACTCACTATCACTCTCAGACACTCACTATAACTCTCTGATACTCTCTGACACTCACTATCACTCTCTGACACTCTCTATCTATCTCTGACACTCTCTGACACTCACTATCACTCTCTGACAGTCTCCATCACTCTCAGACACTCTCTCACACTCTCTAAAACTCTCTATCTCTCTCTGACACTCTCTATCACTCTCTGACACTGTTTGACAGTCTCTATCACTCTCTGACACTCTCTGACACTCTCAGACAATCACTATCACTCTCTGATACTCTCTGACGCTCATTATCACTCTCTGATACTATTTGACACTCAATATCACTCTCTGACACTCTCTGACGCTCACTATCACTCTCTGATACTCTCTGACACTCAATATCACTCTCTGACACTCTCTATCACTCTCTGACACTCTCTGACACTCTCTGACACTCACTATCACTCTCTGACACTCTCTATCACTCTCTGACACTCTCTATCACTCTCTGACACTCTCAGACACTCACTATCACTCTCTGACACTCTCTCACACTCTCTGACACTCTCTAATACTCTCTGACACTCTCTATCACTCTCAGACACTCTCAGACACTCACTATCACTCTCTGATACTCTCTGACGCTCACTATCACTCTCTGATACTCTCTGACACTCAATATCACTCTCTGACACTCTCTATCACTCTCTGACACTCTCTGACACTCTCTGACACTCTCTGATACTTGCTGGCACTCACTATCACTCTCTGACTCTCTCTATCACTCTCTGACAATCTATATCACTCTCTGACACTCTCAGACACTCACTATCACTCTCTGACACTCTCTGACACTCTCTGACACTCTCTATCACTCTGTGCCACTCTCTATCATTCTCAGACACTCTCAGACACTCACTATCACTCTCTGACACTCTCTATCTCTCTCTGACACTCTCTCACACTCTCTGACACTCTCTGACACTCTCTATCACTCTCAGACACTCACTATCACTCTCTGACACTCACTATCACTCTCTGACACTCTCTCACACTCTCTGAGATTCTCTGAAACTCTCTGTCTGTCTCTGAAACTCTCTATCACTCTCTGACACTCTCTGACACTCCCTGAGGCTCCCTGACACTCTCTGACACTTTCGGACACTCACTATCACTCTCTGATACTCTCTGACACTCACTATCACTCTCTGATACTCTCTATCAATCTCTGACACTCTGTGACACTGTCTGACACTCTCTGACACTCTCTGACACTCTCTATCTCTCTCTGACACTCTCTGTCCCTCTCTAACTCTCTCTGACACTCTCTGACACTCTCAGACATTCTCATGCACTCATTATCACTCTCTGATACTCTCTGACACACACTATCACTCTCTGATACTCTCTATCAATCTCTGACACTCTCTATCACTCTCGATCACTCTCAGACACTCTCAGACACTCACTGTCACTCTCTGACACTCACTGTCACTCTCTGACACTCTCTCACACTGTCTGACACTCTCTCACACTCTCTGACACTCTCTGAAACTCTCTATCTCTCCCTGATACTCTCTATCACTCTCTGACACTCTCTGACACTCTCTGACACTCGCTGGCACTCACTATCACTCTCTGACACTCACTATCACTCTCTGATACTCTCTGACGCTCACTATCACTCTCTGATATTCTCTGACACTCAATATCACTCTCTGACACTCTCTATCACTATCTGACACTCTCTGACACTCTCTGACACTCTCTCACACTTTCTGACACTCTCTGATACTCGCTGGCAATCACTATCACTCTCAGACACTCTCTATCACTCTCTGACAATCTCTATCACTCTCTGACACTCTCAGACACACTATCACTCTCTGACACTCTCTCACACTGTCTGACACTCTCTATCACTCTGTGCCACTCTCTATCTCTCTCAGACACTCTCAGACACTCACTATCACTCTCTGACACTCTCTATCTCTCTCTGACACGCTCTCACACTCTCTGACACTCTCTGACACTCTCTATCACTCTCAGACACTCGCTATCACTCTCTGACACTCACTATCACTCTCTGACACTCTCTCACACTCTCTGAGATTCTCTGAAACTCTCTGTCTGTCTCTGAAACTCTCTATCACTCTCTGACACTCTCTGACACTATCTGACACTCTCTGACACTCCCTGAGTCTCCCTGACACTCTCTGACACTTTCGGACACTCACTATCACTCTCTGATGCTCTCTGACACTCACTATCACTCTCTGATACTCTCTATCAATCTCTGACACTCTGTGACACTCTCTGACACTCGCTATCACTCTCTGACACTCTCTATCTCTCTCTGACACTCTCTGTCCCTCTCTAACTCTCTCTGACACTCTCTGACACTCTCAGACATTCTCATGCACTCATTATCACTCTCTGATACTCTCTGCATCACAATATCACTCGCTGATACTCTCTATCAATCTCTGACACTCTCTATCACTCTCTATCACTCTCAGACACTCTCAGACACTCACTGACACTCTCTGACACTCACTGTCACTCTCTGACACTCTCTCACACTGTCTGACACTCTCTGACACTCTCTGACACTCGCTGGCACTCACTATCACTCTCTGACACTCTCTATCACTCTCTGACACTCTCAGACACTCACTATCACTCTCTGACACTCTCTCACAGTCTCTGACACTCTCTGACACTCTCTAATACTCTCTGACACTCTCTGACACTCTCTATCACTCTCAGACACTCTCAGACACTCACTATCACTCTCTGACACTCTCTCACACTCTCTGACACTCGCTGAAACTCTCTGTCTCTCTCTGAAATTCTCTATCCCTCACTGACACTCTCTGACACTCTCAGACACTCTCAGACACTCACTATCATTCTCTGATAATCTCTGACACTCACTATCACTCTCTGATACTCTCTGACACTCACTATCACTCTCTGACACTCTCTATCACTCTCTGACGCTCTCTGACACTCACTATCACTGTCTGACACACTCTATCACTCTCTGAGACTCTCTAGCACTCTCTGACACTCTGAGACAATCACTATCACTCTCTGACACTCTCTGACACTCTCTATTACTCTCTATCACTCTCTGACACTCTCTCATACTCTCAGACACTGACAGACACTCACTATCACTCTCTGAGACACTCTGTCACTCTCTGACACTCACTGTCACTCTCTGACACACTCTGACACTCTCTGACACTCTCTATCACTCTCTATCACACTCTGACACTCTCTGACACTCTCTATCACTCTCTATCACTCTCTGACACTCTCTGACACTCACTATCACTCTCAGACACTGACTATAACTCTCTGATACTCTCTGACACTCACTATCACTCTCTGAAACTCTCTATCTATCTCTGACACTGTCTGACACTCACTATCACTCTCTGACAGTCTCCATCACTCTCAGACACTCTCACACACTCTCTAAAACTCTCTATCTCTCTCTGATACTCTCTATCACTCTCTGACACTGTCTGACACTCTCTATCACTCTCTGACACTCTCTGACACTCGCTGGCACTCACTATCACTCTCTGACACTCTCTATCACTCTCTGACACTCTCTATCACTCTCTGACACTCTCAGACACTCACTATCACTCTCTGACACTCTCTCACACTCTCTGACACTCTCTAATACTCTCTGACACTCTCTATCACTCTCAGACACTCTCAGACACTCACTATCACTCTCTGATACTCTCTGACGCTCACTATCACTCTCTGATACTCTCTGACACTCAATATCACTCTCTGACACTCTCTATCACTCTCTGACACTCTCTGACACTCTCTGACACTCTCTGATACTTGCTGGCACTCACTATCACTCTCGGACTCTCTCTATCACTCTCTGACAATCTCTATCACTCTCTGACACTCTCAGACACTCACTATCACTCTCTGACACTCTCTGACACTCTCTGACACTCTCTATCACTCTGTGCCACTCTCTCACACTCTCTGACACTCTCTGACACTCTCTATCACTCTCAGACGCTCACTATCACTCTCTGACACTCACTATCACTCTCTGACACTCTCTCACAGTCTCTGAGATTCTCTGAAACTCTCTGTCTGTCTCTGAAACTCTCTATCACTCTCTGACACTCTCTGACACTCTCTGACACTCCCTGGGGCTCCCTGACACTCTCTGACACTTTCGGACACTCCCTATCACTCTCTGACACTCTCTGACACTCTCTAACACTCACTAACACTCTCTGACACTCTCTGACACTCTCTGACACTCTCACTATCACTGTCTGACACTCTCTGACACTCTCTGACACTCTCTATCACTCTCTGACACTCTCTATTACTCTCTGACACTCACTATCACTCTCAGACACTCACTATCACTCTCTCATACTCTCTGACACTCACTATCACTCTCTGACAGTCTCCATCACTCTATGACACTCTCTCACACTCTCTGAGACTCTCTGACACTCTCTATCACTCTCTGACACTCTCTGACAATCTCTGACACACTCAGTCACTCTCTGACACTCTCTATCACTCTCTGACACTCTCTGACACTCTCTGGCACTCACTATCACTCTCTGACACTCTCTATCACTCTCACACTCTCTATCACTCTCTGACACTCTCAGACACTCACTATCACTCTCTGACACTCTCTCACACTCTCTGACACTCTCTATCACTCTCAGACATTCTCTATCACTCTCAGACACTCACTATCATTGTCAGACACTCTCGATCTCTCTCTGACACTCTCTATCAATCTCTATCTCTCTCTGACACTCTCTGACACTCTCTATCACTCTCTGACACTCTCTGACACTCTCTGACACTCTCTGATACTCTCAGACACTCACGATCACACTCTGATACTCTCTGCCACTCACTATCACTCTCTGACACTCTCTATCACTCTCTGACAGTCACTATCACACTCTGACACTCTCTGACACTCACTATCACTGTCTGACACTCTCCATCACTCTCTGACAATCTCAGACACTTACTGTCACTCTCTGACACTCTCTATCACTCTCTGACACTCTCAGACAATCACTATCACTCTCTGACACTCTCTATCACTCTCTGACACTCTCTGATACTCTCAGATACTAACAGACACTCACTGTCACTCTCTGACACTCTCTGACACTCTCTGACACTCTCTGACACTCACTGTCACTCACTGACACTCTGTGATGCTCTCTGACACTCACTATCACTCTCTGACACACTCTGACACTCTCTGACACTCTCTATCACTCTCTATCAATCTCTGACACACACTGACTCTCTCTGACACTCTCGGACACTCACTATCACACTCTGACACTCTCTGAAACTCTCTAACACTCTCTGAAACTCTCACTATCACTCTCTGACAATCTCTGTCACTCACTATCACTCTCTGACACTCTCTATCACTCTCAGACACTCTCTATCACTCTCTATCATTCTCAGAAACTCACTCTCACTCTCTGACACTCACTATCACTCTCTGACACTCACTATCACTCTCTGACACTCTCTGAAACTCTCTATCTCTCTCTGAAACTCTCTATCACTCTCTGACACTCTCTGACACTCTCTATCACTCTCTGACACTCTCTGACACTCTCAGACACTCTCAGACACTCACTATCACTCTCTGATACTGTCTGACACTCACTATCACTCTCTGATACTCTCTATGACTCTCTGACACGCACTATCACTCTCTGACACTCTCTGACACTCACAATAACTCTCTGACACACTCTCACACTCTCAGACACTCAGTGTCACTCTCTGACTCTCTCTGACACTCTCTATCACTCTCTATCACTCTCTGACACACTCTGACACACTCTATCACTCTCTATCACACTCTGACACACTCTGACACTCAGAGACTCTCACTGTCACTCTCTGACACTCTCTGACAATCTCAGACAATCACTATCACTCTCTGACACTCTCTGACACACTCTATCACTCTCTATCACACTCTGACACTCTCTGACACTCAGAGACACTCACTGTCACTCTCTGACACTCTCTGACATTCACTATCACTCTCTGACACTCCCTATCACTCTCTGACACTCTCTGACACTCTCTAACACGCACTAACACTCTCTATCACTCTCTGACACTCTATTACTCTCTGACACTCACTATCACTCTCAGACACTCACTATCACTCTCTGATACTCTCTGACACTCTCTATCACTCTCTGACACTCTCTGACAATCTCTGACACACTCAGACACTCTCTGACACTCTCTATCACTCTCTGACACTCTCTGACACTCTCTGGCACTCACTATCACTCTCTGACACTCTCTATCACTCTCTCACACGCTCTATCACTCTCTGACACTCTCAAACACTCTCAGACACTCACTATCACACTCTGATACTCTCTGAAACTCACTATCACTCTCTGACACTCTCTATCACTCTCTGACACTCTCTGACACTCACTATCACTCTCTGACACTCTCTGACACTCACTATCACTGTCTGACACTCTCTAACACTCTCTGACACTCTCAGACACTTACTGTCACTCTCTGACACTCTCTATCACTCTCTGACACTCTCAGATAATCACTATCACTCTCTGACACTCTCTATCGCTCTCTGACACTCTCTGATACTCTCAGATACTCACAGACACACACTATCACTCTCTGACACTCTCTGACACTCACTGTCACTCTCTGACATTCTCTGATGCTCTCTGACACTCACTATCACTCTCTGACACACTCTGACACTCTCGACACTCTCTGAAACTCTCTATCACTCTCTATCACTCTCTATCAATCTCTGACACACTCGGACACTCACTATCACACTCTGACACACTCTGAAACTCTCTAACACTCTCTGACACTCTCTGGCACTCTCACTATCACTCTCTGACAATCTCTGACACTCTCTGACACTCTCTGACACTCTCTATCACTCTCTGACACTCTCTATTACTCTCTGACACTCACTATCACTCTCAGACACTCAGCATCACTCTCTGATACTCTCTGACACTCACTATCACTCTCTGACACTCTCTATCTATCTCTGACACTCTCTGACTCTCACTATCACTCTCTGACAGTCTCGATCACTCTCTGACACTCTCTCACACTCTCTGAGACTCTCTGACACTCTCTATCACTCTCTGACACTCTCTGACAATCTCTGACACACTCAGACACTCTCTGACACTTTCTATCACTCTCTGACACTCTCTGACACTCTCTGGCACTCACTATCACTCTCTGACACTCTCTATCACTCTCACACTCTCTATCACTCTCTGACACTCTCAGACACTCACTATCACTCTCTGACACTCTCTCACACTCTCTGACACTCTCTATCACTCTCAGACATTCTCTATCACTCTCAGACACTCACTATTACTGTCAGACACTCTCGATCTCTCTCTGACACTCTCTATCACTCTCTATCTCTCTCTGACACTCTCTGACACTCTCTGTCACTCTCTGACACTCTCTATCACTCTCTGACACTCTCAGACAATCACTATCACTCTCTGACACTCTCTATCACTCTCTGACACTCTCTGATACTCTCAGATACTCACAGACACTCACTGTCACTCTCTGACACTCTCTGACACTCTCTGACACTCTCAGACACTCACGATCACACTCTGATACTCTCTGCCACTCACTATCACTCTCTGACACTCTCTATCACTCTCTGACAGTCACTATCACTCTCTGACACTCTCTGACACTCACTATCACTGTCTGAAACTCTCCATCACTCTCTGACAATCTCAGACACTTACTGTCACTCTCTGACACTCTCTATCACTCTCTGACACTCTCAGACAATCACTATCACTCTCTGACACTCTCTATCACTCTCTGACACTCTCTGATACTCTCAGATACTCACAGACACTCACTGTCACTCTCTGACACTCTCTGACACTCTCTGACACTCACTGTCACTCACTGACACTCTGTGATGCTCTCTGACACTCACTATCACTCTCTGACACACTCTGACACTCTCTGACACTCTCTATCACTCTCTATCAATCTCTGACACACATTGACACTCTCTGACACTCTCGGACACTCACTATCACACTCTGACACTCTCTGAAACTCTCTAACACTCTCTGAAACTCTCACTATCACTCTCTGACAATCTCTGACACTCACTATCACTCTCTGACACTCTCTATCACTCTCAGACACTCTCTATCACTCTCTATCATTCTCAGAAACTCACTCTCACTCTCTGACACTCACTATCACTCTCTGACACTCACTATCACTCTCTGACACTCTCTGAAACTCTCTATCTCTCTCTGAAACTCTCTATCACTCTCTGACACTCTCTGACACTCTCTATCACTCTCTGACACTCTCTGACACTCTCAGACACTCTCAGACACTCACTATCACTCTCTGATACTGTCTGACACTCACTATCACTCTCTGATACTCTCTATGACTCTCTGACACGCACTATCACTCTCTGACACTCTCTGACACTCACAATCACTCTCTGACACACTCTGACACTCTCAGACACTCAGTGTCACTCTCTGACTCTCTCTGACACTCTCTATCACTCTCTATCACTCTCTATCACTCTCTGACACACTCTGACACACTCTATCACTCTCTATCACACTCTGACACACTCTGACACTCAGAGACTCTCACTGTCACTCTCTGACACTCTCTGACAATCTCAGACAATCACTATCACTCTCTGACACTCTCTGACACACACTATCACTCTCTATCACACTCTGACACTCTCTGACACTCAGAGACACTCACTGTCACTCTCTGACACTCTCTGACACTCACTATCACTCTCTGACACTCCCTATCACTCTCTGACACTCTCTAACACTCACTAACACTCTCTGACACTCTCTGACACTCTCTGACACTCTCACTATCACTCTCTGACACTCTCTGACACTCTCTATCACTCTCTGACACTCTATTACTCTCTGACACTCACTATCACTCTCAGACACTCACTATCACTCTCTGATACTCTCTGACACTCTCTATCACTCTCTGACACTCTCTGACAATCTCTGACACACTCAGCCACTCTCTGACACTCTCTATCACTCTCTGACACTCTCTGACACTCTCTGGCACTCACTATCACTCTCTGACACTCTCTATCACTCTCTCACACGCTCTATCACTCTCTGACACTCTCAAACACTCTCAGACACTCACTATCACACTCTGATACTCTCTGAAACTCACTATCACTCTCTGACACTCTCTATCACTCTCTGACACTCTCAGACACTTACTGTCACTCTCTGACACTCTCTATCACTCTCTGACACTCTCAGATAATCACTATCACTCTCTGACACTCTCTATCGCTCTCTGACACTCTCTGATACTCTCAGATACTCACAGACACACACTATCACTCTCTGACACTCTCTGACACTCACTGTCACTCTCTGACACTCTCTGATGCTCTCTGACACTCACTATCACTCTCTGACACACTCTGACACTCTCGACACTCTCTGAAAATCTCTATCACTCTCTATCACTCTCTATCAATCTCTGACACTCTCGGACACTCACTATCACACTCTGACACTCTCTGAAACTCTCTAACACTCTCTGACACTCTCTGACACTCTCTGGCACTCTCACTATCACTCTCTGACAATCGCTGACACTCTCTGACACTCTCTGACACTCTCTATCACTCTCTGACACTCTCTATTACTCTCTGACACTCACTATCACTCTCAGACACTCACCATCACTTTCTGATACTCTCTGACACTCACTATCACTCTCTGACACTCTCTATCTATCTCTGACACTCTCTGACTCTCACTATCACTCTCTGACAGTCTCTATCACTCTCTGACACTCTCTCACACTCTCTGAGACTCTCTGACACTCTCTGACAATCTCTGACACACTCAGACACTCTCTGACACTCTCTATCACTCTCTGACACTCTCTGACACTCTCTGGCACTCACTAAAACTCTCTGACACTCTCTATCACTCTCACACTCTCTATCACTCTCTGACACTCTCAGACACTCTCTATCACTCTCTGACACTCTCTCACACTCTCAGACACTCACTATCACTGTCAGACACTCTCAAACTCTCTCTGACACTCTCTATCACTCTCTATCTCTCTCTGACACTCTCTGACACTCTCTATCACTCTCTGACACTCTCTGACACTCTCTGACACTCTCAGACACTCACGATCACACTCTGATACTCTCTGCCACTCACTATCACTCTCTGGCACTCTCTATCACTCTCTGACAGTCACTATCACTCTCTGACACTCTCTGACACTCACTATCACTGTCTGACACTCTCCATCACTCTCTGACAATCTCAGACACTTACTGTGACTCTCTGACACTCTCTATCACTCTCTGACACTCTCAGACAATCACTATCACTCTCTGACACTCTCTATCACTCTCTGACACTCTCTGATACTCTCAGATACTCACAGACACTCACTGTCACTCTCTGACACTCTCTGACACTCTCTGACACTCTCTGACACTCACTGTCACTCACTGACACTCTGTGATGCTCTCTGACACTCACTATCACTCTCTGACACACTCTGACACTCTCTGACACTCTCTATCACTCTCTATCAATCTCTGACACACACTGACACTCTCTGACACTCTCGGACACTCACTATCACACTCTGACACTCTCTGAAACTCTCTAACACTCTCTGAAACTCTCACTATCACTCTCTGACAATCTCTGACACTCACTATCACTCTCTGACACTCTCTATCACTCTCAGACACTCTCTATCACTCTCTATCATTCTCAGAAACTCACTCTCACTCTCTGACACTCACTATCACTCTCTGACACTCACTATCACTCTCTGACACTCTCTGAAACTCTCTATCTCTCTCTGAAACTCTCTATCACTCTCTGACACTCTCAGACAATCACTATCACTCTCTGACACTCTCTATCACTCTCTGACACTCTCTGATACTCTCAGATACTCACAGACACTCACTGTCACTCTCTGACACTCTCTGACACTCTCTGACACTCTCTGACACTCTCAGACACTCACGATCACACTCTGATACTCTCTGCCACTCACTATCACTCTCTGACACTCTCTATCACTCTCTGACAGTCACTATCACTCTCTGACACTCTCTGACACTCACTATCACTGTCTGACACTCTCCATCACTCTCTGACAATCTCAGACACTTACTGTCACTCTCTGACACTCTCTATCACTCTCTGACACTCTCAGACAATCACTATCACTCTCTGACACTCTCTATCACTCTCTGACACTCTCTGATACTCTCAGATACTCACAGACACTCACTGTCACTCTCTGACACTCTCTGACACTCTCTGACACTCACTGTCACTCACTGACACTCTGTGATGCTCTCTGACACTCACTATCACTCTCTGACACACTCTGACACTCTCTGACACTCTCTATCACTCTCTATCAATCTCTGACACACACTGACACTCTCTGACACTCTCGGACACTCACTATCACACTCTGACACTCTCTGAAACTCTCTAACACTCTCTGAAACTCTCACTATCACTCTCTGACAATCTCTGACACTCACTATCACTCTCTGACACTCTCTATCACTCTCAGACACTCTCTATCACTCTCTCTCACTCTCTGACACTCACTCTCACTCTCTGACACTCACTATCACTCTCTGACACTCACTATCACTCTCTGACACTCTCTGAAACTCTCTATCTCTCTCTGAAACTCTCTATCACTCTCTGACACTCTCTGACACTCTCTATCACTCTCTGACACTCTCTGACACTCTCAGACACTCTCAGACACTCACTATCACTCTCTGATACTGTCTGACACTCACTATCACTCTCTGATACTCTCTATGACTCTCTGACACGCACTATCACTCTCTGACACTCTCTGACACTCACAATTACTCTCTGACACACTCTGACACTCTCAGACACTCAGTGTCACTCTCTGACTCTCTCTGACACTCTCTATCACTCTCTATCACTCTCTATCACTCTCTGACACACTCTGACACACTCTATCACTCTCTATCACACTCTGACACACTCTGACACTCAGAGACTCTCACTGTCACTCTCTGACACTCTCTGACAATCTCAGACAATCACTATCACTCTCTGACACTCTCTGACACACACTATCACTCTCTATCACACTCTGACACTCTCTGACACTCAGAGACACTCACTGTCACTCTCTGACACTCTCTGACACTCACTATCACTCTCTGACACTCCCTATCACTCTCTGACACTCTCTGACACTCTCTAACACTCACTAACACTCTCTGACACTCTCTGACACTCTCTGACACTCTCACTATCACTCTCTGACACTCTCTGACACTCTCTATCACTCTCTGACACTCTATTACTCTCTGACACTCACTATCACTCTCAGACACTCACTATCACTCTCTGATACTCTCTGACACTCTCTATCACTCTCTGACACTCTCTGACAATCTCTGACACACTCAGCCACTCTCTGACACTCTCTATCACTCTCTGACACTCTCTGACACTCTCTGGCACTCACTATCACTCTCTGACACTCTCTATCACTCTCTCACACGCTCTATCACTCTCTGACACTCTCAAACACTCTCAGACACTCACTATCACACTCTGATACTCTCTGAAACTCACTATCACTCTCTGACACTCTCTATCACTCTCTGACACTCTCAGACACTTACTGTCACTCTCTGACACTCTCTATCACTCTCTGACACTCTCAGATAATCACTATCACTCTCTGACACTCTCTATCGCTCTCTGACACTCTCTGATACACTCAGATACTCACAGACACACACTATCACTCTCTGACACTCTCTGACACTCACTGTCACTCTCTGACACTCTCTGATGCTCTCTGACACTCACTATCACTCTCTGACACACTCTGACACTCTCGACACTCTCTGAAACTCTCTATCACTCTCTATCACTCTCTATCAATCTCTGACACTCTCGGACACTCACTATCACACTCTGACACTCTCTGAAACTCTCTAACACTCTCTGACACTCTCTGACACTCTCTGGCACTCTCACTATCACTCTCTGACAATCGCTGACACTCTCTGACACTCTCTGACACTCTCTATCACTCTCTGACACTCTCTATTACTCTCTGACACTCACTATCACTCTCAGACACTCACCATCACTTTCTGATACTCTCTGACACTCACTATCACTCTCTGACACTCTCTATCTATCTCTGACACTCTCTGACTCTCACTATCACTCTCTGACAGTCTCTATCACTCTCTGACACTCTCTCACACTCTCTGAGACTCTCTGACACTCTCTGACAATCTCTGACACACTCAGACACTCTCTGACACTCTCTATCACTCTCTGACACTCTCTGACACTCTCTGGCACTCACTAAAACTCTCTGACACTCTCTATCACTCTCACACTCTCTATCACTCTCTGACACTCTCAGACACTCACTATCACTCTCTGACACTCTCTCACACTCTCTGACACTCTCTATCACTCTCAGACATTCTCTATCACTCTCAGACACTCACTATCACTGTCAGACACTCTCGAACTCTCTCTGACACTCTCTATCACTCTCTATCTCTCTCTGACACTCTCTAAAACTCTCTATCACTCTCTGACACTCTCTGACACTCTCTGACACTCTCAGACACTCACGATCACACTCTGATACTCTCTGCCACTCACTATCACTCTCTGACACTCTCTATCACTCTCTGACAGTCACTATCACTCTCTGACACTCTCTGACACTCACTATCACTGTCTGACACTCTCCATCACTCTCTGACAATCTCAGACACTTACTGTGACTCTCTGACACTCTCTATCACTCTCTGACACTCTCAGACAATCACTATCACTCTCTGACACTCTCTATCACTCTCTGACACTCTCTGATACTCTCAGATACTCACAGACACTCACTGTCACTCTCTGACACTCTCTGACACTCTCTGACACTCTCTGACACTCACTGTCACTCACTGACACTCTGTGATGCTCTCTGACACTCACTATCACTCTCTGACACACTCTGACACTCTCTGACACTCTCTATCACTCTCTATCAATCTCTGACACACACTGACACTATCTGACACTCTCGGACACTCACTATCACACTCTGACACTCTCTGAAACTCTCTAACACTCTCTGAAACTCTCACTATCACTCTCTGACAATCTCTGACACTCACTATCACTCTCTGACACTCTCTATCACTCTCAGACACTCTCTATCACTCTCTATCATTCTCAGAAACTCACTCTCACTCTCTGACACTCACTATCACTCTCTGACACTCACTATCACTCTCTGACACTCTCTGAAACTCTCTATCTCTCTCTGAAACTCTCTATCACTCTCTGACACTCTCTGACACTCTCTATCACTCTCTGACACTCTCTGACACTCTCAGACACTCTCAGACACTCACTATCACTCTCTGATACTGTCTGACACTCACTATCACTCTCTGATACTCTCTATGACTCTCTGACACGCACTATCACTCTCTGACACTCTCTGACACTCACAATCACTCTCTGACACACTCTGTCACTCTCTGACACTCTCTGACAATCTCAGACAATCACTATCACTCTCTGACACTCTCTGACACACTCTATCACTCTCTATCACACTCTGACACTCTCTGACACTCAGAGACACTCACTGTCACTCTCTGACACTCTCTGACACTCACTATCACTCTCTGACACTCCCTATCACTCTCTGACACTCTCTGACACTCTCTAACACTCACTAACACTCTCTGACACTCCCTGACACACTCTGACACTCTCACTATCACTCTCTGACACTCTCTGACACTCTCTGACACTCTCTATCACTCTCTGACACTCTATTACTCTCTGACACTCACTATCACTCTCAGACACTCACTATCCCTCTCTGATACTCTCTGACACTCTCTATCACTCTCTGACACTCTCTGACAATCTCTGACACACTCAGACACTCTCTGACACACTCTATCACTCTCTGACACTCTCTGACACTCTCTGGCACTCACTATCACTCTCTGACACTCTCTATCACTCTCTCACACGCTCTATCACTCTCCGACACTCTCAGACACTCACTATCACTCTCTGACACTCTCTCACACTCTCTGACACTCTCTATCACTCTCAGACACTCTCTATCACTCTCTGACACTCACTATCACTGTCAGACACTCTCTATCTCTCTCTGACACTCTCTATCACTCTCTATCTCTCTCTGACACTCTCTGACACTCTCTATCACTCTCTGACACTCTCTGACACTCTCTGACACTCTCAGACACTCGCGATCACACTCTGATACTCTCTGCCACTCACTATCACTCTCTGACAATCTCTGACACTCTCTGACACTCTCTGACACACTCTATCTATCTCTGACACTCTCTGACTCTCACTATCACTCTCTGACAGTCTCTATCACTCTCTGACACTCTCTCACACTCTCTGAGACTCTCTGACACTCTCTATCACTCTCTGACACTCTCTGATACTCTCAGACACTCACAGAAACTCACTATCACTCTCTGACTCTCTCTGACACTCTCTGACACTCACGGACACTCACTACCACTCTCTGATACTCTCTGACACTCACTATCACTCTCTGACACTCTCTATCAATCTCTGACACTCTCTAACACTCACTATCAATCTCTGACACTCTCTATCTCTCTCTGACACTCTCTGTCCCTCTCTAACACTCTCTGACACTCTCTGACACTCTCAGACATTCTCATACACTCACTATCACTCTCTGACAACCTCTGACAACCTCTGACACTCTCTGACACTCTCAGACACTCTCAGACACTCACTATCACTCTCTGATACTCTCTGATACACACTATCACTCTCTGATACTCTCTATCAATCTCTGACACTCTCTGACACTCACTATCACTCTCTGACACTCTCTATCACTCTCAGACACTCTCTATCACTCTCTATCATTCTCAGACACTCACTCTCACTCTCTGACACTCACTATCACTCTCTGACACTCACTATTACTCTCTGACACTCTCAGAAACTCTCTATCTCTCTCTGAAACTCTCTACCACTCTCTGACACTCTCTGACACTCTCTATCACTCTCTGACACTCTCAGACACTCTCAGACACTCACTATCACTCTCTGATACTGTCTGACACTCACTATCACTCTCTGATACTCTCTGACACTCTCTATGACTCTCTGACACGCACTATCACTCTCTGACACTCTCTGACACTCACAATCACTCTCTGACACACTCTGACACTCTCAGACACTCAGTGTCACTCTCTGACTCTCTCTGACACTCTCTATCACTCTCTATCACTCTCTGACACACTCTGGCACACTCTGGCACACTCTATCACTCTCTATCACACTCTGACACACTCTGACACTCAGAGACACTCACTGTCACTCTCTGACACTCTCTGACAATCTCAGACAATCACTATCACTCTCTGACACTCTCTGACACACTCTATCACTCTCTATCACAGTCTGACACTCTCTGACACTCAGAGACACTCACTGTCACTCTCTGACACTCTCTGACACTCACTATCACTCTCTGACACTCCCTATCACTCTCTGACACTCTCTGACACTCTCTAACACTCACTAACACTCTCTGACACTCTCTGACACTCTCTGACACTCTCACTATCACTCTCTGACACTCTCTGACACACTCTATCACTCTCTGACACTCTCTATTACTCTCTGACACTCATTATCACTCTCAGACACTCACTATCACTCTCTCATACTCTCTGACACTCACTATCACTCTCTGACACTCTCTATCTATCTCTGACACTCTCTGACACTCACTATCACTCTCTGACAGTCTCTATCACTCTCTGACACTCTCTATCACTCTCTGACACTCTCTGATACTCTCAGACACTCCCAGAAACTCACTATCACTATCTGACTCTCTCTGACACTCTCTGACACTCACGGACACTCACTACCACTCTCTGATACTCTCTGACACTCACTATCACTCTCTGACACTCTCTATCAATCACTGACACTCTCTAACACTCACTATCAATCTCTGACACTCTCTATCTCTCTCTGACACTCTCTGTCCCTCTCTAACACTCTCTGACACTCTCTGACACTCTCAGACATTCTCATACACTCACTATCACTCTCTGACAACCTCTGACAACCTCTGACACTCTCTGACACTCTCAGACACTCTCAGACACTCACTATCACTCTCTGATACTCTCTGATACACACTATCACTCTCTGATACTCTCTATCCATCTCTGACACTCTCTGACACTCACTATCACTCTCTGACACTCTCTATCACTCTCAGACACTCTCTATCACTCTCTATCATTCTCAGACACTCACTCTCACTCTCTGACACTCACTATCACTCTCTGACACTCACTATCACTCTCTGACACTCTCTGAAACTCTCTATCTCTCTCTGAAACTCTCTATCACTCTCTGACACTCTCTGACACTCTCTATCACTCTCTGACACTCTCTGACACTCTCAGACACTCTCAGACACTCACTATCACTCTCTGATACTGTCTGACACTCACTATCACTCTCTGATACTCTCTGACACTCTCTATGACTCTCTGACACGCACTATCACTCTCTGACACTCTCTGACACTCACAATCACTCTCTGACACACTCTGACACTCTCAGACACTCAGTGTCACTCTCTGACTCTCGCTGACACTCTCTATCACACTCTATCACTCTCTGACACACTCTGGCACACTCTATCACTCTCTATCACACTCTGACACACTCTGACACTCAGAGACACTCACTGTCACTCTCTGACACTCTCTGACAATCTCAGACAATCACTATCACTCTCTGACACTCTCTGACACACTCTATCACTCTCTGACACTCTCTATTACTCTCTGACACTCACTATCACTCTCAGACACTCACTATCACTCTCTCATACTCTCTGACACTCACTATCACTCTCTGACACTCTCTATCTATCTCTGACACTCTCTGACACTCACTATCACTCTCTGACAGTCTCTATCACTCTCTGACACTCTCTATCACTCTCTGACACTCTCTGATACTCTCAGACACTCCCAGAAACTCACTATCACTCTCTGACTCTCTCTGACACTCTCTGACACTCACGGACACTCACTACCACTCTCTGATACTCTCTGACACTCACTATCACTCTCTGACACTCTCTATCAATCTCTGACACTCTCTAACACTCACTATCAATCTCTGACACTCTCTATCTCTCTCTGACACTCTCTGTCCCTCTCTAACACTCTCTGACACTCTCTGACACTCTCAGACATTCTCATACACTCACTATCACTCTCTGACAACCTCTGACAACCTCTGACACTCTCTGACACTCTCAGACACTCTCAGACACTCACTATCACTCTCTGATACTCTCTGATACACACTATCACTCTCTGATACTCTCGATCCATCTCTGACACTCTCTGACACTCACTATCACTCTCTGACACTCTCTATCACTCTCAGACACTCTCTATCACTCTCTATCATTCTCAGACACTCACTCTCACTCTCTGACACTCACTATCACTCTCTGACACTCACTATCACTCTCTGACACTCTCTGAAACTCTCTATTTCTCTCTGAAACTCTCTATCCCTCTCTGACACTCTCTGACACTCTCTATCACTCTCTGACACTCTCTGACACTCTCAGACACTCTCAGACACTCACTATCACTCTCTGATACTGTCTGACACTCACTATCACTCTCTGATACTCTCTGACACTCTCTATGACTCTCTGACACGCACTATCACTCTCTGACACTCTCTGACACTCACAATCACTCTCTGACACACTCTGACACTCTCAGACACTCAGTGTCACTCTCTGACTCTCGCTGACACTCTCTATCACTCTCTATCACTCTCTGACACACTCTGGCACACTCTATCACTCTCTATCACACTCTGACACACTCTGACACTCAGAGACAGTCACTGTCACTCTCTGACACTCTCTGACAATCTCAGACAATCACTATCACTCTCTGACACTCTCTGACACACTCTATCACTCTCTGACACTCTCTATTACTCTCTGACACTCACTATCACTCTCAGACACTCACTATCACTCTCTCATACTCTCTGACACTCACTATCACTCTCTGACACTCTCTATCTATCTCTGACACTCTCTGACACTCACTATCACTCTCTGACAGTCTCTATCACTCTCTGACACTCTCTATCACTCTCTGACACTCTCTGATACTCTCAGACACTCACAGAAACTCACTATCACTCTCTGACTCTCTCTGACACTCTCTGACACTCACGGACACTCACTACCACTCTCTGATACTCTCTGACACTCACTATCACTCTCTGACACTCTCTATCAATCTCTGACACTCTCTAACACTCACTATCAATCTCTGACACTCTCTATCTCTCTCTGACACTCTCTGTCCCTCTCTAACACTCTCTGACACTCTCTGAAACTCTCAGACATTCTCATACACTCACTATCACTCTCTGACAACCTCTGACAACCTCTGACACTCTCTGACACTCTCAGACACTCTCAGACACTCACTATCACTCTCTGATACTCTCTGATACACACTATCACTCTCTGATACTCTCTATCAATCTCTGACACTCTCTGACACTCACTATCACTCTCTGACACTCTCTATCACTCTCAGACACTCTCTATCACTCTCTATCATTCTCAGACACTCACTCTCACTCTCTGACACTCACTATCACTCTCTGACACTCACTATCACTCTCTGACACTCTCTGAAACTCTCTATCTCTCTCTGAAACTCTCTATCACTCTCTGACACTCTCTGACACTCTCTATCACTCTCTGACACTCTCTGACACTCTCAGACACTCTCAGACACTCACTATCACTCTCTGATACTGTCTGACACTCACTATCACTCTCTGATACTCTCTGACACTCTCTATGACTCTCTGACACGCACTATCACTCTCTGACACTCTCTGACACTCACAATCACTCTCTGACACACTCTGACACTCTCAGACACTCAGTGTCACTCTCTGACTCTCTCTGACACTCTCTATCACTCTCTATCACTCTCTGAAACACTCTGGCACACTCTATCACTCTCTATCACACTCTGACACTCAGAGACACTCACTGTCACTCTCTGACACTCTCTATCACTCTCTGACACTCTCCGACACTCTCTGGCACTCACTATCACTCTCTGACACTCTCTGACACTCTCTATCACCCTCTGACACTCTCTGACACTCTCAGACACTCACTATCACTCTATGATACTGTCTGACACTCACTATCACTCTCTGATACTCTCTGACACTCTCTATGACTCTCTGACACGCACTATCACTCTCTGACACTCTCTGACACTCACAATCACTCTCTGACACACTCTGACACTCTCAGACACTCAGTGTCACTCTCTGACTCTCTCTGACACTCTCTATCACTCTCTATCACTCTCTGACACACTCTGACACACTCTATCACTCTCTATCACACTCTGACACACTCTGACACTCAGAGACACTCACTGTCACTCTCTGACACTCTCTGACAATCTCAGACAATCACTATCACTCTCTGACACTCTCTGACACACTCTATCACTCTCTATCACACTCTGACACTCTCTGACACTCAGAGACACTCACTGTCACTCTCTGACACTCTCTGACACTCACTATCATTCTCTGACACTCCCTATCACTCTCTGACACTCTCTGACACTCTCTAACACTCACTAACACTCTCTGACACTCTCTGACACTCTCACTATCACTCTCTGACACTCTCTGACACTCTCTGACACTCTCTATCACTCTCTGACACTCTCTATTACTCTCTGACACTCACTATCACTCTCAGACACTCACTATCACTCTCTCATACTCTCTGACACTCACTATCACTCTCTGACACTCTCTATCTATCTCTGACACTCTCTGACACTCACTATCACTCTCTGACAGTCTCTATCACTCTCAGACACTCTCTATCAATCTCAGACACTCTCAGACAATCACTATCACTCTCTGACATTCACTATCACTCTCTGACACTCTCTGAAACTCTCTACCTCTCTCTGACACTCTCTACAACTCTCTGACACTGTCTGACACTCTCTGTCACTCTCTGACACTCTCTGACACTCTCTGACATTCCCTATCACTCTCTGACACTCTCTGACGCTCACTATCACTCTCTGATACTCTCTGACACTCAATATCACCCTCTGACACTCTCTATCACTCTCTGACACTCTCTGACAATCTCTGGCACTCACTATCACTCTCTGACACTCTCTATCACTGTCTGACACTCTCAGACACTCACTATCACTCTCTCACACTCTCTCACACTCTCTGACACTCTCTATCACTCTCTGACACTCACTATCACTCTCTGACACTCTCAGACACTCACTATCACTCTCTGACACTCTCTCACACACTCTGACACTCACTATCACTCTCAGACACTCTCTATCACTCTCAGACTGTCTCTATCACTCTCAGACACTCTCAGACACTCACTATCACTCTCTGATGCTCACTATCACTCTCTGACACTCTCGCACACTCTCTGACACTCTCTGAAACTCTCTATCTCTCTCTGAAACTCTCTATCACTCTCTGACACTCTCAAACACTCTCAGACACTCACTATCACACTCTGATACTCTCTGAAACTCACTATCACTCTCTGACACTCTATCACTCTCTGACACTCTCTGACAATCACTATCACTCTCTGACACTCTCTGACACTCACTATCACTGTCTGACACTCTCTAACACTCTCTGACACTCTCAGACACTTACTGTCACTCTCTGACACTCTCTATCACTCTCTGACACTCTCAGATAATCACTATCACTCTCTGACACTCTCTATCGCTCTCTGACACTCTCTGATACTCTCAGATACTCACAGACACACACTATAACTCTCTGACACTCTCTGACACTCACTGTCACTCTCTGACACTCTCTGATGCTCTCTGACACTCACTATCCCTCTCTGACACACTCTGACACTCTCGACACTCTCTGAAACTCTCTATCACTCTCTATCACTCTCTATCAATCTCTGACACTCTCGGACACTCACTATCACACTCTGACACTCTCTGAAACTCTCTAACACTCTCTGACACTCTCTGACACTCTCACTATCACTCTCTGACAATCTCTGACACTCTCTGACACTCTCTGACAATCTCTGACACTCTCTGATGCTCTATGACACTCACTATCACTCTCTGACACACTCTGACACTCTCGACACTCTCTGAAACTCTCTATCACTCTCTATCACTCTCTATCAATCTCTGACACTCTCGGACACTCACTATCACACTCTGACACTCTCTGAAACTCTCTAACACTCTCTGACACTCTCTGACACTCTCTGACACTCTCACTATCACTCTCTGACACTCTCAGACACTCACTATCGCACTCTGATACTCTCTGACACTCACTATCACTCTCTGACAGTCACTATCACTCTCTGACACTCTCTGACACTCACTATCACTGTCTGACACTCTCCATCACTCTCTGACAATCTCAGACACTTACTGTCACTCTCTGACACTCTCTATCACTCTCTGACACTCTCAGACAATCACTATCACTCTCTGACACTCTCTATCACTCTCTGACACTCTCTGATACTCTCAGATACTCACAGACACTCACTGTCACTCTCTGACACTCTCTGACACTCTCTGACACTCACTGTCACTCACTGACACTCTGTGATGCTCTCTGACACTCACTATCACTCTCTGACACACTCTGACACTCTCTGACACTCTCTATCACTCTCTATCAATCTCTGACACACACTGACACTCTCTGACACTCTCGGACACACACTATCACACTCTGACACTCTCTGAAACTCTCTAACACTCTCTGAAACTCTCACTATCACTCTCTGACAATCTCTGACACTCACTATCACTCTCTGAAACTCTCTATCTCTCTCTGAAACTCTCTATCACTCTCTGACACTCTCTGACACTCTCTATCACTCTCTGACACTCTCTGACACTCTCAGACACTCTCAGACACTCACTGTCACTCTCTGATACTGTCTGACACTCACTATCACTCTCTGATACTCTCTATGACTCTCTGACACGCACTATCACTCTCTGACACTCTCTGACACTCACAATCACTCTCTGACACACTCTGACACTCTCAGACACTCAGTGTCACTCTCTGACTCTCTCTGACACTCTCTATCACTCTCTATCACTCTCTGACACACTCTGACACACTCTATCACTCTCTATCACACTCTGACACACTCTCTGACACTCAGAGACACTCACTGTCACTCTCTGACACTCTCTGACAATCTCAGACAATCACTATAACTCTCTGACACTCTCTGACACACTCTATCACTCTCTATCACACTCTGACACTCTCTGACACTCAGAGACACTCACTGTCACTCTCTGACACTCTCTGACACTCACTATCACTCTCTGACACTCCCTATCACTCTCTGACACTCTCTGACACTTTCTAACACTCACTAACACTCTCTGACACTCTCTGACACTCTCACTATCACTCTCTGACACTCTCTGACACTCTCTGACACTCTCTATCACTCTCTGACACTCTATTACTCGCTGGCACTCACTATCACTCTCAGACACTCACTATCACTCTCTGATACTCTCTGACACTCTCTATCACTCTCTGACACTCTCTGACAATCTCTGACACACTCAGACACTCTCTGACACTCTCTATCACTCTCTGACACTCTCTGACACTCTCTGGCACTCACTATCACTCTCTGACACTCTCTATCACTCTCTCACATGCTCTATCACTCTCTGACATTCTCAAACACTCTCAGACACTCACTAACACACTCTGATACTCTCTGAAACTCACTATCACTCTCTGACACTCTCTATCACTCTCTGACACTCTCTGACACTCACTATCACTCTCTGACACTCTCTGACAATCACTATCACTGTCTGACACTATCTAACACTCTCTGACACTCTCAGACACTTACCGTCACTCTCCGACACTCTCTATCACTCTCTGACACTCTCTATCGCTCTCTGACACTCTCTGATACTCTCAGATACTCACAGACACACACTATCACTCTCTGACACTCTCTGACACTCACTGTCACTCTCTGACACTCTCTGATGCTCTCTGACACTCACTATCACTCTCTGACACACTCTGACACTCTCGTCCCTCTCTGAAACTCTCTATCACTCTCTATCACTCTCTATCAATCTCTGACACTCTCGGACACTCACTATCACACTCTGACACTCTCTGAAACTCTCTAACACTCTCTGACACTCTCTGACACTCTCACTATCACTCTCTGACAATCTCTGACACTCTCTGACACTCTCTGACACTCTCTATCACTCTCTGACACTCTCTATTACTCTCTGACACTCACTATCACTCTCAGACACTCACCATCACTCTCTGATACTCTCTGACACTCACTATCACTCTCTGACACTCTCTATCTATCTCTGACACTCTCTGACTCTCACTATCACTCTCTGACAGTCTCTATCACTCTCTGACACTCTCTCACACTCTCTGAGACTCTCTGACACTCTCTATCACTCTCTGACACTCTCTGACAATCTCTGACACACTCAGACACTCTCTGACACTCTCTATCACTCTCTGACACTCTCTGGCACTCACTATCACTCTCTGACACTCTCTATCACTCTCACACTCTCTATCACTCTCTGACACTCTCAGACACTCACTATCACTCTCTGACACTCTCTCACACTCTCTGACACTCTCTATCACTCTCAGACATTCTCTATCACTCTCAGACACTCTCAGACACTCTCTATCACTCTCTGACACTCTCTGACACTCTCTGACAATCTCAGACACTTACTGTCACTCTCTGACACTCTCTATCAATCTCTGACACTCTCAGACAATCACTATCACTCTCTGACACTCTCTATCACTCTCTGACACTCTCTGACACACTCTATCACTCTCTGACACTCTCTATTACTCTCTGACACTCACTATCACTCTCAGACACTCACTATCACTCTCTCATACTCTCTGACACTCACTATCACTCTCTGACACTCTCTATCTATCTCTGACACTCTCTGACACTCACTATCACTCTCTGACAGTCTCTATCACTCTCTGACACTCTCTATCACTCTCTGACACTCTCTGATACTCTCAGACACTCCCAGAAACTCACTATCACTCTCTGACTCTCTCTGACACTCTCTGACACTCACGGACACTCACTACCACTCTCTGATACTCTCTGACACTCACTATCACTCTCTGACACTCTCTATCAATCTCTGACACTCTCTAACACTCACTATCAATCTCTGACACTCTCTATCTCTCTCTGACACTCTCTGTCCCTCTCTAACACTCTCTGACACTCTCTGACACTCTCAGACATTCTCATACACTCACTATCACTCTCTGACAACCTCTGACAACCTCTGACACTCTCTGACACTCTCAGACACTCTCAGACACTCACTATCACTCTCTGATACTCTCTGATACACACTATCACTCTCTGATACTCTCGATCCATCTCTGACACTCTCTGACACTCACTATCACTCTCTGACACTCTCTATCACTCTCAGACACTCTCTATCACTCTCTATCATTCTCAGACACTCACTCTCACTCTCTGACACTCACTATCACTCTCTGACACTCACTATCACTCTCTGACACTCTCTGAAACTCTCTATTTCTCTCTGAAACTCTCTATCACTCTCTGACACTCTCTGACACTCTCTATCACTCTCTGACACTCTCTGACACTCTCAGACACTCTCAGACACTCACTATCACTCTCTGATACTGTCTGACACTCACTATCACTCTCTGATACTCTCTGACACTCTCTATGACTCTCTGACACGCACTATCACTCTCTGACACTCTCTGACACTCACAATCACTCTCTGACACACTCTGACACTCTCAGACACTCAGTGTCACTCTCTGACTCTCGCTGACACTCTCTATCACTCTCTATCACTCTCTGACACACTCTGGCACACTCTATCACTCTCTATCACACTCTGACACACTCTGACACTCAGAGACACTCACTGTCACTCTCTGACACTCTCTGACAATCTCAGACAATCACTATCACTCTCTGACACTCTCTGACACACTCTATCACTCTCTGACACTCTCTATTACTCTCTGACACTCACTATCACTCTCAGACACTCACTATCACTCTCTCATACTCTCTGACACTCACTATCACTCTCTGACACTCTCTATCTATCTCTGACACTCTCTGACACTCACTATCACTCTCTGACAGTCTCTATCACTCTCTGACACTCTCTATCACTCTCTGACACTCTCTGATACTCTCAGACACTCACAGAAACTCACTATCACTCTCTGACTCTCTCTGACACTCTCTGACACTCACGGACACTCACTACCACTCTCTGATACTCTCTGACACTCACTATCACTCTCTGACACTCTCTATCAATCTCTGACACTCTCTAACACTCACTATCAATCTCTGACACTCTCTATCTCTCTCTGACACTCTCTGTCCCTCTCTAACACTCTCTGACACTCTCTGAAACTCTCAGACATTCTCATACACTCACTATCACTCTCTGACAACCTCTGACAACCTCTGACACTCTCTGACACTCTCAGACACTCTCAGACACTCACTATCACTCTCTGATACTCTCTGATACACACTATCACTCTCTGATACTCTCTATCAATCTCTGACACTCTCTGACACTCACTATCACTCTCTGACACTCTCTATCACTCTCAGACACTCTCTATCACTCTATATCATTCTCAGACACTCACTCTCACTCTCTGACACTCACTATCACTCTCTGACACTCACTATCACTCTCTGACACTCTCTGAAACTCTCTATCTCTCTCTGAAACTCTCTATCACTCTCTGACACTCTCTGACACTCTCTATCACTCTCTGACACTCTCTGACACTCTCAGACACTCTCAGACACTCACTATCACTCTCTGATACTGTCTGACACTCACTATCACTCTCTGATACTCTCTGACACTCTCTATGACTCTCTGACACGCACTATCACTCTCTGACACTCTCTGACACTCACAATCACTCTCTGACACACTCTGACACTCTCAGACACTCAGTGTCACTCTCTGACTCTCTCTGACACTCTCTATCACTCTCTATCACTCTCTGAAACACTCTGGCACACTCTATCACTCTCTATCACACTCTGACACTCAGAGACACTCACTGTCACTCTCTGACACTCTCTATCACTCTCTGACACTCTCCGACACTCTCTGGCACTCACTATCACTCTCTGACACTCTCTGACACTCTCTATCACCCTCTGACACTCTCTGACACTCTCAGACACTCACTATCACTCTATGATACTGTCTGACACTCACTATCACTCTCTGATACTCTCTGACACTCTCTATGACTCTCTGACACGCACTATCACTCTCTGACACTCTCTGACACTCACAATCACTCTCTGACACACTCTGACACTCTCAGACACTCAGTGTCACTCTCTGACTCTCTCTGACACTCTCTATCACTCTCTATCACTCTCTGACACACTCTGACACACTCTATCACTCTCTATCACACTCTGACACACTCTGACACTCAGAGACACTCACTGTCACTCTCTGACACTCTCTGACAATCTCAGACAATCACTATCACTCTCTGACACTCTCTGACACACTCTATCACTCTCTATCACACTCTGACACTCTCTGACACTCAGAGACACTCACTGTCACTCTCTGACACTCTCTGACACTCACTATCATTCTCTGACACTCCCTATCACTCTCTGACACTCTCTGACACTCTCTAACACTCACTAACACTCTCTGACACTCTCTGACACTCTCACTATCACTCTCTGACACTCTCTGACACTCTCTGACACTCTCTATCACTCTCTGACACTCTCTATTACTCTCTGACACTCACTATCACTCTCAGACACTCACTATCACTCTCTCATACTCTCTGACACTCACTATCACTCTCTGACACTCTCTATCTATCTCTGACACTCTCTGACACTCACTATCACTCTCTGACAGTCTCTATCACTCTCAGACACTCTCTATCAATCTCAGACACTCTCAGACAATCACTATCACTCTCTGACATTCACTATCACTCTCTGACACTCTCTGAAACTCTCTACCTCTCTCTGACACTCTCTACAACTCTCTGACACTGTCTGACACTCTCTGTCACTCTCTGACACTCTCTGACACTCTCTGACATTCCCTATCACTCTCTGACACTCTCTGACGCTCACTATCACTCTCTGATACTCTCTGACACTCAATATCACCCTCTGACACTCTCTATCACTCTCTGACACTCTCTGACAATCTCTGGCACTCACTATCACTCTCTGACACTCTCTATCACTGTCTGACACTCTCAGACACTCACTATCACTCTCTCACACTCTCTCACACTCTCTGACACTCTCTATCACTCTCTGACACTCACTATCACTCTCTGACACTCTCAGACACTCACTATCACTCTCTGACACTCTCTCACACACTCTGACACTCACTATCACTCTCAGACACTCTCTATCACTCTCAGACTGTCTCTATCACTCTCAGACACTCTCAGACACTCACTATCACTCTCTGATGCTCACTATCACTCTCTGACACTCTCGCACACTCTCTGACACTCTCTGAAACTCTCTATCTCTCTCTGAAACTCTCTATCACTCTCTGACACTCTCAAACACTCTCAGACACTCACTATCACACTCTGATACTCTCTGAAACTCACTATCACTCTCTGACACTCTATCACTCTCTGACACTCTCTGACAATCACTATCACTCTCTGACACTCTCTGACACTCACTATCACTGTCTGACACTCTCTAACACTCTCTGACACTCTCAGACACTTACTGTCACTCTCTGACACTCTCTATCACTCTCTGACACTCTCAGATAATCACTATCACTCTCTGACACTCTCTATCGCTCTCTGACACTCTCTGATACTCTCAGATACTCACAGACACACACTATAACTCTCTGACACTCTCTGACACTCACTGTCACTCTCTGACACTCTCTGATGCTCTCTGACACTCACTATCCCTCTCTGACACACTCTGACACTCTCGACACTCTCTGAAACTCTCTATCACTCTCTATCAATCTCTGACACTCTCGGACACTCACTATCACACTCTGACACTCTCTGAAACTCTCTAACACTCTCTGACAGTCTCTGACACTCTCACTATCACTCTCTGACAATCTCTGACACTCTCTGACACTCTCTGACAATCTCTGACACTCTCTGATGCTCTATGACACTCACTATCACTCTCTGACACACTCTGACACTCTCGACACTCTCTGAAACTCTCTATCACTCTCTATCACTCTCTATCAATCTCTGACACTCTCGGACACTCACTATCACACTCTGACACTCTCTGAAACTCTCTAACACTCTCTGACACTCTCTGACACTCTCTGACACTCTCACTATCACTCTCTGACACTCTCTGACACTCTCAGACACTCACTATCGCACTCTGATACTCTCTGACACTCACTATCACTCTCTGACAGTCACTATCACTCTCTGACACTCTCTGACACTCACTATCACTGTCTGACACTCTCCATCACTCTCTGACAATCTCAGACACTTACTGTCACTCTCTGACACTCTCTATCACTCTCTGACACTCTCAGACAATCACTATCACTCTCTGACACTCTCTATCACTCTCTGACACTCTCTGATACTCTCAGATACTCACAGACACTCACTGTCACTCTCTGACACTCTCTGACACTCTCTGACACTCACTGTCACTCACTGACACTCTGTGATGCTCTCTGACACTCACTATCACTCTCTGACACACTCTGACACTCTCTGACACTCTCTATCACTCTCTATCAATCTCTGACACACACTGACACTCTCTGACACTCTCGGACACACACTATCACACTCTGACACTCTCTGAAACTCTCTAACACTCTCTGAAACTCTCACTATCACTCTCTGACAATCTCTGACACTCACTATCACTCTCTGAAACTCTCTATCTCTCTCTGAAACTCTCTATCACTCTCTGACACTCTCTGACACTCTCTATCACTCTCTGACACTCTCTGACACTCTCAGACACTCTCAGACACTCACTGTCACTCTCTGATACTGTCTGACACTCACTATCACTCTCTGATACTCTCTATGACTCTCTGACACGCACTATCACTCTCTGACACTCTCTGACACTCACAATCACTCTCTGACACACTCTGACACTCTCAGACACTCAGTGTCACTCTCTGACTCTCTCTGACACTCTCTATCACTCTCTATCACTCTCTGACACACTCTGACACACTCTATCACTCTCTATCACACTCTGACACACTCTCTGACACTCAGAGACACTCACTGTCACTCTCTGACACTCTCTGACAATCTCAGACAATCACTATAACTCTCTGACACTCTCTGACACACTCTATCACTCTCTATCACACTCTGACACTCTCTGACACTCAGAGACACTCACTGTCACTCTCTGACACTCTCTGACACTCACTATCACTCTCTGACACTCCCTATCACTCTCTGACACTCTCTGACACTTTCTAACACTCACTAACACTCTCTGACACTCTCTGACACTCTCGTCCCTCTCTGAAACTCTCTATCACTCTCTATCACTCTCTATCAATCTCTGACACTCTCGGACACTCACTATCACACTCTGACACTCTCTGAAACTCTCTAACACTCTCTGACACTCTCTGACACTCTCACTATCACTCTCTGACAATCTCTGACACTCTCTGACACTCTCTGACACTCTCTATCACTCTCTGACACTCTCTATTACTCTCTGACACTCACTATCACTCTCAGACACTCACCATCACTCTCTGATACTCTCTGACACTCACTATCACTCTCTGACACTCTCTATCTATCTCTGACACTCTCTGACTCTCACTATCACTCTCTGACAGTCTCTATCACTCTCTGACACTCTCTCACACTCTCTGAGACTCTCTGACACTCTCTATCACTCTCTGACACTCTCTGACAATCTCTGACACACTCAGACACTCTCTGACACTCTCTATCACTCTCTGACACTCTCTGGCACTCACTATCACTCTCTGACACTCTCTATCACTCTCACACTCTCTATCACTCTCTGACACTCTCAGACACTCACTATCACTCTCTGACACTCTCTCACACTCTCTGACACTCTCTATCACTCTCAGACATTCTCTATCACTCTCAGACACTCTCAGACACTCTCTATCACTCTCTGACACTCTCTGACACTCTCTGACAATCTCAGACACTTACTGTCACTCTCTGACACTCTCTATCACTCTCTGACACTCTCAGACAATCACTATCACTCTCTGACACTCTCTATCACTCTCTGACACTCTCTGATACTCTCAGATACTCACAGACACTCACTGTCACTCTCTGACACTCTCTGACACTCTCTGACACTCACTGTCACTCACTGACACTCTGTGATGCTCTCTGACACTCACTATCACTCTCTGACACACTCTGACACTCTCTGACACTCTCTATCACTCTCTATCAATCTCTGACACACACTGACACTCTCTGACACTCTCGGACACTCACTATCACACTCTGACACTCTCTGAAACTCTCTAACACTCTCTGAAACTCTCACTATCACTCTCTGACAATCTCTGACACTCACTATCACTCTCTGACAATCTCTATCACTCTCAGACACTCTCTATCACTCTCTATCATTCTCAGAAACTCACTCTCACTCTCTGACACTCTCTATCACTCTCACACTCTCTATCACTCTCTGACACCCTCAGACACTCACTATCACTCTCTGACACTCTCTCACACTCTCTGACACTCTCTATCACTCTCAGACATTCTCTATCACTCTCAGACACTCACTATCACTGTCAGACACTCTCGATCTCTCTCTGACACTGTCTATCACTCTCTATCTCTCTCCGACACTCTCTGACACTCTCTATCACTCTCTGACACTCTCTGACACTCTCTGACACTCTCAGACACTCACTATCACTGTCTGACACTCTCCATCACTCTCTGACAATCTCAGACACTTACTGTCACTCTCTGACACTCTCTATCACTCTCTGACACTCTCAGACAATCACTATCACTCTCTGACACTCTCTATCACTCTCTGACACTCTCTGATACTCTCAGATACTCACAGACACTCACTGTCACTCTCTGACACTCTCTGACACTCTCTGACACTCACTGTCACTCACTGACACTCTGTGATGCTCTCTGACACTCACTATCACTCTCTGACACACTCTGACACTCTCTGACACTCTCTATCACTCTCTATCAATCTCTGACACACACTGACACTCTCTGACACTCTCGGACACTCACTATCACACTCTGACACTCTCTGAAACTCTCTAACACTCTCTGAAACTCTCACTATCACTCTCTGACAATCTCTGACACTCACTATCACTCTCTGACAATCTCTATCACTCTCAGACACTCTCTATCACTCTCTATCATTCTCAGAAACTCACTCTCACTCTCTGACACTCACTATCACTCTCTGACACTTACTATCACTCTCTGACACTCTCTGAAACTCTCTATCTCTCTCTGAAACTCTCTATCACTCTCTGACACTCTCTGACACTCTCTATCACTCTCTGACACTCTCTGACACTCTCAGACACTCTCAGACACTCACTGTCACTCTCTGATACTGTCTGACACTCACTATCACTCTCTGATACTCTCTATGACTCTCTGACACGCACCATCACTCTCTGACACTCTCTGACACTCACAATCACTCTCTGACACACTCTGACACTCTCAGACACTCAGTGTCACTCTCTGACTCTCTCTGACACTCTCTATCACTCTCTATCACTCTCTGACACACTCTGACACACTCTATCACTCTCTATCACACTCTGACACACTCTGACACTCAGAGACTCTCACTGTCACTCTCTGACACTCTCTGACAATCTCAGACAATCACTATCACTCTCTGACACTCTCTGACACACTCTATCACTCTCTATCACTCTCTGACACTCTCTGACACTCAGAGACACTCACTGTCACTCTCTGACACTCTCTGACACTCACTATCACTCTCTGACACTCCCTATCACTCTCTGACACTCTCTGACACTCTCTAACACTCAGCACAGTGGCGCAGTGGTTAGCACTGCAGCCTCACAGCTCCAGTGACCCGGGTTCAATTCTCGGTACTGCCTGTGTGGAGTTTGCAAGTTCTCCCTGTGTCTGCGTGGGTTTCCTCCGGGTGCTCCGGTTTCCTCCCACATGTCAAAGACTTGCAGGTTGATAGGTTAATTGGCCATTATAAATTGCCCCTAGTATAGGTAGGTGGTAGGGAAATATAGTGACAGGTGGGGATGTGGTAGGGATATGGGATTAGTGTAGGATTAGTATAAGTGGGTGGTTGATGGTCGGCACAGACTCGGTGGGCCGAAAGGCCTGTTTCAGTGCTGTATCTCTAAACTAAACTAAACTAAACTAACACTCTCTGACACTCTCTGACACTCTCTGACACTCTCACTATCACTCTCTGACACTCTCTGACACTCTCTGACACTCTCTATCACTCTCTGACACTCTATTACTCTCTGACACTCACTATGACTCTCAGACACTCACTATCACTCTCTGATACTCTCTGACACTCTCTATCACTCTCTGACACTCTCTGACAATCTCTGACACACTCAGACACTCTCTGACACTCTCTATCACTCTCTGACACTCTCTGACACTCTCTGGCACTCACTATCACTCTCTGACACTCTCTATCACTCTCTCACACGCTCTATCACTCTCTGACACTCTCAAACACTCTCAGACACTCACTAACACACTCTGATACTCTCTGAAACTCACTATCACTCTCTGACACTCTCTATCACTCTCTGACACTCTCTATCACTCTCTATCAATCTCTGACACACACTGACACTCTCTGACACTCTCGGACACTCACTATCACACTCTGACACTCTGTGAAACTCTCTAACACTCTCTGAAACTCTCACTATCACTCTCTGACAATCTCTGACACTCACTATCACTCTCTGACAATCTCTATCACTCTCAGACACTCTCTATCACTCTCTATCATTCTCAGAAACTCACTCTCACTCTCTGACACTCACAATCACTGTCTGACACTCTCTAACACTCTCTGACACTCTCAGACACTTACCGTCACTCTCTGACACTCTCTATCACTCTCTGACACTCTCAGATAATCACTATCACTCTCTGACACTCTCACTTTCACTCTCTGACAATCTCTGACACACTCTGACACTCTCAGACACTCAGTGTCACTCTCTGACTCTCTCTGACACTCTCTATCACTCTCTGACACACTCTGACACACTCTATCACTCTCTATCACACTCTGACACACTCTGACACTCAGAGACACTCACTGTCACTCTCTGACACTCTCTGACAATCTCAGACAATCACTATCACTCTCTGACACTCTCTGACACACTCCATCACTCTGACACTCTCTGACACTCTCACATTCACTCTCTGACAATCTCTGACACTCTCTGACACTCTCTGACACTCTCTGACACTCACAATCACTCTCTGACACACTCTGACACTCTCAGACACTCAGTGTCACTCTCTGACTCTCTCTGACACTCTCTATCACTCTCTATCACTCTCTGACACACTCTGACACTCTCACTATCACTCTCTGACACTCTCTGACAGTCTATTACTCTCTGACACTCACTATCACTCTCAGACACTCACTATCCTTCTCTGATACTCTCTGACACTCTCTATCACTCTCTGACACTCTCTGACAATCTCTGACACACTCAGACACTCTCTGACACTCTCTATCACTCTCTGACACTCTCTGACACTCTCTGGCACTCACTATCACTCTCTGACACTCTCTATCACTCTCTCACATGCTCTATCACTCTCTGACACTCTCAAACACTCTCAGACACTCACTAACACACTCTGATACTCTCTGAAACTCACTATCACTCTCTGACACTCTCTATCACTCTCTGACACTCTCTGACACTCACTATCACTCTCTGACACTCTCTGACAATCACTATCACTGTCTGACACTCTCTAACACTCTCTGACACTCTCAGACACTTACCGTCACTCTCTGACACTCTCTATCACTCTCTGACACTCTCAGATAATCACTATCACTCTCTGACACTCTCTATCGCTCTCTGAAACTCTCGGATACTCTCAGATACTCACAGACACACACTATCACTCTCTGACACTCTCTGACACTCACTGTCACTCTCTGACACTCTCTGATGCTCTCTGACACTCACTATCACTCTCTGACACACTCTGACACTCTCGACACTCTCTGAAACTCTCTATCACTCTCTATCACTCTCTATCACTCTCTATCAATCTCTGACACTCTCGGACACTCACTATCACACTCTGACACTCTCTGAAACTCTCTAACACTCTCTGACACTCTCTGACACTCTCTGACACTCTCACTATCACTCTCTGACAATCTCTGACACTCTCTGACACTCTCTGACACTCTCTATCACTCTCTGACACTCTCTATTACTCTCTGACACTCACTATCACTCTCAGACACTCACCATCACTCTCTGATACTCTCTGACACTCACTATCACTCTCTGACACTCTCTATCTATCTCTGACACTCTCTGACTCTCACTATCACTCTCTGACAGTCTCTATCACTCTCTGACACTCTCTCACACTCTCTGAGACTCTCTGACACTCTCTATCACTCTCTGACACTCTCTGACAATCTCTGACACACTCAGACACTCTCTGACACTCTCTATCACTCTCTGACACTCTCTGGCACTCACTATCACTCTCTGACACTCTCTATCACTCTCACACTCTCTATCACTCTCTGACACTCTCAGACACTCACTATCACTCTCTGACACTCTCTCACACTCTCTGACACTCTCTATCACTCTCAGACATTCTCTATCACTCTCAGACACTCACTATCACTGTCAGACACTCTCGATCTCTCTCTGACACTGTCTATCACTCTCTATCTCTCTCCGACACTCTCTGACACTCTCTATCACTCTCTGACACTCTCTGACACTCTCTGACACTCTCAGACACTCACTATCTCTGTCTGACACTCTCCATCACTCTCTGACAATCTCAGACACTTACTGTCACTCTCTGACACTCTCTATCACTCTCTGACACTCTCAGACAATCACTATCACTCTCTGACACTCTCTATCACTCTCTGACACTCTCTGATACTCTCAGATACTCACAGACACTCACTGTCACTCTCTGACACTCTCTGACACTCACTGTCACTCACTGACACTCTGTGATGCTCTCTGACACTCACGATCACTCTCTGATACTCTCTGACACTCTCTGACACTCTCTATCACTCTCTATCAATCTCTGACACACACTGACACTCTCTGACACTCTCGGACACTCACTATCACACTCTGACACTCTCTGAAACTCTCTAACACTCTCTGAAACTCTCACTATCACTCTCTGACAATCTCTGACACTCACTATCACTCTCTGACAATCTCTATCACTCTCAGACACTCTCTATCACTCTCTATCATTCTCAGAAACTCACTCTCACTCTCTGACACTCACTATCACTCTCTGACACTCACTATCACTCTCTGACACTCTCTGAAACTCTCTATCTCTCTCTGAAACTCTCTATCACTCTCTGACACTCTCTGACACTCTCTATCACTCTCTGACACTCTCTGACACTCTCAGACACTCTCAGACACTCACTGTCACTCTCTGATACTGTCTGACACTCACTATCACTCTCTGATACTCTCTATGACTCTCTGACACGCACTATCACTCTCTGACACTCTCTGACACTCACAATCACTCTCTGACACACTCTGACACTCTCAGACACTCTGTGTCACTCTCTGACTCTCTCTGACACTCTCTATCACTCTCTATCACTCTCTGACACACTCTGACACACTCTATCACTCTCTATCACACTCTGACACACTCTGACACTCAGAGACTCTCACTGTCACTCTCTGACATTCTCTGACAATCTCAGACAATCACTATCACTCTCTGACACTCTCTGACACACTCTATCACTCTCTATCACACTCTGACACTCTCTGACACTCAGAGACACTCACTGTCACTCTCTGACACTCTCTGACACTCACTACAACTCTCTGACACTCCCTATCACTCTCTGACACTCTCTGACACTCTCTAACACTCAGCACAGTGGCGCAGTGGTTAGCACTGCAGCCTCACAGCTCCAGTGACCCGGGTTCAATTCTCGGTACGGCCTGTGTGGAGTTTGCAAGTTCTCCCTGTGTCTGCGTGGGTTTCCTCCGGGTGCTCCGGTTTCCTCCCACATGCCAAAGACTTGCAGGTTGATAGGTTAATTGGCCATTATAAATTGCCCCTAGTATAGGTAGGTGGTAGGGAAATATAGGGACAGGTGGCGATGTGGTAGGGATATGGGATTAGTGTAGGATTAGTATAAGTGGGTGGTTGATGGTCGGCACAGACTCGGTGGGCCGAAGGGCCTGTTTCAGTGCTGTATCTCTAAACTAAACTAAACTAAACTAACACTCTCTGACACTCTCACTATCACTCTCTGACACTCTCTGACACTCTCTGACACTCTCTATCACTCTCTGACACTCTATTACTCTCTGACACTCACTATCACTCTCAGACACTCACTATCACTCTCTGATACTCTCTGACACTCTCTATCACTCTCTGACACTCTCTGACAATCTCTGACACACTCAGACACTCTCTGACACTCTCTATCACTCTCTGACACTCTCTGACACTCTCTGGCACTCACTATCACTCTCTGACACTCTCTATCACTCTCTCACACGCTCTATCACTCTCTGACACTCTCAAACACTCTCAGACACTCACTAACACACTCTGATACTCTCTGAAACTCACTATCACTCTCTGACACTCTCTATCACTCTCTGACACTCTCTGACACTCACTATCACTCTCTGACACTCTCTGACACTCACTATCACTGTCTGACACTCTCTAACACTCTCTGACACTCTCAGACATTTACCGTCACTCTCTGACACTCTCTATCACTCTCTGACACTCTCAGATAATCACTATCACTCTCTGACACTCTCACTTTCACTCTCTGACAATCTCTGACACACTCTGACACTCTCAGACACTCAGTGTCACTCTCTGACTCTCTCTGACACTCTCTATCACTCTCTGACACACTCTGACACACTCTATCACTCTCTATCACACTCTGACACACTCTGACACTCAGAGACACTCACTGTCACTCTCTGACACTCTCTGACAATCTCAGACAATCACTATCACTCTCTGACACTCTCTGTCACACTCCATCACTCTGACACTCTCTGACACTCTCACTTTCACTCTCTGACAATCTCTGACACTCTCTGACACTCTCTGACACTCTCTGACACTCACAATCACTCTCTGACACACTCTGACACTCTCTGACACTCCCTATCACTCTCTGACTCTCTCTGACACTCTCTATCACTCTCTGACACACTCTGACACACTCTATCACTCTCTATCACACTCTGACACACTCTGACACTCAGAGACACTCACTGTCACTCTCTGACACTCTCTGACAATCTCAGACAATCACTATCACTCTCTGACACTCTCTGTCACACTCCATCACTCTGACACTCTCTGACACTCTCACTTTCACTCTCTGACAATCTCTGACACTCTCTGACACTCTCTGACACTCTCTGACACTCACAATCACTCTCTGACACACTCTGACACTCTCTGACACTCCCTATCACTCTCTGACACTCTCTGACACTCTCTAACACTCAGCACAGTGGCGCAGTGGTTAGCACTGCAGCCTCACAGCTCCAGTGACCCGGTTTCAATTCTCGGTACTGCCTGTGTGGAGTTTGCAAGTTCTCCCTGTGTCTGCGTGGGTTTCCTCCGGGTGCTCCGGTTTCCTCCCACATGTCAACGACTTGCAGGTTGATAGGTTAATTGGCCATTATAAATTGCCCCTAGTATAGGTAGGTGGTAGGGAAATATAGGGACAGGTGGGGATGTGGTAGGGATATGGGATTAGTGTAGGATTAGTATAAGTGGGTGGTTGATGGTCGGCACAGACTCGGTGGGCCGAAGGGCCTGTTTCAGTGCTGTATCTCTAAACTAAACTAAACTAAACTAACACTCTCTGACACTCTCTGACACTCTCTGACACTCTCACTATCACTCTCTGACACTCTCTGACACTCTCTGACACTCTCTATCACTCTCTGACACTCTATTACTCTCTGACACTCACTATCACTCTCAGACACTCACTATCACTCTCTGATACTCTCTGACACTCTCTATCACTCTCTGACACTCTCTGACTATCTCTGACACACTCAGACACTCTCTGACACTCACTATCACTCTCTGACACTCTCTATCACTCTCTCACACGCTCTATCACTCTCTGACACTCTCAAACACTCTCAGACACTCACTAACACACTCTGATACTCTCTGAAACTCACTATCACTCTCTGACACTCTCTATCACTCTCTGACACTCTCTATCACTCTCTATCAATCTCTGACACACACTGACACTCTCTGACAATCTCTGACACTCACTATCACTCTCTGACAATCTCTATCACTCTCAGACACTCTCTATCACTCTCTATCATTCTCAGAAACTCACTCTCACTCTCTGACACTCACTATCACTATCTGACACTCTCTAACACTCTCTGACACTCTCAGACACTTACCGTCACTCTCTGACACTCTCTATCACTCTCTGACACTCTCAGATAATCACTATCACTCTCTGACACTCTCACTTTCACTCTCTGACAATCTCTGACACACTCTGACACTCTCAGACACTCAGTGTCACTCTCTGACTCTCTCTGACACTCTCTATCACTCTCTGACACACTCTGACACACTCTATCACTCTCTATCACACTCTGACACACTCTGACACTCAGAGACACTCACTGTCACTCTCTGACACTCTCTGACAATCTCAGACAATCACTATCACTCTCTGACACTCTCTGACACACTCCATCACTCTGACACTCTCTGACACTCTCACTTTCACTCTCTGACAATCTCTGACACTCTCTGACACTCTCTGACACTCTCTGACACTCACAATCACTCTCTGACAAACTCTGACACTCTCAGACACTCAGTGTCACTCTCTGACTCTCTCTGACACTCCCTATCACTCTCTATCACTCTCTGACACACTCTGACACTCTCACTATCACTCTCTGACACTCTCTGACACTCTCTGACACTCTCTATCACTCTCTGACAGTCTATTACTCTCTGACACTCACTATCACTCTCAGACACTCACTATCAATCTCTGATACTCTCTGACACTCTCTATCACTCTCTGACACTCTCTGACAATCTCTGACACACTCAGACACTCTCTGACACTCTCTATCACTCTCTGACACTCTCTGACACTCTCTGGCACTCACTATCACTCTCTGACACACTCTATCACTCTCTCACATGCTCTATCACTCTCTGACACTCTCAAACACTCTCAGACACTTACTAACACACTCTGATACTCTCTGAAACTCACTATCACTCTCTGACACTCTCTATCACTCTCTGACACTCTCTGACACTCACTATCACTCTCTGACACTCTCTGACAATCACTATCACTGTCTGACACTCTCTAACACTCTCTGACACTCTCAGACACTTACCGTCACTCTCTGACACTCTCTATCACTCTCTGACACTCTCAGATAATCACTATCACTCTCTGACTCTCTCTATCACTCTCTGACACTCTCGGATACTCTCAGATACTCACAGACACACACTATCACTCTCTGACACTCTCTGACACTCACTGTCACTCTCTGATGCTCTCTGACACTCACTATCACTCTCTGACACACTCTGACACTCTCGACACTCTCTGAAACTCTCTATCACTCTCTATCACTCTCTATCACTCTCTATCAATCTCTGACACTCTCGGACACTCACTATCACACTCTGACACTCTCTGAAACTCTCTAACACTCTCTGACACTCTCTGACACTCTCTGACACTCTCACTATCACTCTCTGACAATCTCTGACACTCTCTGACACTCTCTGACACTCTCTATCACTCTCTGACACTCTCTATTACTCTCTGACACTCACTATCACTCTCAGACACTCACCATCACTCTCTGATACTCTCTGACACTCACTATCACTCTCTGACACTCTCTATCTATCTCTGACACTCTCTGACTCTCACTATCACTCTCTGACAGTCTCTATCACTCTCTGACACTCTCTCACACTCTCTGAGACTCTCTGACACTCTCTATCACTCTCTGACACTCTCTGACAATCTCTGACACACTCAGACACTCTCTGACACTCTCTATCACTCTCACACTCTCTATCACTCTCTGACACTCTCAGACACTCACAATCACTCTCTGACACTCTCTCACTCTCTCTGACACTCTCTATCACTCTCAGACATTCTCTATCACTCTCAGACACTCACTATCACTGTCAGACACTCTCGATCTCTCTCTGACACTGTCTATCACTCTCTATCTCTCTCCGACACTCTCTGACACTCTCTATCACTCTCTGACACTCTCTGACACTCTCTGACACTCTCAGACACTCACTATCACTGTCTGACACTCTCCATCACTCTCTGACAATCTCAGACACTTACTGTCACTCTCTGACACTCTCTATCACTCTCTGACACTCTCAGACAATCACTATCACTCTCTGACACTCTCTATCACTCTCTGACACTCTCTGATACTCTCAGATACTCACAGACACTCACTGTCACTCTCTGACACTCTCTGACACTCTCTGACACTCTCTGACACTCACTGTCACTCACTGACACTCTGTGATGCTCTCTGACACTCACTATCACTCTCTGACACACTCTGACACTCTCTGACACTCTCTATCACTCTCTATCAATCTCTGACACACACTGACACTCTCTGACACTCTCGGACACTCACTATCACACTCTGACACTCTCTGAAACTCTCTAACACTCTCTGAAACTCTCACTATCACTCTCTGACAATCTCTGACACTCACTATCACTCTCTGACAATCTCTATCACTCTCAGACACTCTCTATCACTCTCTATCATTCTCAGAAACTCACTCTCACTCTCTGACACTCACTATCACTCTCTGACACTCACTATCACTCTCTGACACTCTCTGAAACTCTCTATCTCTCTCTGAAACTCTCTATCGCTCTCTGACACTCTCTGACACTCTCTATCACTCTCTGACACTCTCTGACACTCTCAGACACTCTCAGACACTCACTGTCACTCTCTGATACTGTCTGACACTCACTATCACTCTCTGATACTCTCTGTGACTCTCTGACACGCACTATCACTCTCTGACACTCTCTGACACTCACAATCACTCTCTGACACACTCTGACACTCTCAGACACTCAGTGTCACTCTCTGACTCTCTCTGACACTCTCTATCACTCTCTATCACTCTCTGACACACTCTGACACACTCTATCACTCTCTATCACACTCTGACACACTCTGACACTCAGAGACTCTCACTGTCACTCTCTGACATTCTCTGACAATCTCAGACAATCACTATCACTCTCAGACACTCTCAGACAATCACTATCACTCTCTGACATTCACTATCACTCTCTGACACTCTGTGAAACTCTCTACCTCTCTCTGACACTCTCTACAACTCTCTGACACTGTCCGACACTCTCTGTCACTCTCTGACACTCTCTGACACTCTCTGGCACTCTCTGACACTCTCAGACACTCCCTATCACTCTCTGATACTCTCTGACGCTCACTATCACTCTCTGATACTCTCTGACACTCAATATCACTCTCTGACACTCTCTATCACTCTCTGACACTCTCTGACACTCTCTGGCACTCACTATCACTCTCTGACACTCTCTATCACTCTCTGACAATCTCAGACACTCACTATCACTCTCTGACACTCTCTCACACTCTCTGACACTCTCTATCACTCTCTGACACTCTCTGACACTCTCTATCACTCTCAGACACTCTCAGACACTCACTATCACTCTCAGACACTCTCCATCTCTCTCTGACACTCTCTATCACTCCGTATCTCTATCTGACACTCTGTGACACTCACTATCACTCTCTGACACTCTTTATCACTCCCAGACTCTCTCTATCACTCTCTGACAATCTCAGACACTCACTATCACTCTCTGACACTCTCTATCACTCTCTGACACTCTCTATCACTCTCTGACAATCTCAGACACTCACTATCCCTCTCTGACACTCTCTCACACTCTCTGACACTCTCTATCACTCTCTGACACTCTCTGATACTCTCTATCACTTTCAGACACTCTCAGACACTCACTATCACTCTCAGACACTCTCCATCTCTCTCTGACACTCTCTATCACTCCGTATCTCTATCTGACACTCTGTGACACTCACTATCTCTCTCTGACACTCTCCATCACTCTCAGACTGTCTCTATCACTCTCAGACACTCTCAGACACTCACTATCACTCTCTGACGCTCACTATCACTCTCTGACACTCTCGCACACTCTCTGACACTCTCTGAAACTCTCTATCTCTCTCTGAAACTCTCTATCACTCTCTGACACTCTCTGACACTCTCAGACACTCAATATCACACTCTGATACTCTCTGACACTCACTATCACTCTCTGACACTCTCTATCACTCTCTGACACTCTCTGACACTCACTATCACTCTCTGACACTCACTATCACTGTCTGACACTCTCTATCACTCTCTGACACTCTCAGACACTTACTGTCACTCTCTGACACTCTCTATCACTCTCTGACACTCTCAGACAATCACTATCACTCTCTGACACTCTCTATCACTCTCTGACACTCTCTGATACTCTCAGATACTCACAGACACTCACTATCACTCTCTGACACTCTCTGACACGCTCTGACACTCACTGTCACTCTCTGACACTCTCTGATGCTCTCTGACACTCACTATCACTCTCTGACACACTCTGACACTCTCGACACTCTCTGACACTCTCTATCACTCTCTATCACTCTCTATCAATCTCTGACACACTCTGACACTCTCTGACACTCTCTGACACTCTCGGACACTCACTATCACACTCTGACACTCTCTGAAACTCTCTAACACTCTCTGAAACTCTCTGACACTCTCTGACACTCTCACTATCACTCTCTGACAATCTCTGACACTCTCTGACACTCTCTATTACTCTCTGACACTCACTATCACTCTCAGACACACACCATCACTCTCTGATACTCTCTGACACTCACTATCACTCTCTGACACTCTCTATCTATCTCTGACACTCTCTGACTCTCACTATCACTCTCTGACAGTCTCTATAACTCTCAGACACTCACTATCACTCTCTGACACACACTATCACTCTCTGACACTCTCTCACACTCTCTGAAACTCTCTATCACTCTCTGAAACTCTATATCACTCTCTGATACTGTCTGACACTCTCTATCACTCTCTGACACTCTCTGACACTTTCAGACACTCTCAGACACTCAGTATCACTCTCTGATACTCTCTGACGCTCACAATCACTCTCTGATACTCTCTGACACTCAATATCACTCTCTGACACTCTCTGTCACTCTCTGACACTCTCTGACACTCACTATCACTGTCTGACACTCTCTATCACTCTCTGACACTCTCAGACACTTACTATCACTCTCTGACACTCTCTATCACTCGCTGACACTCTCAGACAATCACTATCACTCTCTGACACTCTCTGACACTCTCTATCACTCTCTGACACTCTCTGATACTCTCAGACACTCTCAGAAACTCACTATCACTCTCTGATACTCTCTGACGCTCACAATCACTCTCTGATACTCTCTGACACTCTATATCACTCTCTGACACTCTCTGTCCCTCTCTGACACTCTCTGACACTCACTATCACTGTCTGACACTCTCTATCACTCTCTGACACTCTCAGACACTTACTATCACTCTCTGACACTCTCTATCACTCTCTGACACTATCAGACAATCACTATCACTCTCTGACACTCTCTGACACTCTCTATCACTCTCTGACACTCTCTGATACTCTCAGACACTCTCAGAAACTCACTATCACTCTCTGACACTCTCTGACTCTCACTGACACTCTCTGACACTCTCTGACACACTCTGACACTCACGGACACTCACGGACACTCACTATCACTCTCTGATAATCTCTGACACTCACTACCACTCTCTGACACTCTCTATCAATCTCTGACACTCTCTGACACTCACTATCACTCTCTGACACTCTCTATCTCTCTCTGACACTCTCTGTCCCTCTCTAACACTCTCTGACACTCTCAGACATTCGCATACACTCACTATCACTCTCTTACAACCTCTGACAACCTCTGACACTCTCTGACACTCTCAGACACTCTCAGACACTCACTATCACTCTCTGATACTCTCTGATACACACTATCACTCTCTGATACTCTCTATCAATCTCTGACAATCTCTGACACTCACTATCACTCTCTGACACTCTTTATCACTCCCAGACTCTCTCTATCACTCTCTGACAATCTCAGACACTCACTATCACTCTCTGACACTCTCTATCACTCTCTGACACTCTCTATCACTCTCTGACAATCTCAGACACTCACTATCACTCTCTGACACTCTCTCACACTCTCTGACACTCTCTATCACTCTCTGACACTCTCTGACACTCTCTATCACTCTCAGACACTCTCAGACACTCACTATCACTCTCAGACACTCTCCATCTCTCTCTGACACTCTCTATCACTCCGTATCTCTATCTGACACTCTGTGACACTCACTATCTCTCTCTGACACTCTCCATCACTCTCAGACTGTCTCTATCACTCTCAGACACTCTCAGACACTCACTATCACTCTCTGACGCTCACTATCACTCTCTGACACTCTCGCACACTCTCTGACACTCTCTGAAACTCTCTATCTCTCTCTGAAACTCTCTATCACTCTCTGACACTCTCTGACTCTCTCAGACACTCAATATCACACTCTGATACTCTCTGACACTCACTATCACTCTCTGACACTCTCTATCACTCTCTGACACTCTCTGACACTCACTATCACTCTCTGACACTCACTATCACTGTCTGACACTCTCTATCACTCTCTGACACTCTCAGACACTTACTGTCACTCTCTGACACTCTCTATCACTCTCTGACACTCTCAGACAATCACTATCACTCTCTGACACTCTCTATCACTCTCTGACACTCTCTGATACTCTCAGATACTCACAGACACTCACTATCACTCTCTGACACTCTCTATCACTCTCTGACAATCTCAGACACTCACTATCACTCTCTGACACTCTCTCACACTCTCTGACACTCTCTATCACTCTCTGACACTCTCTGACACTCTCTATCACTCTCAGACACTCTCAGACACTCACTATCACTCTCAGACACTCTCCATCTCTCTCTGACACTCTCTATCACTCCGTATCTCTATCTGACACTCTGTGACACTCACTATCTCTCTCTGACACTCTCCATCACTCTCAGACTGTCTCTATCACTCTCAGACACTCTCAGACACTCACTATCACTCTCTGACGCTCACTATCACTCTCTGACACTCTCGCACACTCTCTGACACTCTCTGAAACTCTCTATCTCTCTCTGAAACTCTCTATCACTCTCTGACACTCTCTGACACTCTCAGACACTCAATATCACACTCTGATACTCTCTGACACTCACTATCACTCTCTGACACTCTCTATCACTCTCTGACACTCTCTGACACTCACTATCACTCTCTGACACTCACTATCACTGTCTGACACTCTCTATCACTCTCTGACACTCTCAGACACTTACTGTCACTCTCTGACACTCTCTATCACTCTCTGACACTCTCAGACAATCACTATCACTCTCTGACACTCTCTATCACTCTCTGACACTCTCTGATACTCTCAGATACTCACAGACACTCACTATCACTCTCTGACACTCTCTGACACGCTCTGACACTCACTGTCACTCTCTGACACTCTCTGATGCTCTCTGACACTCACTATCACTCTCTGACACACTCTGACACTCTCGACACTCTCTGACACTCTCTATCACTCTTTATCACTCTCTATCAATCTCTGACACACTCTGACACTCTCTGACACTCTCTGACACTCTCGGACACTCACTATCACACTCTGACACTCTCTGAAACTCTCTAACACTCTCTGAAACTCTCTGACACTCTCTGACACTCTCACTATCACTCTCTGACAATCTCTGACACTCTCTGACACTCTCTATTACTCTCTGACACTCACTATCACTCTCAGACACACACCATCACTCTCTGATACTCTCTGACACTCACTATCACTCTCTGACACTCTCTATCTATCTCTGACACTCTCTGACTCTCACTATCACTCTCTGACAGTCTCTATAACTCTCAGACACTCACTATCACTCTCTGACACACACTATCACTCTCTGACACTCTCTCACACTCTCTTAAACTCTCTATCACTCTCTGAAACTCTATATCACTCTCTGATACTGTCTGACACTCTCTATCACTCTCTGACACTCTCTGACACTTTCAGACACTCTCAGACACTCAGTATCACTCTCTGATACTCTCTGACGCTCACAATCACTCTCTGATACTCTCTGACACTCAATATCACTCTCTGACACTCTCTGTCCCTCTCTGACACTCTCTGACACTCACTATCACTGTCTGACACTCTCTATCACTCTCTGACACTCTCAGACACTTACTATCACTCTCTGACACTCTCTATCACTCTCTGACACTCTCAGACAATCACTATCACTCTCTGACACTCTCTGACACTCTCTATCACTCTCTGACACTCTCTGATACTCTCAGACACTCTCAGAAACTCACTATCACTCTCTGATACTCTCTGACGCTCACAATCACTCTCTGATACTCTCTGACACTCTATATCACTCTCTGACACTCTCTGTCCCTCTCTGACACTCTCTGACACTCACTATCACTGTCTGACACTCTCTATCACTCTCTGACACTCTCAGACACTTACTATCACTCTCTGACACTCTCTATCACTCTCTGACACTCTCAGACAATCACTATCACTCTCTGACACTCTCTGACACTCTCTATCACTCTCTGACACTCTCTGATACTCTCAGACACTCTCAGAAACTCACTATCACTCTCTGACACTCTCTGACTCTCACTGACACTCTCTGACACTCTCTGACACACTCTGACACTCACGGACACTCACGGACACTCACTGTCACTCTCTGATAATCTCTGACACTCACTACCACTCTCTGACACTCTCTATCAATCTCTGACACTCTCTGACACTCACTATCACTCTCTGACACTCTCTATCTCTCTCTGACACTCTCTGTCCCTCTCTAACACTCTCTGACACTCTCAGACATTCGCATACACTCACTATCACTCTCTTACAACCTCTGACAACCTCTGACACTCTCTGACACTCTCAGACACTCTCAGACACTCACTATCACTCTCTGATACTCTCTGATACACACTATCACTCTCTGATACTCTCTATCAATCTCTGACAATCTCTGACACTCACTATCACTCTCTGACACTCTTTATCACTCCCAGACTCTCTCTATCACTCTCTATCACTCTCAGACACTCTCAGACAATCACTATCACTCTCTGACACTCACTATCACTCTCTGACACACTCTCACACTCTCTGACACTCTCTGAAACTCTCTATCTCTCTCTGACACTCTCTATCACTCTCTGACGCTCTCTGACACTCTCTATCACTCTCTGACACTCTCTGACACTCTCTGAAACTCTCAGACACTCACTATCGCTCTCTGATACTCTCTGACACTCACTATCACTCTCTGATACTCTGACACTCTCTATCACTCTCTGACACGCACTATCACTCTCTAACACTCTCTGACACTCACAATCACTCTCTGACACACTCTGACACTCTCAGACACTCAGTGTCACTCTCTGACTCTCTCTGACACTCTCTATCACTCTCTATCACTCTCTGACACACTCTGACACACTCTGACACACTCTATCACTCTCTATCACAATCTGACACACTCTGACACTCAGAGACACTCACTGTCACTCTCTGACACTCTCTGACATTCACTATCACTCTCTGAAACTCCCTATCACTCTCTGATACTCTCTGAAACTCACTATCACTCTCTGACACTCTCTATCACTCTCTGACATGCACTATCACTCTCTGACACTCTCTGACACTCACAATCACTCTCTGACACACTCTTACACTCTTAGACACTCAGTGTCACTCTCTGACACTCTCTGACAATCTCAGACAATCACTATCACTCTCAGACACTCTCTGTCACTCACTATCACTCTCTGACACTCTCTGACATTTTCAGACATTCTCTGCCACTCTCTATCACTCGCTGACACTTTCAGACACTCTCTGCCACTTTCTATCACTCTCTCACACTCTCTGACACTCTCACGCTCTCGGACCCTCTCTGACACTCTCTATCACTCTCTGACACTCTCTGACACTCTCTATCACTCTCTGACACTCTCTATCACTCTCTGACACTCTCTGACAATCTCAGACACACTCAGACACTCTCTGACACTCTCTGACACTCTCTATCACCCTCTGACACTCTCTGACACTTTCAGAGACTCTCTGCCACTCTCTATCACTCTCTGACACTCTCTGACACTTTCACACTCTCTGACACTCTCAAACTCTCTGACACTTTCAGACACTCTCTGCCACTCTATCACTCGCTGACACTCTCTATCACTCTCTGACACTCTCACACTCTCTGACACTCTCTGACACTCTCTCACACTCTCTGACGCTCTCTGACCCTCTCGGACCCTCTCTGACCCTCTCTGACACTCTCTCAAAGTTTATATCACTCTCTGACACTGTGACACTCTCTATCACTCTCTGACTCTGTCTGACACAATCTGACACTCTCAGGCACTCTCTGAAACTCTCTATCACTCTCTGAAACTCTCTGACACTCGCAGACACTCTCTGGCACTCTCTATCTCTCTCTGACACTCTCTATCACTCTCTGACACTCTCTATCACTCTCAGACAATCCCTGACCCTCTCAGACGCTCTCTGACACTCTCTATCACTCTCTGTCACTCTCTGACACTCTCTGGCACTCTTTGACACTCTCTGACACTCTCTGACACTCTCTATCGCTCTCTGACACTCTCTAACTCTCTCTATCTCTCTCTATCACTCTCCATCACTCTGTATCACTCTCAGACATTTTCTGACACTCTCAGACACTCTCTGACACTCCGTATCACTATCACTCTTTATCTCTCTCAGTCTTTTTCTGACACTCTCAGACACTCTCAGACACTCTCTGACTCTCTCTGACACTCTCTCACACTCTCTGTCACAGAGAGAGAGAGAACAGCGGGAGCAGAGCTTTGAAATGTGCGCCAAAAGTCGGAAGCCACACAGAGAGAGAGAGAACAGCGGGAGCAGAGCTTTGAAAAGCGCACCAAGAAATGGGAAGCCACAGAGAGAGAGAGAGGGAGAACAGCGGCAGCACAGATTTGAAAAGCGCGCCAAGAAATCGGAAGCCACACAGAGAGAGAGAGAGAACAGCGGGAGCTGAGCTTTGAAAAGCGCGCCAAGAAATCGGATGTCACAGAGAGATGGAGAGAACAGCGGGAGCTGAGCTTGGAAAAGCGCGCCAAGAAATCGGATGTCACAGAGAGAGAGAGAGAGATAGAGAAAGAACAGCGGGAGCAGAGCTTTGAAATGCGCGCCAAGAAATCGGAAGCCACAGAGAGAGAGAGAGAATAGCGGGAGCAAAGCTTTGAAAAGCGCACCAAAAAATCGGATGTCACAGAGAGAGAGAGAGAGAACAGCGGCAGCAGAGATTTGAAAAGCGCGCCAAGAAATCGGAAGCCACAGAGAGAGAGAGAGAGAGAGAGAGAACAGCGGGAGCTGAGCTTGGAAAAGCGCGCCAAGAAATCGGATGTCAGAGAGAGAGAGCGAGAGAACAGCGGCAGCAGAGATTTGAAAAGCGTGCCAAGAAATCGGAAGCCACAGAGCCAGAGAGAGAACAGCGGGAGCTGAGCTTTGAAAAGTGTGCCAAGAAATCGGAAGCCATTTCTCGTGTGTAGGCGGAGCGCACGCGGGACTGCTGGGTAAGTGAGGTTACATATTTGGGCAGTTGCTTTAGTGTCCCTGCTGACTGCACCTACGGGAAGTGCACCCAACTCCAGCTCCTCGAGAACCGCGTTAGGGAACTGGAGCTGGATGAACTTCGGATCATTCGGGAGGCGGAGGGGGTTATTGACAGGAGTTATAGGGAGGTAGTCACACCTCAGGTAAAAGAAGTAGGTAGATGGGTTACCGTCAGGGGAAGAAGGAGAGGGAACCAGCAGGCAGTGCAGGGATCCCCTGTGGCCGTTTCCCTCAACAACAGGTATACCGTTTTGGATACTGTTGGGGGGGACGACTTACCAGGGGTAAGCAATGGGGTACAGGTCTCTGGCACAGAGTCTGTCCCTGTTGCTCAGAAGGGAAGGGGGAAGAGGAGCAGAGCATAAGTCATTGGGGACTCCACAGTTAGGGGAACAGATAGGAGGTTCTGTGGGAACGAGAGAGACTCATGGTTGGTGTGTTGCCTCCCAGGTTCGTGATGTCTCGGATCGTGCTTTTGGGATCCTTAAGGGGGAGGGGGAGCAGCCCGAAGTCGTGGTCCACATAGGCACCAACGACATAGGTAGGAAGAGAGATGGGGATTTGAGGCAGAAATTCAGGGAGCTAGGGTGGAAGCTTCGAGCGAGAACAAACAGAGTTGTTATCTCTGGGTTGTTGCCCGTGCCACGTGCTAGCGAAGCGAGGAATAGGGAGAGAGAGGAGTTGAACACGTGGCTGCAGGGATGGTGTAGGAGGGAGGGTTTTGGTTTCCTGGATAATTGGGGCTCTTTCTGGGGTAGGTGGGACCTCTACAAACAGGATGGTCTTCACCTGAACCAGAGGGGTACCAATATCCTGGGGGGCAGATTTGCTAGTGCTCTTCGGGGGGGCTTAAAATAATTCAGCAGCTGTTTGGGAACCTAAATTGTAGTTCCAGTGTACAGGATGTTGAGAGTAGTGAGGTCAGGGATAAGGTTACAAGGACGCAAGAGGGCACTGGCAAGCAAGAACTTGGTTTAAAGTGTGTCTACTTCAAAGCCAGGAGCATCCGAAATAAGGTGGGCGAGCTTGCAGCATGGGTTGGTATCTGGGATCTCGATGTTGTGGCCATTTCAGAGACATAGGTGGAGCAGGGACAGGAATGGATGTTGCAGGTTCCGGGATTTAGATGTTTCAGTAAGAACAGAAAAGATGGTAAAAGAGAGGGGGGGGGGGGGGGAGGGGTGGCATTGTTAATCGAGGAGAGTATTACGGCAGCAGAAAGGACGTTTGAGGACTCGTCTACTGAGGTAGTATGGGCCGAGGTTAGAAACAGGAGAGGAGAGGTCACCCTGTTGGGAGTCTTCTATAGACCTCCGAATAGTTCCAGAGATGTCGAGGAAAGGATAGCGAAGATGATTCTCGACAGGAGCGAGAGTAACAGGGTAGTTGTTATGGGGGACTTTAACTTTCCAAATATTGACTGGAAATACTATAGTTCGAGTACTTTAGAAGGGTCAGTTTTTGTCCAGTGTGTGCAGGAGGGTTTTCTGACACAGTATGTAGACTGGCCAACCAGGGGCGATGCCACATTGGATTTGGTACTGGGTAATGAACTCGGCCAGCTGTTAGATTTAGATGTTTAGTTTAGAGATACAGCACTGAAACAGGCCCTTCGGCCCACCGAGTCTGTGCCGACGATCAACCACCCATTTTATACTAATCCTACACCAATCCCCATATTCCCACCACATCCCCACCTGTCCCTATATTTCCCTACCACCGACCTATACTAGGGGCAATTTACAATGGCCAATTTACCTACCAACCTGCAAGTCTTTTGGCTTGTGGGAGGAAACCGGAGCACCCGGAGAAAACCCACGCAGACACAGGGAGAACTTGCAAACTCCACACAGGCAGTACCCAGAATTGAACCCGGGTCGCTGGAGCTGTGGTGCTGACCACTGCGCCACTGTGCCTTTGGTGATAGTGATCACAATTCGGTTAGGTTGACCTAAGCGATGGGCAGGGACAGGTATATACCGCAGGGCAAGAATTATAGCTGGGGGAAAGGAAATTATGATGCGATTAGGCAAGATTTAGGATGCGTAGGATGGGGAAGGAAACTGCAGGGGATGGGCACCATCGAAATGTGGAGCTTATTCAAGGAGCAGCTACTGCGTGTCCTTGATAAGTATGTACCTGTCAGGCAGGGAGGAAGTTGTCGGGCGAGGGAGCCGTGGTTTACTGAAGAAGTTGAAGCGCTTGTCAAGAGGAAGAAGATGGCTTATGTTAGGATGAGCCTAATATATATTCATATATAAGGAGAAAGAGGGTAACTATAGAAAGGATTGGCCCACTAAAGGACAAAGGAGGAATGTTATGCTTGGACTCAGAGAAAATGGGTGAGATTCTAAACGAGTACTTTGCATCGGTATTCACCGAGGAGAGGGACATGACGGATGTTGAGGTTAGGAACAGATGTTTGATTACTCTAGGTCAAGTCGGCATAAGGAGGGAGGAAGTGTTGGGTATTCTAAAGGGCATTAAGGTGGACAAGTCCCCAGGTCCGGATGGGATCTATCCCAGGTTACTGAGGGAAGCGGGAGAGGAAATAGCTGGGGCCTTAACAGATATCTTTGCAGCATCCTTAAACACGGGTGAGGTCCCGGAGGACTGGAGAATTGCTAATGTTGTCCCCTTGTTTAAGAAGGGTAGCAGGGATAATCCAGGTAATTATAGACCGGTGAGCCTGACGTCAGTGGTAGGGAAGCTGCTGGAGAAGATACTGAGGGATAGGATCTATTCCCATTTGGAAGAAAATGGGCTCATCAGTGATAGGCAACATGGTTTTGTGCAGGGAAGGTCATGTCTTACCAACTTAATAGAATTCTTTGAGGAAGTGACAAAGTTGATTGATGAGGGAAGGGCTGTCGATGTCATATACATGGACTTCAGTAAGGCGTTTGATAAGGTTCCCCATGGCAGGCTGATGGAGAAAGTGAAGGCGCTTGGGGTCCAAGGTGTACTAGCTAGATGGATAAAGAACTGGCTGGGCAACAGGAGACAGAGAGTAGCAGTAGAAGGGAGTTTCTCAAAATGGAGACGTGTGACCAGTGGTGTTCCACAGGGATCCGTGCTGGGACCACTGTTGTTTGTGATATACATTAATGATTTGGAGGAAAGTATAGGTGGACTGATTAGCAAATTTGCAGACGACACTAAGATTGGTGGAGTAGCAGATAGTGAAGGGGACTGTCAGAGAATACAGCAGAATATAGATAGATTGGAGAGTTGGGCAGAGAAATGGCAGATGGAGTTCAATCAGGGCAAATGCGAGGTGATGCATTTTGGAAGATCCAATTCAAGAGTGAACTATACAGTAAATGGAAAAGTCCTGGGGAAAATTGATGTCCAGAGAGATTTGGGTGTTCAGGTCCACTGTTCCCTGAAGGTGGCAACGCAGGTAAATAGAGTGGTCAAGAAGGCATACGGCATGCTTTCCTTCATCGGACGGGGCATTGAGTACAAGAGTTGGCAGGTCATGTTACAGTTGTATAGGACTTTGGTTCGGCCACATTTGGAATACTGCGTACAGTTCTGGTCGCCACATTATCAAAAGGATGTGGATGCTTTGGAGAGGGTGCAGAGGAGGTTCACCAGGATGTTGCCTGGTATGGAGGGCGCTAGCTATGAAGAGAGGTTGAGCAGATTAGGATTATTTTCATTAGAAAGACGGAGGTTGAGGGGGGACCTGATTGAGATGTACAAAATCATGAGAGGTATAGACAGGGTGGATAGCAAGAGGCTTTTTCCCAGAGTGGGGGTTTCAATTACTAGAGGACACGAGTTCAAAGTGAAAGGGGAAAAGTTTAGGGGGGATATGCGTGGAAAGTTCTTTACGCAGAGGGTGGTGGGCACCTGGAACGCATTGCCAGCGGAGGTGGTAGATGCGGGCACGATGGAGTCTTTTAAGATGTATCTAGACAGATACATGAATGGGCAGGAAGAAAAGAGATACAGAACCTTAGAAAATAGGCGACATGTTTAGAGAGAGGATCTGGATCGGCGCAGGCTTGGAGGGCCGAAGGGCCTGTTCCTGTGCTGTAATTATCTTTGTTCTTTGTTCTTTGTTCTTTGAGACGTGAAGGCTCAGTTAGGGCGCTTGAGAGTTACAAGCTAGCCAGGAAGGATCTAAAGGGAGAGCTAAGAAGAGAGAGGAGAGGACACGAGAAGTCATTGGCAGATAGGATCAAGGAAATCCCTAAGGCTTTCTATAGGTATATCAGGAATAAAATAATGACTAGAGTTAGATTAGGGCCAATCAAGGATAGTAGTGGGAAGTTGTGTGTGGAATCAGAGGAGATAGGGGAAGCGTTAAATGAATATTTTTCGTCAGTATGTACAGTAGAGAAATAAAATGTTGTCGAGGAGAATACTGAGATAAAGACTACTAGGCCAGATTGGATTGAGGTTCACAAGGAGGAGCTGTTAGCAATTTTGGAAAGTGTGAAAATAGATAAGTCCCCTGGGCCAGATTTATCCTAGGATTCTCTGGGAAGCCAGGGAGGAGATTGCAAAGCCTTTGTCCTTGATCTTTATGTCGTCATTGTCGACAGGAATAGTGCCGGAAGACTGGAGGATAGCAAGTGTTGCCGCCTTGTTGAAGAAGGGGAGTAGAGACAGCCCTGGTAATTATAGACCTTTGAGCCTTACTTCGGTTGTGGGCAAAATGTTGGAAAAGGTTATGAGAGATAGGATTTATAATCATCTGGAAAAGATTAAGTTCATTAGCGATAGTCAGCACGGTTTTGTGACGGGTAGGTCGTGCCTCACAAACCTTATTGAGTTTTTTGAGAAGGTGAACAAACAGGTGGATGAGGGTAAAGCCGTGGATGTGGTGTATATGGATTTCAGTAAGGCGTTTGAATTAGAATTAGAACATTACAGCGCAGTACAGGCCCTTTGGCCCTCGATGTTGCGTCGACCTGTGAAGCCGTCTGACCTACACTATTCCATTTTCATCCATATGTCTATCCAATGACCACTTAAATACCCTTAAAGTTGGCGAGTCTACTACTGTTGCAGGCAGGGCGTTGCACGCCCCTACTACTCTCTGAATAATGAAACTACCTCTAACATCTGTCCGATATCTATCACCCCTCAACTTAAAGCTATGTCCCCTCGTGTTTGCCATCACCATCCGAGGAAAAAGACTCTCACTACCCACCCTATCTAACCCTCTGATTATCTTATATGTCTCTATTAAGTCACCTCTCCTCCTCCTTCTCTCCAACGAAAACAACCTCAAGTCCCTCAGCCTTTCCTCGTAAGACCTTCCCTCCATACCAGGCAACATCCTAGAAAATCTTCTCTGCACCCTTTCCAAAGCTTCCACAGACATCCTATAATGCGGTGACCAGAACTGCACACAATACTCCAGGTGCGGTCTCACCAGAGTTTTGTACAGCTGCAGCATGACCTCGTGGTTCCGAAACTCGATCCCCCTACTAATAAAAGCTAACACACCATATGCCTTCTTAACAGCCCCATTAACCTGGGTAGCAACTTTCAGGGATTTATGTACCTGGACACCAAGATGTCTCTGTTCATCTACACTACCAAGAATCTTCCCATTAGCTCAGTACTCTGCATTCCTGTTACTCCTTCCAAAGTGAATCACCTCACACTTTTCCGCATTAAACTCCATTTGCCATCTCTTAGCCCAGCTCTGCAGCCTATCTATGTCCCTCTGTACCCTACAACATCCTTCGGCACTATCCACAACTCCAACGACCTTAGTGTCATCCGCAAATTTACTAACCCACTCTTCCACACACACATCCAGGTCATTTATAAAAATGACAAACAGCAGTGGCCCCAAAACAGATGATTGCGGTACACCACTGGAAACAGAACTCCAGGATAAAGATTTACCATCAACCACTACCATCTGTCTACTTTCAGCAAGCCAATTACTGATCCAAAGATCTAAATAGCCATCAACCATATACTTCCGTATTTTCAGACAGTCTCTGACACTCTCAGGCAATCTCAGAAAGTCTCTGACAAACTCTCTCACTCTCTGACACTCTCAATCACTCTCTATCACTCTCAGACACTCTCAGACTCTCTCTGACACTCTCTATCACTCTCCATCACTCTCTGACACTCTCTGTCACTCTCAGGCACCCTCTCACACTCTCTGACACTCTCTGGCACTCTATATCACTCTCTGACACTCTCTAACACACTCTGACACTCACAGACACTCTCAGACACTCTCTGACACTCTCTGATACTCTCTATCACTCTCTGATACTCTCTGACACTCTCAGACACTCTCTGACACTCTCTGGCACTCTCTCGCACTCTCTGACTCTCCACATCACTCTCTGACACTCTCTATCTCTCTCTGACACCCTCTGAAACTCTCAATCACTCTCTGACACACTCTGACGATCTCTGACACTCTCTGTTGCTCTCGGATGCACTCTGACACTCGCTGATACTCTCAGACTCTCTCTGACACACTCTTTCACACGCGATCACACTCTGACACACTGTATCACACACTGACACTCGCTGACACTCTCTTACACCCTCTGACACTCTCTGGCAGTCTCTGCAACTCTCCAGCACTCTCTATCACTCTCTGACTCTCTCTGACACTCTCTATCACTCTCTGACACTCTCGATCACTCTCTATCACTCTCTATCACTCTCTGACACACTCTGACCCTCTCTGACACTCTCAGACACTCTCCATCACTCTATGACACTCTCCATCACTCTCTGACACTCTCTATCACTCTCTGACACTCACGGATACTCCCTGACACTATCTGTCGCTCTCGGACACTCTCAGACACTTTCCATCACTCTCTGACACTCTCAGACTCTCTCTGAAACTCTCTTTCACACTCTATCACTCTCTGACACACTCTCTCAATCTCTGACACACTTTGACACTCTCTATCACTCTCTGACAATCTCTGACACTCTCTGATAAACTCTGACACTCTCACACACTTTCACTCTCTGACACTCTCTATCACTCTCTGACACTCACTGACACACTCTGAGACTCTCAGACACTGTCAGACAGTCTCAGACACTCTCTATCACTCTCTGAAACTCTCTACCACGCTTTGACTCTCTCTATTTCTCTCTATCACTCTCTGGCACTCTCTGACACTCTCGGATACACGCTGACACTCCCTGACACTCTCTGACACTCTCTTTCACTCTCTGACACTCTCTGACAATCTCAGACACACTCAGACACTCTCTATCGCTCTCTGACACTCTCTGACACATTCAGACACTCTCAGACACTCACTGCCACCTCTACCACTCTCTGATACACCCTGACGCTCTCTGACACATTCTGTCACTCTCTGACAATCTCTGACAATCTCAGACACAATCAGAAACTCTCAGACACTCTCTGTCACTCTCTGACTGTCTCTGACACTTTCAGACACTCTCAGACACACTCAGACACTCTCTGGCACTCTCTGGCACTCTCTATCACTCTCTGGCACTCTCTATCACACTCTGACACTCTTTGACACTCTCTGACACTCTCTGACACTCTCTGAATGTTTATATCACTCTCTGACACACTCTATCACTGCCTGACACTCACTGACACTCTCAGACTCTCCCTGACACTCTCAGACTCTCTCTGACTCTCTCTATCACTCTCTGACACTCTCTGACTCTCTCAGACACTCTCTGACACTCTCTGGCATTCTCTCGCACTCTCTGACACTCTATATCACTCTCTGACACTCTCTATCTCTCTCTGACACCCTCTGAAACTCTCAATCACTCTCTGACACACTCTGACAATCTCTGACACTCTCTGTTGCTCTCGGATACACTCTGACACTCGCTGACACTCTCTGACTCTCTCTGACACTCTCTATCACTCTCTGACACACTCGATCACTCTCTATCACTCTCTATCACTCTCTGACACACCCTGACCCTCTCCGACACTCTCTGACACTCTCAGACACTCTCCATCACTCTGTGACACACTCCATCACTCTCTGACTCTCTCTATCACTCTCTGACACTCACGGATACTCCCTGACACTATCTGTCGCTCTCGGACAGTCTCAGACACTTTCCATCACTCTCTGACACTCTCAGACTCTCTCTGAAACTCTCTTTCACACTCTATCACTCTCTGACACACTCTCTCACTCTCTGACACACTTTGATACTCTCTATCACTCTCTGACAATCTCTGACACTCTCTCATAAACTCTGACACTCTCACACACTATCACTCTCTGACACTCTCTATCACTCTCTGACACTCACTGACACACTCTGACACTCTCAGACACTGTCAGACAGTCTCAGACACTCTCTATCACTCTCTGAAACTCTCTACCACGCTTTGACTCTCTCTATTTCTCTCTATCACTCTCTGGCACTCTCTGACACTCTCGGATACACGCTGACACTCCCTGACACTCCCTGACACTCTCTGACACTCTCTTTCACTCTCTGACACTCTCTGACAATCTCAGACACACTCAGACACTCTCTGACACTCTCTATCACTCTCTGACACTCTCTGACACATTCAGATACTCTCAGACACTCACTGCCACTCTCTACCACTCTCTGATACACTCTGACACACCCTGACGCTCTCTGACACATTCTGTCACTCTCTGACAATCTCTGACAATCCCAGACACAATCAGAAACTCTCAGACACTCTCTGTCACTCTCTGACACTCTCTGACACTTTCAGACACTCTCAGACACACTCAGACACTCTCTGGCACTCTCTGGCACTCTCTATCACTCTCTGACACTCTCTGACAATCTCAGACACAATCAGACACTCTCTGGCACTCTCTGGCGGTCTCTATCACTCTCTGGCACTCTCTATCACACTCTGACACTCTCTGACACTCTCTGACACTCTCTGACACTCTCTGAATGTTTATATCACTCTCTGACACACTCGATCACTGCCTGACACTCCCTGTCACTCTCAGACTCTCCCTGACACTCTCAGACTCTCTCTGACTCTCTCTATCACTCTCTGACACTCTCTGACACTCTCAGACACTCTCAGACACTCTCTGACACTCTCTGACGCTCTCAGACACTCTCTCTCACTCTCTGTCGCTCTCTATAACTCTCTGACACTCTCTATCACTTTCTGACACTGCCTGACACACACTGACACATTCTATCAATTACTGACAATCTCAGACACTCTCAGACTTTTTCAGACACTCTCTGACAAACTTTATCAATCTCTGACACTCTCTGACACTCTCTATCACTCTCTGACACTCTCTGATACACTCTGACAGTCTCAGACGCTCTCTATCACTCTCTGACACCCTCTATCACTCTCTGACACTCACTGACACACTCTGAAACTCTCTACCACTCTCAGACAGTCTCAGACACTCTCTATCACTCTCTGAAACTCTCTACCACGCTTTGACTCTCTCTATCACTCTCTGGCACTCTCTGACACTCTCAGATACACTCTGACACTCCCTGACATTCTCTGACACTCCGTTTCACTCTCTGACACTCTCTGATAATATCACACACAATCAGAAACTCTCAGACACTCTATGTCACTCTCTGACACTCTCTGACACTTTCAGACACTCTCAGACACTCTCAGACACTCTCAGACACTCTCTGGCACTCTCTGGCACTCTCTAACACTCTCTGGCACTCTCTATCACTCTGTCTCACTCTCTGACACTCTCTGACACTCTCTGAATGTTTATATCACTCTCTGACACACTCTATCACTGTCTGACACTCCCTGACACTCTAGGACACTCTCAGACACTCTCTGACACTCTCTGACGCTCGCAGACGCTCTCTATCACTCTATATCACTCTCGATCACTCTCTGACACTCTGTATGACTTTCTGACACGTCCTGACACACACTGACACTCTCAGGCACTCTCTGACAGTCTCTATCACTCTCTGAAACTCTCTGACACTGGCAGACACTCTCTGACACTTTCTATCACTTTCTGACACTCTCAGACACTCTCAGACATTTTCAGACAATCTCTGGCACTCTCTCTCGCTCTCTGACACTCCCTATAACTCTCAGTCTCTCTCAGACACTCCCTGACACTCTCAGACACTCTCTGACACACTCTATCACTCTCTGACACACTCTATCACTCTCTGAAACTCACTGAAACTCTCTGACACTCTCTGTCACTCTCTGATACACACTGTCACTCTCTATCACTCTCAGACACTCTCTATCACTCTCAGTCTCTCTCAGACACTCCCTGACATTCTCAGACACTCTCAGACACTCTCTATCACTCTCTGACACACTCTATCACTCTCTGAAACTCACTGAAACTTTCTGACACTCTCTGACACTCTCTGTCACTCTCTGTCACTCTCTGACATTCTCTACCACTCTATAACACTCTCTACAACTCTCTGTCACTCTCTGACACTCTCTGACACTCTCTATTACTCTCTATTACTCTCTGACACTCTCAGACTCTCTCTGACACACTCTTTCACACGCGATCACACTCTGACACACTGCATCACACAGTGACACTCGCTGACACTCTCTTACACCCTCTGACACTCTCTGGCAGTCTCTGCAACTCTCCGGCACTCTCTATCACTCTCTGACTCTCTCTGACACTCTCTATCACTCTCTGACACTCTCGATCACTCTCTATCACTCTCTATCACTCTCTGACACACTCTGACCCTCTCTGACACTCTCAGACACTCTCCATCACTCTATGACACTCTCCATCACTCTCTGACACTCTCTATCACTCTCTGACACTCACGGATACTCCCTGACACTATCTGTCGCTCTCGGACACTCTCAGACACTTTCCATCACTCTCTGACACTCTCAGACTCTCTCTGAAACTCTCTTTCACACTCTATCACTCTCTGACACACTTTGACACTCTCTGTCACTCTCTGACAATCTCTGACACTCTCTGATAAACTCTGACGCTCTCACACACTATCACTCTCTGACACTCTCTATCACTCTCTGACACTCACTGACACACTTTGACACTCTCAGACACCGTCAGACAGTCTCAGACACTCTCTATCACTCTCCGAAACTCTCTACCACGCTTTGACTCTCTCTATTTCTCTCTATCACTCTCTGGCACTCTCTGACACTCTCGGATACACGCTGACACTCCCTGACACTCTCTGACACTTTATTTCACTCTCTGCCACTCTCTGACAATCTCAGACACACTCAGACACTCTCTATCACTCTCTGAGACTCTCTGACACATTCAGACACTCTCAGACACTCTATGTCACTCTCTGACACTCTCTGACACTTTCAGACACTCTCAGACACTCTCAGACACTCTCTGACACACTTTGACACTCTCTGTCACTCTCTGACAATCTCTGACACTCTCTGATAAACTCTGACGCTCTCACACACTATCACTCTCTGACACTCTCTATCACTCTCTGACACTCACTGACACACTTTGACACTCTCAGACACCGTCAGACAGTCTCAGACACTCTCTATCACTCTCCGAAACTCTCTACCACGCTTTGACTCTCTCTATTTCTCTCTATCACTCTCTGACACTCTCTGTCACTCTCTGATACACACTGTCACTCTCTATCACTCTCAGACACTCTCTATCACTCTCAGTCTCTCTCAGACACTCCCTGACATTCTCAGACACTCTCAGACACTCTCTATCACTCTCTGACACACTCTATCACTCTCTGAAACTCACTGAAACTTTCTGACACTCTCTGACACTCTCTGTCACTCTCTGTCACCTTTTGACATTCTCTACCACTCTATAACACTCTCTACAACTCTCTGTCACTCTCTGACACTCTCTGACACTCTCTATTACTCTCTATTACTCTCTGACACTCTCAGACTCTCTCTGACACACTCTTTCACACGCGATCACACTCTGACACACTGCATCACACAGTGACACTCGCTGACACTCTCTTACACCCTCTGACACTCTCTGGCAGTCTCTGCAACTCTCCGGCACACTCTATCACTCGCTGACTCTCTCTGACACTCTCTATCACTCTCTAACACTCTCGATCACTCTCTATCACTCTCTATCACTCTCTGACACACTCTGACCCTCTCTGACACTCTCAGACACTCTCCATCACTCTATGACACTCTCCATCACTCTCTGACACTCTCTATCACTCTCTGACACTCACGGATACTCCCTGACACTATCTGTCGCTCTCGGACACTCTCAGACACTTTCCATCACTCTCTGACACTCTCAGACTCTCTCTGAAACTCTCTTTCACACTCTATCACTCTCTGACACACTTTGACACTCTCTGTCACTCTCTGACAATCTCTGACACTCTCTGATAAACTCTGACGCTCTCACACACTATCACTCTCTGACACTCTCTATCACTCTCTGACACTCACTGACACACTTTGACACTCTCAGACACCGTCAGACAGTCTCAGACACTCTCTATCACTCTCCGAAACTCTCTACCACGCTTTGACTCTCTCTATTTCTCTCTATCACTCTCTGGCACTCTCTGACACTCTCGGATACACGCTGACACTCCCTGACACTCTCTGACACTTTCTTTCACTCTCTGCCACTCTCTGACAATCTCAGACACACTCAGACACTCTCTATCACTCTCTGAGACTCTCTGACACATTCAGACACTCTCAGACACTCTATGTCACTCTCTGACACTCTCTGACACTTTCAGACACTCTCAGACACTCTCAGACACTCTCTGACACACTTTGACACTCTCTGTCACTCTCTGACAATCTCTGACACTCTCTGATAAACTCTGACGCTCTCACACACTATCACTCTCTGACACTCTCTATCACTCTCTGACACTCACTGACACACTTTGACACTCTCAGACACCGTCAGACAGTCTCAGACACTCTCTATCACTCTCCGAAACTCTCTACCACGCTTTGACTCTCTCTATTTCTCTCTATCACTCTCTGGCACTCTCTGACACTCTCGGATACACGCTGACACTCCCTGACACTCTCTGACACTTTCTTTCACTCTCTGCCACTCTCTGACAATCTCAGACACACTCAGACACTCTCTATCACTCTCTGACACTCTCTGACACATTCAGACACTCTCAGACACTCTATGTCACTCTCTGACACTCTCTGACACTTTCAGACACTCTCAGACACTCTCAGACACTCTCTGGCACTCTCTAACACTCTCTGGCACTCTCTGGCACTCTCTATCACTCTCTGGCACTCTCTATCACACTCTGACACTCTTTGACACTCTCTGACACTCTCTGACACTCTCTGAATGTTTATATCACTCTCTGACACACTCTATCACTGCCTGACACTCACTGACACTCTCAGACTCTCCCTGACACTCTCAGACTCTCTCTGACTCTCTCTATCACTCTCTGACACTCTCTGACTCTCTCAGACACTCTCTGACACTCTCTGGCATTCTCTCGCACTCTCTGACACTCTATATCACTCTCTGACACTCTCTATCTCTCTCTGACACCCTCTGAAACTCTCAATCACTCTCTGACACACTCTGACAATCTCTGACACTCTCTGTTGCTCTCGGATACACTCTGACACTCGCTGACACTCTCTGACTCTCTCTGACACTCTCTATCACTCTCTGACACACTCGATCACTCTCTATCACTCTCTATCACTCTCTGACACACCCTGACCCTCTCCGACACTCTCTGACACTCTCAGACACTCTCCATCACTCTGTGACACACTCCATCACTCTCTGGCTCTCTCTATCACTCTGTCTCACTCTCTGACACTCTCTGACACTCTCTGAATGATTATATCACTCTCTGACACACTCTATCACTGTCCGACACTCCCTGACACTTTCTGAGTCTCCTTGACACTCTCAGACTCTCTCTGACTGTCTCTATCACTCTCTGACACTCTCTGACACTCTAGGACACTCTCAGACACTCTCTGACACTCTCTGACGCTCGCAGACGCTCTCTATCACTCTCGATCACTCTCTGACACTCTGTATGACTTTCTGACACTTCCTGACACACACTGACACTCTCAGGCACTCTCTGAAAGTCTCTATCACTCTCTGAAACTCTCTGACACTGGCAGACACTCTCTGACACTTTCTATCACTTTCTGACACTCTCAGACACTCTCAGACATTTTCAGACACTCTCTGGCACTCTCTCTCACTCTCTGACACTCCCTATAACTCTCAGTCTCTGTCAGACACTCCCTGACACTCCCAGACACTCTCAGAGACACTCTATCACTCTCTGACACACTCTATCACTCTCTGAAACTCACTGAAACTCTCTGACACTCTCTGTCACTCTCTGATACACTCTGTCACTCTCTATCACTCTCAGACACTCTCTATCACTCTCAGTCTCTCTCAGACTCTCCCTGACATTCTCAGACACTCTCTGACACTCTCTGACACTCTCTGTCACTCTCTGTCACTCTCTGACATTCTCTACCACTCTATAACACTCTCTACAACTCTCTGTCACTCTCTGACACTCTCTGACACTCTCTGACACTCTCTATCACTCTCTGACACTCTCAGAAACTCTGAGACAGTCTCAGACAATTTATATCACTCTCTTACAGTGCCTGACACTCTCTGACACTCTCAGACACTCTTTCACTCTATATCCCTCTATGACACTCTCTGACACTCTCTGTCACTCTCTGACACTCTCTATCACTCTCCATAACTCTCTGAAACTCTTTGACACTCTCAGGCACTCTCTGACACTTTCTAACACTCTCTGAAACTCTCAGACACTTTTTATCACTCTCTCACACTCTCAGACACTCTCTCACACTCTCTATCACTCTCGGACACTGTTTGACACTCTCCAACACACTCTGACACAATCTGACACTTTTTATCACTATCTGACACTCTCAGACACTCTCAGACACATTCAATCTCTCCTTGACACTCTCTGACACTCTCAGAGACTCTCAGGCAGTCTCAGACGCTCCCTATCACTCTCTGCCACTGTTTGACACTCTCTGACACTTTCAGACACTCTCAGACACTCCCTGACACTCTCAGACACTTTCTAACACTCTCTGACACTGTCTGACACTCTCTGACACTCTCAGACACTCTCAGACACTCCCTAACACTCTCTGAGACTCTCTGACACTCTCACACCCTCTCTGACACACTCTGACACTCTCAGGTACTCTCAGACACTCTCTATCACTCTCCATCACTCTCTGACACTCTCTCATTATCTCTATCACTCTCTGACACTCTCAGACACTCTCAGACACTCTGTGACACACTCTGACACTCTCTGACACTCTCAGACACTCTCTTTCGCTGTCTATCACTCTATGACACTCCATATCACTCCCTGACACTCTCAGATTCTGTCTGACAATCTCTTTCACTCTCCATCACTCTCTGACACTCCCTGAAACTCTCAGACACTCTCTGACACTCTCTGACACCTCAGACATCTCTACAACACTCGATCACTCTCTGATACTCTCTATCACTCTCTGACACTCTCTGATGCACTCTGAAACTCTCAGACACTCTCTATCACTCTCTTTCAATCTCTTTCACTCTCCATCACTCTCTGACACTCCCTGACACTCTCAGACACTCTCTGACACTCTCTGACACCTCAGACATCTCTACAACTCTCCATCACTCTCTGATACTCTCCATCACTCTCTGAAACTCTCTGATACACTCTGACACTCTCAGACACTCTCTGACACTCTCTGACACTCTCTGATACACTCTGACACTCTCTGACACTCTCTGACACACTGCATCACTCTCAGACAATCTCTGACACTTCTATCACACTCTGACACTCTCTATCACTCTCTGACAATCTCTGACACTCTCTGATACACTCTGAAACTCTCAGACACTCTCTGACACTCTCTACACACTCTGACACTCTCTGAAACTCTCTGATAAACTCTGACACTCTCAGACACTCTCTGACACTCTGTATCACTCTCTGACACTCTCTGAAACTCTCTATCACTCTCAGACACCCTCTCACACTCTCCGACACTCTCTGGCATTCCTTATCACTCTCTGACACTCTCTAACACACTCTGACAATCACAGACCCTCTCTGACACTCTCTGATACTCTCTATCACTCTCTGATACTCTCAGACACTCTCTGACACTCTCTGGCACTCTCTCACACTCTCTGACACTCTATGTCACTCTCTGACACTCTCTATCTCTCTCTGACACTCTCTGAAACTCTCTGTCACTCTCTGACACACTCTGACACTCTCTGACACTCTCTGACACTCTCTATCACTCTCTGACACTCTCTGACTCTCCCTGACACTCTCTGTCGCTCTCGGATACACTCTGACACTCGCTGACACTCTCAGACTCTCTCTGACACTCTCTTTCTCACGCTATCACTCTCTGACACCCTCAATCACACACTGACACTCGCTGACACTCCCTTACACCCTCTGACACTCTCTGGCATTCTCTGGCACTCTCCGGCACTCTATATCACTCTCTGACACTCTCTGACACTCTCCATCACTCTCTGACTCTCTGACACTCTCGATCACTCTCCATCACTCTCTATCACTCTCTGACACACCCTGACACACTCTGACACTCTCAGACACTCTCCATTACTCTATGACACTCTCTATCACTCTCTGTCACTCTCTATCACTCTCTGAAACTCTCTGACACTCCATGACACTCTCTGTCGCTCTCGGATACTCTCAGACACTTTCCATCACTCTCTGACACTCTCAGACTCTCTCTGAAACTCTCTTTCACACTCTATCAATCTCTGACACACACTCTCACTCTCTGACACCCTCTGACACTCTCTATCACTCTCTGACAATCTCTGACACTCTCTGATACACTCTGACACTCTCACACACTATCACTCACTGACACTCTCTGACACTCTCAGACACTCTCTTTCGCTCTCTACCACTCTATGTCACTCCCTATCACTCCCTGACACTCTCAGATTCTGTCTGACAATCTCTTTCACTCTCCATCACTCTCTGACAATCTCTGACACTCTCTGACACTCTCAGACACTGTCTGACACTCTCTGACACCTCAGACATCTCTACCACTCTCTATCACTCTCTGATGCTCTCTGACACTCTCAGACACTCTCAGACACTCTCAGACACTCTCTGACACTCTCAGACGCTCTCTGAAACTCTCTATCACTCTCTGACACGCTATATCACTTTCTGACACAGCCTGACACACACTGACACTCTCAGGCACTCTCTGAAACTCTCTGACACTCGCAGACTCTCTCTGACACTTTTTATCACTTTCTGACACTCTCTATCACTCTCTGACACTCTCTATCAAACTCTGACACTTTCTGTCACTCTCTGACACTCTCTGACACTCTCTGTCACTCTCTGTCTCTCTCTGACAATCTCTACCACTCTCTGACACTCTCAGACACTCTCTGACACTCTCAGATACTCGCTGACGCTCTCAGACACTCTCAGACACTTTCTGTCACTCTCTGACACTCTCAGACACTCTCAGACACTCCCTAACACTCTCTGAGACTCTCTGACACTCTCACACCCTCTCTGACACACTCTGACACTCTCAGGTACTCTCAGACACTCTCTATCACTCTCCATCACTCTCCGACACTCTCTCATTATCTCTATCACTCTCTGACACTCTCAGACACTCTCAGACACTCTGTGACACACTCTGACACTCTCTGACACTCTCAGACACTCTCTTTCGCTGTCTATCACTCTATGACACTCCGTATCACTCCCTGACACTCTCAGATTCTGTCTGACAATCTCTTTCACTCTCCAGCACTCTCTGACACTCCCTGAAACTCTCAGACACTCTCTGACACTCTCTGACACCTCAGACATCTCTACAACACTCGATCACTCTCTGATACTCTCTATCACTCTCTGACACTCTCTGATGCACTCTGAAACTCTCTGACACTCTCTATCACTCTCTTTCAATCTCTTTCACTCTCCATCACTCTCTGACACTCCCTGACACTCTCAGACACTCTCTGACACCTCAGACATCTCTACAACTCTCCATCACTCTCTGATACTCTCCATCACTCTCTGAAACTCTCTGATACACTCTGACACTCTCAGACACTCTCTGACACTCTCTGACACTCTCTGATACACTCTGACACTCTCTGACACACTGCATCACTCTCAGACAATCTCTGACACTTCTATCACACTCTGACACTCTCTATCACTCTCTGACAATCTCTGACACTCTCTGATACACTCTGAAACTCTCAGACACTCTCTGACACTCTCTACACACTCTGACACTCTCTGAAACTCTCTGATAAACTCTGACACTCTCAGACACTCTCTGACACTCTGTATCACTCTCTGACACTCTCTATCACTCTCAGACACCCTCTCACACTCTCCGACACTCTCTGGCATTCCTTATCACTCTCTGACACTCTCTAACACATTCTGACAATCACAGACACTCTCTGACACTCTCTGATACTCTCTATCACTCTCTGATACTCTCAGACACTCTCTGACTCTCTCTGGCACTCTCTCGCACTCTCTGACACTCTATGTCACTCTCTGACACTCTCTATCTCTCTCTGACACTCTCTGAAACTCTCTATCACTCTCTGACACACTCTGACACCATCTGACACTCTCTGACACTCTCTATCACTCTCTGACACTCTCTGACTCTCCCTGACACTCTCTGTCGCTCTCGGATACACTCTGACACTCGCTGACACTCTCAGACTCTCTCTGACACTCTCTTTCTCACGCTATCACTCTCTGACACACTCAATCACACACTGACACTCGCTGACACTCCCTTACACCCTCTGACACTCTCTGGCATTCTCTGGCACTCTCCGGCACTCTATATCACTCTCTGACACTCTCTGACACTCTCCATCACTCTCTGACACTCTCTGACACTCTCGATCACTCTCCATCACTCTCTATCACTCTCTGACACACCCTGACACACTCTGACACTCTCAGACACTCTCCATCACTCTATGACACTCTCTATCACTCTCTGACACTCTCTATCACTCTCTGAAACTCTCTGACACTCCATGACACTCTCTGTCGCTCTCGGATACTCTCAGACACTTTCCATCACTCTCTGACACTTTCAGACTCTCTCTGAAACTCTCTTTCACACTCTATCAACCTCTGACACACTCTCTCAGTCTCTGACACACTCTGACACTCTCTATCACTCTCTGACAATCTCTGACACTCTCTGATACACTCTGACACTCTCACACACTATCACTCACTGACACTCTCTGACACTCTCAGACACTCTCTTTCGCTCTCTACCACTCTATGTCACTCCCTACCAGTCCCTGACACTCTCAGATTCTGTCTGACAATCTCTTTCACTCTCCATCACTCTCTGACAATCTCTGACACTCTCTGACACTCTCAGACACTGTCTGACACTCTCTGACACCTCAGACATCTCTACCACTCTCTATCACTCTCTGATGCTCTCTGACACTCTCAGACACTCTCAGACACTCTCAGACACTCTCTGACACTCTCAGACGCTCTCTGAAACTCTCTATCACTCTCTGACACGCTATATCACTTTCTGACACAGCCTGACACACACTGACACTCTCAGGCACTCACTGAAACTCTCTATCACTCTCTGAAACTCTCTGACACTCGCAGACACTCTCTGACACTTTTTATCACTTTCTGACACTCTCTATCACTCTCTGACACTCTCTATCAAACTCTGACACTTTCTGTCACTCACTGACACTCTCTGTCACTCCCAGGCACTCTCTATCACTCTCTGACACTCTCTGACACTCTCTGTCACTCTCTGTCTCTCTCTGACAATCTCTACCACTCTCTGACACTCTCAGACACACTCTGGCACTCTCAGATACTCGCTGACGCTCTCAGACACTCTCAGACACTTTCTGTCACTCTCTGACACTCTCAGACACTCTCTGACACTTTCTATCACTCGCTGACACTCTCTGACACTCTCAGAGACTCTCAGACAGTCTCAGACACTTTCTATCACTCTCTGACACTGTTTGACAATCTCTGACACTGTCAGACACTCACTTTCACTCTCTATCCCTCTATGACATTCCCTATCTCTCCCTTACACTCTCAGATTCTCTATGACAATCTCTTTCACTCTCCATCACTCTCAGACACTCTCAGACACTCTCAGACACTCTCTGACACTCTCTGACACTCTCAGACTCTCTCAGACACTCTCTATCACTCTCTATCACTCTCTGACACACTCTGACACTGTCTATCACTCTTTGACACTCTCTGACACTCACTATCACTCTCTATCACTCTCTGGCCCACTCTGACACTCTCTGGCACTCTCAGACAGTCTCAGACACTCTCTATCACTCTCAGACACTCTCTATCGCTCTCTATCACTCTCTATCACTCTCTGACACTCTCTGACACTCTCTGACACTCTCTATCACTCTCTATCACTCTCTGACACTCTCAGACACTCTCTATCACTCACTGACACTCTCTATCACTCTCTGACACTCTCTGACACAATCTGACACACTCAGACACTCTATCACTCTCTATCACTCTCTGTTATTCTCTGACACACTCTGACACACTCTGAAACTATCTGACAGTCTCTGACACTCTCTATCACTCTCTGAAACACTCCGTCACTCACAGACACTCTCAGACACTCTCGATCACTCTCTGACATTCTCTATCACTCTCTGACACTCAAAGACACGCTCTATCACTCTCTGACACTCTCTGTCACTCTCTGACTCTCTCTGACACTCTCAGATACGCGCTGACGCTCTCAGACACTCTCAGACACTTTCTGTCACTCTCTGACACTCTCAGACATTCTCTGACACTTTCTATCACTCGCTGACACTCTCTGACACTCTCAGAGACTCTCAGACAGTCTCAGACACTTTATATCACTCTCTGACACTGTTTGACAATCTCTGACACTGTCAGACACTCACTTTCACTCTCTATCCCTCTATGACATTCCCTATCTCTCCCTTACACTCTCAGATTCTCTATGACAATCTCTTTCACTCTTCATCACTCTCAGACACTCTCAGACAATCTCAGACACTCTCTGACACTCTCAGACTCTCTCAGACACTCTCTATCACTCTCTATCACTCTCTGACACACTCTGACACTGTCTATCAATCTTTGACACTCTCTGACACTCACTATCACTCTCTATCACTCTCTGGCACACTCTGACACTCTCTGGCACTCTCAGACAGTCTCAGACTCTCTCTATCACTCTCAGACACTCTCTATCGCTCTCTATCACTCTCTATCACTCTCTGACACTCTCTGACACTCTCTGACACTCTCTATCACTCTCTATCACTCTCTATCACTCTCTGACACTCTCAGACACTCTCTATCACTCACTGACACTCTCTATCACTCTCTGACACTCTCTGACACAATCTGACACACTCAGACACTCTATCACTCTCTAACACTCTCTGTTATTCTCTGACACACTCTGACACACTCTGAAACTATCTGACAATCTCTGACACTCTCTATCACTCTCTGAAACACTCCGTCACTCACAGACACTCTCAGACACTCTCGATCACTCTCTGACACTCTCTGACACTCTCTGATACACTCTGACACGCTCAGACAGTCTCTGACACTTCTATCACTCTCTGAAACACTCTGGCACTCTCTATCACTCTCTGACAATCTCTGACACTCTCTGACACTCTCAGACACTCTCAGACACTCTCTATCACTCTCCATCACTCTCCGACACTCTCTCATACTCTCTATCACTCTCTGAAACTCTCAGGCACTCGCTGGGACACTCTGACACTCTCTATCACTTTCTGACACACTCTGACACTGTCTGACTCTCTCTGACATTCTCAGACACTCTCAGACACTCTCAGACACTCTCAGACACTCTCTGACACTCTCTGACACTCTCTGACACTCTCAGACACTCTCTTGCGCTCTCTATCACTCTATGACATTCACTATCACTCCCTGACACTCTCAGATTCTGTCTGACAATCTCTTTCACTCTCCATCACTCTCTGACACTCTCTGACACTCTCTGACACTCTCAGACACTCTCTGACACTCTCTGACACCTCAGACATCTCTACAACTCTCTATCTCTCTCTGATACACTCTATCACTCTCTGACACTCTCTGATACACTCTGACACTCTCAGACACTCTCTGACACTCTGCATCACTCTCTGACACTCTCTGACACTCTCTATCACTCTCTGACACTCTCTGACACTCTCTGATACACTCTGACACTTCTATGACTCTCTGACACTCTCTATCACTCTCTGACAATCTCTGACACTCTCTGATACACTCTGAAACTCTCAGACACTCTCTGACACTCTCTATCACTCTCTGACACTCTCTGAATATCTCTGATACACTCTGACACTCACAGACACTCTCTGATACTCTGTATCACTCTCTGACACTCTCTGACACTCTCTATCACTCTCTGACACTCTCTATCACTCTCTGACAATCTCTGACACTCTCTGATACACTCTGAAACTCTCAGACACTCTCTGACACTCTCTATCACTCTCTGACACTCTCTGAAAATCTCTGATACACTCTGACACTCACAGACACTCTCAGACACTCTCACACACTCTCTGAGTCTCTCTGATACCTTCTATCACTCTCTGATACTCTCTGACACTCTCAGGCACTCTCTGACACTCTCTGGCACTCTCTCGCACTCTCTGACACTCTACTTCACTCTCTGACACTCTCTGAAACTCTCTATCACTCTCCGACACTCTCTATCACTCTCCGACACACTCTGACACTCTCTGACACTCTCGATCACTCTCTGACACTCTCTGACACTCTCTGTCGCTCTCGGATACACTCTGACACTCGCTGACACTCTCAGACTCTCTCTGACACTCTCTTACACACACTATCACTCTCTGACACACTCTGTCACACACTGACACTCGCTGAAACTCCCTTACACCCTCTGACACTCTCTGGCACTCACCGGCACTCTATATCACTCTCTGACACTCTCTGACACTCTCTATCACTCTCTGACACTCTCTGACACTATCGATGACTCTGTATCACTCTTTATCACTCTCTGACACACTCTGACACTCTCTGACACTCTCGGACACTCTCAGACACTCTCCATCTCTCCATGACACTCTCTATCACTCTCTGACACTCTATCACTCTCTGACACTCTCTGACACTCCCTGACACTCTCTGTCGCTCTCGGACACTCTCAGACACTTTCCATCACTGTCTTACACCCTCAGACTCTCTCTGAAACTCTCTTTCACACTCTATCACTCTCTGACACACTCTCTCACTCTCTGACACACTCTGAAACTGTCTGACACTCTTTGACAATCTCTGACACTCTCTGATACACTCTGACACACTCACACATTATCACTCTCTGACACTCTCTATCACTCTCTGACACTCACTGACACTCTCTGACACTCTCAGACACTCTCAGACAGTCTCATACACTCTCTATCACTCTCTGAAACTCTCTACCACGCTTTGACTCTCTCTAACTCTCTCTATCACTCTCTGGCACTCTCTGACACTCTCGGATACACTCTGACACTCCCTGACTCTCTCTGACACTCTCTTTCACTCTCTGACACTCTCTGACAATCTCAGACACACTCAGACACTCTCTGACACTCTCTATCACTCTCTGACACTCTCTGACACATTCAGACACTCTCAGACACTCACTACCACTCTCTACCACTCTCTGATACACCCTGACACTCTCTGACACATTATCTCACACTCTGACACTCTCTGACAATCTCAGACACAATCAGAAACTCTCTGACAGTCTCTGTCACTCTCTGACACTCTCTGACTCTTTCAGACACTCTCAGACACACTCAGACACTCTCTGGCACTCTCTGGCACTCTCTATCACTCTCTGACACTCTCTGACTATCTCAGACACAATCAGACACTCTCTGGCACTCTCTGTCGCTCTCTATCACTCTCTGGCACTCTCTATCACTCTCTCACACTCTCTGACACTCTCTGAATGTTTATATCACTCTCTGACACACTCTATCACTGTCTGACACTGCCTGACACTCTCAGACTCTCCTTGACAATCTCAGACTCTCTCTGACTCTCTCGATCACTCTCTGACACTCTCTGACACTCTCCATCACTCTCTGACACTCTCAGACACTCTCAGACACTCTCTGACACTCTCTGGCACTCTCTCGCACTCTCTGACACTCTATATCACTCTCTGACACTCTCTGAAACTCTCCCACACTCTCTGACACTCTCTGACACTCTCTGACACTCTCGATCACTCTCTGACATTCTCTGACACTCTCTGACACTCTCTGTCGCTCTCGGATACCCTCTGACACTCGCTGACACTCTCAGACTCTCTCTGACACTCTCTTACACACGCTATCACTCTCTGACACACTCTGTCACACCCTGACACTCGCTGAAACTCCCTTACACCCTCTGACACTCTCTGGCACTCACCGGCACTCTATATCACTCTCTGACACTCTCTATCACTCTCTGACACTATCGATGACTCTCTATCACTCTTTATCACTCTCTGACACACTCTGACACTCTCTGACACTCTCTGACACTGTCAGACACTCTCCATCTCTCCATGACACTCTCTATCACTCTCTGACACTCTATCACTCCCTGACACTCTCTGATACTCCCTGACATTCTCTGTCGCTCTCGGACACTCTCAGGCACTTTCCATCACTCTCTTACACCCTCAGACTCTCTCTGAAACTCTCTTTCACACTCTATCACTCTCTGACACACTCTCTCACTCTCTGACACACTCTGAAACTGTCTGACACTCTTTGACAATCTCTGACACTCTCTGATACACTCTGACACACTCACACATTATCACTCTCTGACACTCTCTATCACTCTCTGACACTCACTGACACTCTCTGACACTCTCAGACACTCTCAGACAGTCTCAGACACTCTCTATCACTCTCTGAAACTCTCTACCACGCTTTGACTCTCTCTAACTCTCTCTATCACTCTCTGGCACTCTCTGACACTCTCGGATACACTCTGACACTCCCTGACTCTCTCTGACACCCTCTTTCACTCTCTGACACTCTCTGACAATCTCAGACACACTCAGACACTCTCTGACACTCTCTATCACTCTCTGACACTCTCTGACACATTCAGACACTCTCAGACACTCACTACCACTCTCCACCACTCTCTGACACTCTCTGATACACCCTGACACTCTCTGACACATTATCTCACTCTCTGACACTCTCTGACAATTTCAGACACAATCAGAAACTCTCAGACACTCTCTGTCACTCTCTGACACTCTCTGATACACTCTGAAACTCTCAGACACTCTCTGACACTCTCTATCACTCTCTGACACTCTCTGATACACTGTGACACTCTCAGACACTCTCTGACACTCCGTATCACTCTCTGAAACTCTCTGACACTCTCTATCATTCTCTGACACTCTCTGACACTCTCTGATACACTCTGACACTCTCAGACACTCTCTGACACTTATATAACTCTCTATCACTCTCTGAAACCCTCGACCACGCATTGACACTCTCTATCTCTCTCTATCACTCTCTATCACTCTCTGACACTCTCTGACACTTTCCGACACTCTCAGGCAATCTCTACCACTCTCTATCACTCACTGACACTCTCTGATACACTCTGACACTCCCTGACACTCTCTAACACTCTCCATCACTCTCTGACACTCTCTGACAATCTCAGACACAATCTGACACTCTCTATGACTCTCTGACAATCTCTGACACTTTCAGACACTCTCAGACACACTCATACAATCTCTGGCACTCTCTGGCACTCTCTATCGCTCTCTTTCGCTCTCTATCACTCTATGACACTCCCTATCACTCCCTGACAGTCTCAGATTCTGTCTGACAATCTCTTTCACTCTCCATCACTCTCTGACACTCTCAGACACTCTCTGACACCTCAGACATCTCTGCCACTCTCTATCACTCTCTGATACTCTCTATCGCTCTCCGACACTCTCTGAAACTCTCTGATACACTCTGACACTCTCAGACACTCTCTGACACTCTGCACCACTCTCTGACACTCTCTGACACTCTCTATCACTCTCTGACACTCTCTGACACTCTCTGATACACTCTGACACTCTCAGACAGTTTCTGACACTTCTATCACTCGCTGACACACTCTGACTCTCTCTATCACACTCTGACAATCTCTGACACTCTCTGATACACTCTGAAACTCTCAGACACTCTCTGACACTCTCTATCACTCTCTGACACTCTCTGATACACTGTGACACTCTCAGACACTCTCTGACACGCTGTATCACTCTCTGACACTCTCTATCACTCTCTGACACTCACTGACACTCTCTATCACTCTCTGACAATCTCTCACACTCTCTGACACTCTCAGACACTCTCAGACAGTCTCAGACACTCTCTGTCACTCTCTGAAACACTCGACCACGCATTGACACTCTCTAACTCTCTCTATCACTCTCTGACACTCTCTGACACACTCTGACACTCTCAGGCAATCTCTACCACTCTCTATCACTCACTGACACTCTCTGATACACTCTGACACTCCCTGACACTCTCTGACACTCTCCATCACTCTCTGACACTCTCTGACAATCTCAGACACAATCTGACACTCTCTATGATTCTCTGACACTCTCTGACACTTTCAGACACTCTCAAACACACTCATACAATCTCTGGCACTCTCTGGCACTCTCTATCGCTCTCTGGCACTCTCTATCACTCTCTGACACTCTCTGACACTCTCTGACACTTTCAGACTGTCCATGTCACTCTCAGACTCTCTCTGACTCTCTCTATCACTCTCTATCACTCTCTGACACTCTATATCACTTTCCGACACTGCCTGACACTCACTGACACTCTCAGGCACTCTCTGAAACTCTCTGACACTCTCTATCACACTCTGACACTTTCTGTCTCTCTCTGTCACTCTCTGTCACTCTCTATCACTCTCTACCACTCTCTGTCACTCTCTGACACTCTCTGACACTCTCTATCACTCTCTGACACTCTCTGACACTCTCAGACCCTCTCAGAACCTCTCTGACACTTTCTATCACTCTCTGACTCTCTCAGACACTCTCTGTCACTTTCTATCACTCTCTGACACTGTTTGACACTCTCTGACACTCTCAGAAACTCTCAGACACTTTATATCACTCGCTGACACTCTCTGACACTCTCGGAAACTCTCAGATAGTCTCAGACACTTTCTATCACTCTCTGACACTGTCTGACAGTCTCTGACACTCTCAGACAAAATCTTTCACTCTCTATCCCTCTATGACACTCCCTATCACTCCCTAACACTCTCAGATACTCTTTGGCACTCTCTTTCACTCTCCATCACTCTCTGACACTGTCAGACACTCTCTGACAATCTCAGACTCTCTCAGACACTATCTATCACTCTATGAAACTCTCCGACAATCTCTATCACACTCTATCACTCTCTGGCACAATCTGAATCTCTCTCTGACACTCTCTATCACTCTCTGACACTCTCTGACACTTTCCGACACTCTCAGACACACTCTACCACTCTCTATCACTCTCTGACACTCTCTGAGACTCTCTGATACACTCTGACACTCCCTGACACTCCCTGACACTCTCTGACACTCCCTGACACTCTCTGACACTTTCTGACACTCTCTGACAATCTCTGACAATCTCTGACAATCTCAGACACTCCCTGACACTTTCTATGACTCTCTGACACACTCTGACACTTTCAGACACTCTCAGACACACTCATACACTCTCTGGCGCTCTCTGGCACTCTCTATCACTCTCTGGCACTCTCTATCACTCTCTGACACTCTCTGACACTCTCAGACTCTCCCTGACGCTCTCAGACACTCTCTGACTCTCTCTATCACTCTCTGATACTCTCTGACACTCTCAGACACTCTCAGACACTCTCAGACACTCTCGGACACTCTCTGACACTCTCAGACGCTCTCTGAAACTCTCTATCACTCTCTGACACTCTATATCACTTTCTGACACAGCCTGACACACACTGACACTCTCAGGCACTCTCTGAAACTCTCTATCACTCTCTGAAACTCTCTGACACTCGCAGACACTCTCTGACACATTTTATCACTTTCTGACACTCTCTATCACTCTCTGACACTCTCTATCAAACTCTGACACTTTCTGTCACTCACTGACACTCTCTGTCACTCCCGGGCACTCTCTATCACTCTCTGACACTCTCTGACACTCTCTGTCACTCTCTGTCTCTCTCTGACAATCTCTACCACTCTCTGTCACTCTCTGTCACTCTCTGACTCTCTCTGACACTCTCAGATACTCGCTGACGCTCTCAGACACTCTCAGACACTTTCTGTCACTCTCTGACACTCTCAGACACTCCCTGACACTTTCTATCACTCGCTGACACTCTCTGACACTCTCAGAGACTCTCAGACAGTCTCAGACACTTTCTATCACTCTCTGACACTGTTTGACAATCTCTGACACTGTCAGACACTCACTTTCACTCTCTATCCCTCTATGACATTCCCTATCTCTCCCTTACACTCTCAGATTCTCTATGACAATCTCTTTCACTCTCCATCACTCTCAGACACTCTCAGACACTCTCAGACACTCTCTGACACTCTCAGACTCTCTGACACTCTCTATCACTCTCTATCACTCTCTGACACACTCTGACACTGTCTATCAATCTTTGACACTCTCTGACACTCACTATCACTCTCTATCACTCTCTGGCACACTCTGACACTCTCTGGCACTCTCAGACAGTCTCAGACACTCTCTATCACTCTCAGACACTCTCTATCGCTCTCTATCACTCTCTATCACTCTCTGACACTCTCTGACACTCTCTGACACTCTCTATCACTCTCTATCACTCTCTGACACTCTCAGACACTCTCTATCACTCACTGACACTCTCTGACACAATCTGACACACTCTGAAACTATCTGACAATCTCTGACACTCTCTATCACTCTCTGAAACACTCCGTCACTCACAGACACTCTCAGACACTCTCGATCACTCTCTGACATTCTCTATCACTCTCTGACACTCAAAGACACGCTCTATCTCTCTCTGACACTCTCTGACACTCTCTGATACACTCTGACAAGCTCAGACAGTCTCTGACACTTCTATCACTCTCTGAAACACTCTGACACTCTCTATCACTCTCTGACAATCTCTGACACTCTCTGACACTCTCAGACACTCTCAGACACTCCCTGACACTCTCTGAGACTCTCTGACACTCTCACACCCTCTCTGACACACTCTGACACCCTCAGGCACTCTCAGACTCTCTCGATCACTCTCCATCACTCTTCGACACTCTCTCATACTCTCTATCACTCTCTGAAACTCTCAGGCACTCGCTGGGACACTCTGACACTCTCTATCACTTTCTGACACACTCTGACTCTGTCTGACTCTCTCTGACATTCTCAGACACTCTCAGACACTCTCAGACACTCTCAGACACTCTCTGACACACTCTGACACTCTCTGACACTCTCTGACACTCTCAGACACTCTCTTGCGCTCTCTATCACTCTATGACATTCACTATCACTCCCTGACACTCTCAGATTCTGTCTGACAATCTCTTTCACTCTCCATCACTCTCTGACACTCTCTGACACTCTCAGACACTCTCTGACACTCTCTGACACCTCAGACATCTCTACAACTCTCTATCTCTCTCTGATACACTCTATCACTCTCTGACACTCTCTGATACACTCTGACACTCTCAGACACTCTCTGACACTCTGCATCACTCTCTGACACTCTCTGACACTCTCTATCACTCTCTGACACTCTCTGACACTCTCTGATACACTCTGACACTTCTATGACTCTCTGACACTCTCTATCACTCTCTGACAATCTCTGACACTCTCTGATACACTCTGAAACTCACAGACACTCTTTGACACTCTCTATCACTCTCTGACACTCTCTGAATATCTCTGATACACTCTGACACTCACAGACACTCTCTGATACTCTGTATCACTCTCTGACACTCTCTGACACTCTCTGACACTCTCTGACACTCTCTATCACTCTCTGACACTCTCTATCACTCTCTGACAATCTCTGACACTCTCTGATACACTCTGAAACTCTCAGACACTCTCTGACACTCTCTATCACTCTCTGACACTCTCTGAAAATCTCTGATACACTCTGACACTCACAGACACTCTCAGACACTCTCAGACACTCTCTGACACTCTCTGATACCTTCTATCACTCTCTGATACTCTCTGACACTCTCAGGCACTCTCTGACACTCTCTGGCACTCTCTCGCACTCTCTGACACTCTATATCACTCTCTGACACTCTCTGAAACTCTCTATCACTCTCCGACACTCTCTATCACTCTCCGACACTCTCTGACACTCTCTGACACTCTCGATCACTCTCTGACACTCTCTGTCGCTCTCGGATACACTCTGACACTCGCTGACACTCTCAGACTCTCTCTGACACTCTCTTACACACGCTATCACTCTCTGACACACTCTGTCACACAATGACACTCGCTGAAACTCCCTTGCACCCTCTGACACTCTCTGGCACTCACCGGCACTCTATATCACTCTCTGACACTCTCTGACACTCTCTATCACTCTCTGACACTCTCGATGACTCTCAATCACTCTTTATCACTCTCTGACACACTCTGACACTCTCTGACACTCTCTGACACTCTCAGACACTCTCCATCTCTCCATGACACTCTCTATCACTCTCTGACACTCCATCACTCTCTGACACTCTCTGACACTCCCTGACACTCTCTGTCGCTCTCGGACACTCTCAGACACTTTCCATCACTCTCTTACACCCTCAGACTCTCTCTGAAACTCTCTTTCACACTCTATCACTCTCTGACACACTCTCTCACTCTCTGACGCTCTCAGACATTCTCTCTCACTCTCCATCACTCTCTATCACTCTCTGACACTCTCTGACAATCTCAGACACAATCAGAAACTCTCAGACACTCTCTGTCACTCTCAGACACTTTCCATCACTCTCTTACACCCTCAGACTCTCTCTGAAACTCTCTTTCACACTCTATCACTCTCTGACACACTCTCTCACTCTCTGACGCTCTCAGACATTCTCTCTCACTCTCCATCACTCTCTAACACACTCTGAAACTGTCTGACACTCTTTGACAATCTCTGACACTCTCTGATACACTCTGACACACTCACACATTATCACTCTCTGACACTCTCTATCACTCTCTGACACTCACTGACACTCTCTGACACTCTCTGACACTCTCTGACGCTCTCAGACATTCTCTCACTCTCCATCACTCTTTATCACTCTCTGACACTCTCTGACAATCTCAGACACAATCAGAAACTCTCAGACACTCTCTGTCACTCTCTGACACTCTCTGACTCTTTCAGACACTCTCAGACAGTCTCAGACACACTCAGACACTCTCTGGCACTCTCTGGCACTCTCTATCACTCTCTGACACTCTCTGACTATCTCAGACACAATCAGACACTCTCTGGCACTCTCTGTCGCTCTCTATCACTCTCTGGCACTCTCTATCACTCTCTCACACTCTCTGACACTCTCTGACACTCTCTGAATGTTTATATCACTCTCTGACACACTCTATCACTGTCTGACACTGCCTGACACTCTCAGACTCTGCCTGACAATCTCAGACTCTCTCTGACTCTCTCGATCACTCTCTGACACTCTCTGACACTCTCCATCACTCTCTGATACTCTCAGACACTCTCTGACACTCTCTGGCACTCTCTCGCACTCTCTGACACTCTATATCACTCTCTGACACTCTCTGAAACTCTCTATCACTCTCCGACACTCTCTATCACTCTCCCACACTCTCTGACACTCTCTGACACTCTCTGACACTCTCGATCACTCTCTGACACTCTCTGACACTCTCTGACACTCTCTGTCGCTCTCGGATACCCTCTGACACTCCCTTACACCCTCTGACACTCTCTGGCACTCTCCGGCACTCTATATCACACTCTGACACTCTCTGACACTCTCTGACACTCTCTATCACTCTCTGACACTCTCTGACACTCTCGATGACTCTCTATCACTCTTTATAACTCTCTGACACACTCTGACACTCTCTGACACTCTCTGACACTCTCAGACACTCTCCATCTCTCCATGACACTCTCTATCACTCTCTGACACTCTATCACTCCCTGACACTCTCTGACACTCCCTGACATTCTCTGTCGCTCTCGGACACTCTCAGACACTTTCCATCACTCTCTTACACCCTCAGACTCTCTCTGAAACTCTCTTTCACACTCTATCACTCTCTGACACACTCTCTCACTCTCTGACACACTCTGAAACTGTCTGACACTCTTTGACAATCTCTGACACTCTCTGATACACTCTGACACACTCACACACTATCACTCTCTGACACTCTCTATCACTCTCTGACACTCACTGACACTCTCTGACACCCTCAGACACTCTCAGACAGTCTCAGACACTCTCTATCACTCTCTGAAACTCTCTACCACGCTTTGACTCTCTCTAACTCTCTCTATCACTCTCTGGCACTCTCTGACACTCTCGGATACACTCTGACACTCCCTGACTCTCTCTGACACTCTCTTTCACTCTCTGACACTCTCTGACAATCTCAGACACACTCAGACACTCTCTGACACTCTCTATCACTCTCTGACACTCTCTGACACATTCAGACACTCTCAGACACTCACAACCACTCTCCACCACTCTCTGACACTCTCTGATACACCCTGACACTCTCTGACACATTATCTCACACTCTGACACTCTCTGACAATCTCAGACACAATCAGAAACTCTCAGACACTCTCTGTCACTCTCTGACACTCTCTGACTCTTTCAGCCACTCTCAGACACACTCAGACACTCTTTGGCACTCTCTGGCACTCTCTATCACTCTCTGACACTCTCTGACTATCTCTGACACTCTCAGACACTCTCTGACACTCTCTGACACTCTCTGACACCTCAGACATCTCTACAACTCTCTATCTCTCTCTGATACACTCTATCACTCTCTGACACTCTCTGATACACTCTGACACTCTCAGACACTCTCTGACACTCTGCATCACTCTCTGACACTCTCTGACACTCTCTATCACTCTCTGACACTCTCTGACACTCTCTGATACACTCTGACACTTCTATGACTCTCTGACACTCTCTATCACTCTCTGACAATCTCTGACACTCTCTGATACACTCTGAAACTCACAGACACTCTTTGACACTCTCTATCACTCTCTGACACTCTCTGAATATCTCTGATACACTCTGACACTCACAGACACTCTCTGATACTCTGTATCACTCTCTGACACTCTCTGACACTCTCTGACACTCTCTATCACTCTCTGACACTCTCTATCACTCTCTGACAATCTCTGACACTCTCTGATACACTCTGAAACTCTCAGACACTCTCTGACACTCTCTATCACTCTCTGACACTCTCTGAAAATCTCTGATACACTCTGACACTCACAGACACTCTCAGACACTCTCAGACACTCTCTGACACTCTCTGATACCTTCTATCACTCTCTGATACTCTCTGACACTCTCAGGCACTCTCTGACACTCTCTGGCACTCTCTCGCACTCTCTGACACTCTATATCACTCTCTGACACTCTCTGAAACTCTCTATCACTCTCCGACACTCTCTATCACTCTCCGACACTCTCTGACACTCTCTGACACTCTCGATCACTCTCTGACACTCTCTGACACTCTCTGTCGCTCTCGGATACACTCTGACACTCGCTGACACTCTCAGACTCTCTCTGACACTCTCTTACACACGCTATCACTCTCTGACACACTCTGTCACACAATGACACTCGCTGAAACTCCCTTGCACCCTCTGACACTCTCTGGCACTCACCAGCACTCTATATCACTCTCTGACACTCTCTGACACTCTCTATCACTCTCTGACAATCTCGATGACTCTCAATCACTCTTTATCACTCTCTGACACACTCTGACACTCTCTGACACTCTCTGACACTCTCAGACACTCTCCATCTCTCCATGACACTCTCTATCACTCTCTGACACTCTATCGCTCTCTGACACTCTCTGACACTCCCTGACACTCTCTGTCGCTCTCGGACACTCTCAGACACTTTCCATCACTCTCTTACACCCTCAGACTCTCTCTGAAACTCTCTTTCACACTCTATCACTCTCTGACACACTCTCTCACTCTCTGACGCTCTCAGACATTCTCTCTCACTCTCCATCACTCTCTATCACTCTCTGACACTCTCTGACAATCTCAGACACAATCAGAAACTCTCAGACACTCTCTGTCACTCTCAGACACTTTCCATCACTCTCTTACACCCTCAGACTCTCTCTGAAACTCTCTTTCACACTCTATCACTCTCTGACACACTCTCTCACTCTCTGACGCTCTCAGACATTCTCTCTCACTCTCCATCACTCTCTAACACACTCTGAAACTGTCTGACACTCTTTGACAATCTCTGACACTCACTGATACACTCTGACACACTCACACATTATCACTCTCTGACACTCTCTATCACTCTCTGACACTCACTGACACTCTCTGACAATCTCTGACACTCTCTGACGCTCTCAGACATTCTCTCACTCTCCATCACTCTTTATCACTCTCTGACACTCTCTGACAATCTCAGACACAATCAGAAACTCTCAGACACTCTCTGTCACTCTCTGACACTCTCTGACTCTTTCAGACACTCTCAGACACACTCAGACACTCTCTGGCACTCTCTGGCACTCTCTATCACTCTCTGACACTCTCTGACTATCTCAGACACAATCAGACACTCTCTGGCACTCTCTGTCGCTCTCTATCACTCTCTGGCACTCTCTATCACTCTCTCACACTCTCTGACACTCTCTGACACTCTCTGAATGTTTATATCACTCTCTGACACACTCTATCACTGTCTGACACTGCCTGACACTCTCAGACTCTCCCTGACAATCTCTGACTCTCTCTGACTCTCTCGATCACTCTCTGACACTCTCTGACACTCTCCATCACTCTCTGATACTCTCAGACACTCTCAGACACTCTCTGACACTCTCTGGCACTCTCTCGCACTCTCTGACACTCTATATCACTCTCTGACACTCTCTGAAACTCTCTATCACTCTCCGACACTCTCTATCACTCTCCCACACTCTCTGACACTCTCTGACACTCTCTGACACTCTCGATCACTCTCTGACACTCTCTGACACTCTCTGACACTCTCTGTCGCTCTCGGATACCCTCTGACACTCCCTTACACCCTCTGACACTCTCTGGCACTCTCCGGCACTCTATATCACACTCTGACACTCTCTGACACTCTCTGACACTCTCTATCACTCTCTGACACTCTCTGACACTCTCGATGACTCTCTATCACTCTTTATAACTCTCTGACACACTCTGACACTCTCTGACACTCTCTGACACTCTCAGACACTCTCCATCTCTCCATGACACTCTCTATCACTCTCTGACACTCTATCACTACCTGACACTCTCTGACACTCCCTGACATTCTCTGTCGCTCTCGGACACTCTCAGACACTTTCCATCACTCTCTTACACCCTCAGACTCTCTCTGAAACTCTCTTTCACACTCTATCACTCTCTGACACACTCTCTCACTCTCTGACACACTCTGAAACTGTCTGACACTCTTTGACAATCTCTGACACTCTCTGAAACACTCTGACACACTCACACACTATCACTCTCTGACACTCTCTATCACTCTCTGACACTCACTGACACTCTCTGACACCCTCAGACACTCTCAGACAGTCTCAGACACTCTCTATCACTCTCTGAAACTCTCTACCACGCTTTGACTCTCTCTAACTCTCTCTATCACTCTCTGGCACTCTCTGACACTCTCGGATACACTCTGACACTCCCTGACTCTCTCTGACACTCTCTTTCACTCTCTGACACTCTCTGACAATCTCAGACACACTCAGACACTCTCTGACACTCTCTATCACTCTCTGACACTCTCTGACACATTCAGACACTCTCAGACACTCACTACCACTCTCCACCACTCTCTGACACTCTCTGATACACCCTGACACTCTCTGACACATTCTCTCACTCTCTGACACTCTCTGACAATCTCAGACACAATCAGAAACTCTCAGACACTCTCTGTCACTCTCTGACACTCTCTGACTCTTTCAGCCACTCTCAGACACACTCAGACACTCTTTGGCACTCTCTGGCACTCTCTATCACTCTCTGACACTCTCTGACTATCTCAGACACAATCAGACACTCGCTGGCACTCTCTGGCGCTCTCTATCACTCTCTGGCGCTCTCTATCACTCTCTGGCACTCTCTATCACTCTCTCACACTCTCTGACACTCTCTGACACTCTCTGAATGTTTATTTCACTCTCTGACACACTCTATCACTGTCTGACACTGCCTGACACTCTCAGACTCTCCCTGACAATCTCAGACTCTCTCTGACTCTCTCGATCACTCTCTGACACTCTCTGACACTCTCCATCACTCTCTGACACTCTCAGACACTCTCAGACACTCTCTGACACTCTCTGACGCTCTCAGACATTCTCTCTCACTCTCCATCACTCTCTATCACTCTCTGACACTCTCTATCACTTTCTGACACTGCCTGACACACACTGACACTCTCAGGCACTCTCTGAAAGTCTCTATCACTCTCTGAAACTCTCTGACACTCGCAGACATTCTCTGAAACATTCTATCAATTACTGACACTCTCAGACACACTCTATGACACTCTCTGACACTCTCTATCACTCTCTGACAATCTCTGACACTCTCTGATACTCTCTGACACTCTCTGACACTCTCTATCACTCTCTGACACTCTCTGACACTCTCTGATGCACTCTGACACTCTCAGACAGTCTCTGACACTTCTATCATTCTCTGACACTCTCTATCACTCTGACAATCTCTGACACTCTCTGATACACTCTGAAACTCTCAGACACTCTCTGGCACTCTCGATCACTCTCTGACACTCTCTGAAAATCTCTGATACACTCTGACACTCTCAGACACTCTCGGCAACTCTGGATCACTCTCTGACACTCTCTGACACTCTCTATCACTCTCTGACAATCTCTGACACGCTCTGATACACTCTGAAACTCTCAGACACTCTCTATCACTCTCTGACACTCTCTGAAAATCTCTGAAACACTCTGACACTCACAGACACTCTCAGACACTCTCAGACACTGTCTGACAAGCTCTGATACCCTCCATCACTCTCTGATACTCTCTGACACTCTCAGGCACTCTCTGACACTCTCTGGCACTCTCTCGCACTCTCTGACACTCTATATCACTCTCTAACACTCTCTGAAACTCTCTATCACTCTCTGACACTCTCTGACACTCTCTGACACTCTCTGTCGCTCTCGGATACACTCTGACACTCGCTGACACTCTCAGACTCTCTCTGACACTCTCGTCCACACGCTATCACTCTCTGACACACTCTGTCACACACTGACACTCGCTGAAACTCCCTTACAACCTCTGACACTCTCTGGCACTCTCTGGCACTCTCAGGCACTCTATATCACTCTCTGACACTCTCTGACACTCTCAATCACTCTCTGACACTCTCTGACACTTGCAGACACTCTCTGACACATTCTATCAATTACTGACACTCTCAGACACTCTCAGACATTTTCAGACACTCTCTGACACACTCTATCACTCTATGACACTCTCTGACACCCTCTATCACTCTCTGATACTCCCTGACACTCTCAGGCACTCTCTCGCACTCTCTGACACTCTATATCACTCTCTGACACTCTCTGAAACTCTCTATCACTCTCTGACACTCTCTGACACTCTCTGACACTCTCTATCACTCTCTGACAATCTCTGACACTCTCTGATACTCTCTGACACTCTCTGACAATCTCAGAAACACTCAGACACTCTCTGACACTCTCTATCACTCTCTGACACTCTCTGACACATTCAGACACTCTCAGACACTCACTACCACTCTCCACCACTCTCTGACACTCTCTGATACACCCTGACACTCTCTGACACATTATCTCACTCTCTGACACTCTCTGACAATCTCAGACACAATCAGAAACTCTCAGACACTCTCTGTCACTCTCTGACACTCTCTGACTCTTTCAGACACTCTCATCACACTCAGACACTCTTTGGCACTCTCTGGCACTCTCTATCACTCTCTGACACTCTCTGACTATCTCAGACACAATCAGACACTCGCTGGCACTCTCTGGCGCTCTCTATCACTCTCTGGCACTCTCTATCACTTTCTGACACTGCCTGACACACACTGACACTCTCAGGCACTCTCTGAAAGTCTCTATCACTCTCTGAAACTCTCTGACACTCGCAGACATTCTCTGAAACATTCTATCAATTACTGACACTCTCAGACACACTCTATGACACTCTCTGACACTCTCTATCACTCTCTGACAATCTCTGACACTCTCTGATACTCTCTGACACTCTCTGACACTCTCTATCACTCTCTGACACTCTCTGACACTCTCTGATGCACTCTGACACTCTCAGACAGTCTCTGACACTTCTATCATTCTCTGACACTCTCTATCACTCTGACAATCTCTGACACTCTCTGATACACTCTGAAACTCTCAGACACTCTCTGGCACTCTCGATCACTCTCTGACACTCTCTGAAAATCTCTGATACACTCTGACACTCTCAGACACTCTCGGCAACTCTGGATCTCTCTCTGACACTCTCTGACACTCTCTATCACTCTCTGACAATCTCTGACACTCTCTGATACACTCTGAAACTCTCAGACACTCTCTATCACTCTCTGACACTCTCTGAAAATCTCTGATACACTCTGACACTCACAGACACTCTCAGACACTCTCAGACACTGTCTGACACGCTCTGATACCCTCTATCACTCTCTGATACTCTCTGACACTCTCAGGCACTCTCTGACACTCTCTGGCACTCTCTCGCACTCTCTGACACTCTATATCACTCTCTAACACTCTCTGAAACTCTCTATCACTCTCTGACACTCTCTGACACTCTCTGTCGCTCTCGGATACACTCTGACACTCGCTGACACTCTCAGACTCTCTCTGACACTCTCGTCCACACGCTATCACTCTCTGACACACTCTGTCACACACTGACACTCGCTGAAACTCCCTTACAACCTCTGACACTCTCTGGCACTCTCTGGCACTCTCAGGCACTCTATATCACTCTCTGACACTCTCTGACACTCTCAATCACTCTCTGACACTCTCTGACACTTGCAGACACTCTCTGACACATTCTATCAATTACTGACACTCTCAGACACTCTCAGACATTTTCAGACACTCTCTGACACACTCTATCACTCTATGACACTCTCTGACACCCTCTATCACTCTCTGATACTCCCTGACACTCTCAGGCACTCTCTCACACTCTCTGACACTCTATATCACTCTCTGACACTCTCTGAAACTCTCTATCACTCTCTGACACTCTCTGACACTCTCTGACACTCTCTATCACTCTCTGACAATCTCTGACACTCTCTGATACTCTCTGACACTCTCTGACTGTCTCTATCACTCTCTGACACTCTCTGACACTCTCTGATACACTCTGACACTCTCAGACAGTCGCTGACACTTCTATCACTCTCTGACACTCTCTATCACTCTCTGACAATCTCTGACACTCTCTGATACACTCTGAAACTCTCAGACACTCTCTGACACTCTCTGTCGCTCTCGGATACACTCTGACACTCGCTGACACTCTCAGACTCTCTCTGACACTCTCTTACACATGCTATCACTCTCTGACACACTCTGTCACACACTGACACTCGCTGAAACTCCCTTAAACCCTCTGACACTCTCTGGCACTCTCTGGCACTCTCCGCCACTCTATAACTCTCTCTGACACTCTCTGACACTCTCTATCACTCTCTGACACTCTCTGACACTCTCGATTACTCCCTATCACTCTCTATCACTCTCTGACACTCTCAGACACTCTCAGACAGTCTCAGACACTCTCTATCACTCTCTGAAACTCTCTACCACGCTTTGACTCTCTCTAACTCTCTCTATCACTCTCTGGCACTCTCTGACACTCTCGGATACACTCTGACACTCCCTGACTCTCTCTGACACTCTCTTTCACTCTTTGACACTCTCTGACAATCTCAGACACACTCAGACACTCTCTGACACTCTCTATCACTCTCTGACACTCTCTGACACATTCAGACACTCTCAGACACTCACTACCACTCTCTACCACTCTCTGACACTCTCTGATACACCCTGACACTCGCTGACACATTCTCTCACTCTCTGACACTCTCTGACAATCTCAGACACAATCAGAAACTCTCAGACTCTCTCTGTCACTCCCTGACACTCTCTGACTCTTTCAGACACTCTCAGACACACTCAGACACTCTCTGGCACTCTCTGGCACTCTCTATCACTCTCTGACACTCTCTGACTATCTCAGACACAATCAGACACTCTCTGGCACTCTCTGGCGCTCTCTATCACTCTCTGGCACTCTCCATCACTCTCTCACACTCTCTGACACTCTCTGAATGTTTATATCACTCTCTGACACACTCTATCACTGTCTGACACTGCCTGACACTCTCAGACTCTCCCTGACAATCTCAGACTCTCTCTGACTCTCTCTATCACTCTCTGACACTCTCTGACACTCTCTGTCACTCTCTGACGCTCTCAGACACTCTCAGACACTCTCTGACACTCTCTGACGCTCTCTGACGCTCTCAGACACTCTCTCTCTCACTCTCCATCACTCTCTATCGCTCTCTGACACTCTCTATCACTTTCTGACACTGCCTGACACACACTGACACTCTCAGGCACTCTCTGAAAGTCTCTACCACTCTCTGAAACTCGCAAACACTCTCTGACACATTCTATCAATTACTGACACTCTCAGACACACTCAGACATTTTCAGACACTCTCTGACACACTCTATCACTCTATGACACTCTCTGACACTCTCTATCACTCTCTGACAATCTCTGACACTCTCTGATGCTCTCTGACACTCCCTGACACTCTCTATCACTCTCTGACACTCTCTGACACTCTCTGATACACTCTGACACTCTCAGACAGTCTCTGACACTTCTATCACTCTCTGACACTCTCTATCACTCTCTGACAATCTCTGACACTCTCTGACACTAACTATCACTCTCTGACACTCTCTGAAAATCTCTGATACACTCTGACACTCTCAGACACTCTCTGACACTCTCTATCACTCTCTGACAATCTCTGACACTCTCTGATACACTCTGAAACTCTCAGACACTCTCTGACACTCTCTATCACTCTCTGACACTCTCTGAAAATCTCTGATACACTCTGACACTCACAGACACTCTCAGACACTCTCTGACCCTCTCTGATACCCTCTATCACTCTCTGATACTCCCTGACACTCTCAGGCACTCTCTCGCACTCTCTGACACTCTATATCACTCTCTGAGACTCTCTGAAACTCTCTATCACTCTCTGACACTCTCTGACACTCTCTGACAGTCTCTATCACTCTCTGACACTCTCTGACAGTCTCTGACACTCTCTGTCCCTCTCGGATACACTCTGACACTCGCTGACACTCTCAGACTCTCTCTGACACTCTCTTACACACGCTATCACTATCTGACACACTCTGGCACACACTGACACTCGCTGAAACTCCCTTACACCCTCTGACACTCTCTGGCACTCTCCGGAGCTCTATATCACTCTCTGACACTCTCTGACACTCTCTATCACTCTCTGACACTCTCTGACACTCTCGATCACTCTCTATCACTCTCCATCACTCTCCGACACTCTCTGACACTCTCAGTCACTCTCAGACAGTCTCAGACACTCTCTATCACTCTCTGAAACTCTCTAACTCGCTTTGACTCTCTCTAAATCTCTCTATCACTCTCTGGCACTCTCTGACACTCTCGGATACACTCTGAACTCCCTGACTCTCTCTGACACTCTCTTTCACTCTCTGAAACCCTCTGACAATCTCAGACACACTCAGGCACTCTCAGACACTCTCTGGCACTCTCTCGCACTCTCTGACACTCTATATCACTCTCTAACACTCTCTGAAACTCTCTATCACTCTCTGACACTCTCTGACACTCTCTGACACTCTTTGTCGCTCTCGGATACACTCTGACACTCGCTGACACTCTCAGACTCTCTCTGACACTCTCGTCCACACGCTATCACTCTCTGACACACTCTGTCACACACTGACACTCGCTGAAACTCCCTTACAACCTCTGACACTCTCTGGCACTCTCTGGCACTCTCAGGCACTCTATATCACTCTCTGACACTCTCTGACACTCTCAATCACTCTCTGACACTCTCTGACACTTGCAGACACTCTCTGACACATTCTATCAATTACTGACACTCTCAGACACTCTCAGACATTTTCAGACACTCTCTGACACACTCTATCACTCTATGACACTCTCTGACACCCTCTATCACTCTCTGATACTCTCTGACACTCTCAGGCACTCTCTCGCACTCTCTGACACTCTATATCACTCTCTGACACTCTCTGAAACTCTCTATCACTCTCTGACACTCTCTGACACTCTCTGACACTCTCTATCACTCTCTGACAATCTCTGACACTCTCTGATACTCTCTGACACTCTCTGACTGTCTCTATCACTCTCTGACACTCTCTGACACTCTCTGATACACTCTGACACTCTCAGACAGTCGCTGACACTTCTATCACTCTCTGACACTCTCTATCACTCTCTGACAATCTCTGACACTCTCTGATACACTCTGAAACTCTCAGACACTCTCTGACACTCTCTGTCGCTCTCGGATACACTCTGACACTCGCTGACACTCTCAGACTCTCTCTGACACTCTCTTACACATGCTATCACTCTCTGACACACTCTGTCACACACTGACACTCGCTGAAACTCCCTTAGACCCTCTGACACTCTCTGGCACTCTCTGGCACTCTCCGGCACTCTATAACTCTCTCTGACACTCTCTGACACTCTCTATCACTCTCTGACACTCTCTGACACTCTCGATTACTCCCTATCACTCTCTATCACTCTCTGACACTCTCAGACACTCTCAGACAGTCTCAGACACTCTCTATCACTCTCTGAAACTCTCTACCACGCTTTGACTCTCTCTAACTCTCTCTATCACTCTCTGGCACTCTCTGACACTCTCGGATACACTCTGACACTCCCTGACTCTCTCTGACACTCTCTTTCACTCTTTGACACTCTCTGACAATCTCAGACACTCTCAGACACTCACTACCACTCTCTACCACTCTCTGACACTCTCTGATACACCCTGACACTCTCTGACACATTCTCTCACTCTCTGACACTCTCTGACAATCTCAGACACAATCAGAAACTCTCAGACTCTCTCTGTCACTCCCTGACACTCTCTGACTCTTTCAGACAATCTCAGACACACTCAGACACTCTCTGGCACTCTCTGGCACTCTCTATCACTCTCTGACACTCTCTGACTATCTCAGACACAATCAGACACTCTCTGGCACTCTCTGGCGCTCTCTATCACTCTCTGGCACTCTCCATCACTCTCTCACACTCTCTGACACTCTCTGAATGTTTATATCACTCTCTGACACACTCTATCACTGTCTGACACTGCCTGACACTCTCAGACTCTCCCTGACAATCTCAGACTCTCTCTGACTCTCTCTATCACTCTCTGACACTCTCTGACACTCTCTGTCACTCTCTGACGCTCTCAGACACTCTCAGACACTCTCTGACACTCTCTGACGCTCTCTGACGCTCTCAGACACTCTCTCTCTCACTCTCCATCACTCTCTATCGCTCTCTGACACTCTCTATCACTTTCTGACACTGCCTGACACACACTGACACTCTCAGGCACTCTCTGAAAGTCTCTATCACTCTCTGAAACTCGCAAACACTCTCTGACACATTCTATCAATTACTGACACTCTCAGACACACTCAGACATTTTCAGAAACTCTCTGACACACTCTATCACTCTATGACACTCTCTGACACTCTCTATCACTCTCTGACAATCTCTGACACTCTCTGATGCTCTCTGACACTCCCTGACACTCTCTATCACTCTCTGACACTCTCTGACACTCTCTGATACACTCTGACACTCTCAGACAGTCTCTGACACTTCTATCACTCTCTGACACTCTTTATCACTCTCTGACAATCTCTGACACTCTCTGACACTAACTATCACTCTCTGACACTCTCTGAAAATCTCTGATACACTCTGACACTCTCAGACACTCTCTGACACTCTCTATCACTCTCTGACAATCTCTGACACTCTCTGATACACTCTGAAACTCTCAGACACTCTCTGACACTCTCTATCACTCTCTGACACTCTCTGAAAATCTCTGATACACTCTGACACTCACAGACACTCTCAGTCACTCTCTGACCCTCTCTGATACCCTCTATCACTCTCTGATACTCCCTGACACTCTCAGGCACTCTCTCGCACTCTCTGACACTCTATATCACTCTCTGACACTCTCTGAAACTCTCTATCACTCTCTGACACTCTCTGACACTCTCTGACAGTCTCTATCACTCTCTGACACTCTCTGACAGTCTCTGACACTCTCTGTCCCTCTCGGATACACTCTGACACTCGCTGACACTCTCAGACTCTCTCTGACACTCTCTTACACACGCTATCACTATCTGACACACTCTGGCACACACTGACACTCGCTGAAACTCCCTTACACCCTCTGACACTCTCTGGCACTCTCCGGAGCTCTATATCACTCTCTGACACTCTCTGACACTCTCTATCACTCTCTGACACTCTCTGACACTCTCGATCACTCTCTATCACTCTCCATCACTCTCCGACACTCTCTGACACTCTCAGTCACTCTCAGACAGTCTCAGACACTCTCTATCACTCTCTGAAACTCTCTAACTCGCTTTGACTCTCTCTAAATCTCTCTATCACTCTCTGGCACTCTCTGACACTCTCGGATACACTCTGAACTCCCTGACTCTCTCTGACACTCTCTTTCACTCTCTGAAACCCTCTGACAATCTCAGACACACTCAGACACTCTCTGACACTCTCTATCACTCTCTGACACTCTCTGACACATTCAGACAATCTCAGACACTCACTACCACTCTCTGACACTCTCTGATACACTCTGACACACCCTGACACTCTCTGACACATTCTCTCACTCTCTGACACTCTCTGACAATCTCAGACACAATCAGAAACTCTCAGACTCTCTCTGTCACTCCCTGACACTCTCTGACTCTTTCAGACACTCTCAGACACACTCAGACACTCTCTGGCACTCTCTGGCACTCTCTGACACTCTCTGACTATCTCAGACACAATCAGACACTCTCTGGCACTCTCTGGCGCTCTCTATCACTCTCTGGCACTCTCCATCACTCTCTCACACTCTCTGACACTCTCTGAATGTTTATATCACTCTCTGACACACTCTATCACTGTCTGACACTGCCTGACACTCTCAGACTCTCCCTGACAATCTCAGACTCTCTCTGACTCTCTCTATCACTCTCTGACACTCTCTGACACTCTCTGTCACTCTCTGACGCTCTCAGACACTCTCAGACACTCTCTGACACTCTCTGACGCTCTCTGACGCTCTCAGACACTCTCTCTCTCACTCTCCATCACTCTCTATCGCTCTCTGACACTCTCTATCACTTTCTGACACTGCCTGACACACACTGACACTCTCAGGCACTCTCTGAAAGTCTCTATCACTCTCTGAAACTCGCAAACACTCTCTGACACATTCTATCAATTACTGACACTCTCAGACACACTCAGACATTTTCAGACACTCTCTGACACACTCTATCACTCTATGACACTCTCTGACACTCTCTATCACTCTCTGACAATCTCTGACACTCTCTGATGCTCTCTGACACTCCCTGACACTCTCTATCACTCTCTGACACTCTCTGACACTCTCTGATACACTCTGACACTCTCAGACAGTCTCTGACACTTCTATCACTCTCTGACACTCTTTATCACTCTCTGACAATCTCTGACACTCTCTGACACTAACTATCACTCTCTGACACTCTCTGAAAATCTCTGATACACTCTGACACTCTCAGACACTCTCTGACACTCTCTATCACTCTCTGACAATCTCTGACACTCTCTGATACACTCTGAAACTCTCAGACACTCTCTGACACTCTCTATCACTCTCTGACACTCTCTGAAAATCTCTGATACACTCTGACACTCACAGACACTCTCAGACACTCTCTGACCCTCTCTGATACCCTCTATCACTCTCTGATACTCCCTGACACTCTCAGGCACTCTCTCGCACTCTCTGACACTCTATATCACTCTCTGAGACTCTCTGAAACTCTCTATCACTCTCTGACACTCTCTGACACTCTCTGACAGTCTCTATCACTCTCTGACACTCTCTGACAGTCTCTGACACTCTCTGTCCCTCTCGGATACACTCTGACACTCGCTGACACTCTCAGACTCTCTCTGACACTCTCTTACACACGCTATCACTATCTGACACACTCTGGCACACACTGACACTCGCTGAAACTCCCTTACACCCTCTGACACTCTCTGGCACTCTCCGGAGCTCTATATCACTCTCTGACACTCTCTGACACTCTCTATCACTCTCTGACACTCTCTGACACTCTCGATCACTCTCTATCACTCTCCATCACTCTCCGACACTCTCTGACACTCTCTGACACTCTCAGTCACTCTCAGACAGTCTCAGACACTCTCTATCACTCTCTGAAACTCTCTAACTCGCTTTGACTCTCTCTAAATCTCTCTATCACACTCTGGCACTCTCTGACACTCTCGGATACACTCTGAACTCCCTGACTCTCTCTGACACTCTCTTTCACTCTCTGAAACCCTCTGACAATCTCAGACACACTCAGACACTCTCTGACACTCTCTATCACTCTCTGACACTCTCTGACACATTCAGACAATCTCAGACACTCACTACCACTCTCTGACACTCTCTGATACACTCTGACACACCCTGACACTCTCTGACACATTCTCTCACTCTCTGACACTCTCTGACAATCTCAGACACAATCAGAAACTCTCAGACTCTCTCTGTCACTCCCTGACACTCTCTGACTCTTTCAGACACTCTCAGACACACTCAGACACTCTCTGGCACTCTCTGGCACTCTCTGACACTCTCTGACTATCTCAGACACAATCAGACACTCTCTGGCACTCTCTGGCGCTCTCTATCACTCTCTGGCACTCTCCATCACTCTCTCACACTCTCTGACACTCTCTGAATGTTTATATCACTCTCTGACACACTCTATCACTGTCTGACACTGCCTGACACTCTCAGACTCTCCCTGACAATCTCAGACTCTCTCTGACTCTCTCTATCACTCTCTGACACTCTCTGACACTCTCTGACACTCTCTGTCTCTCTCTGACGCTCTCAGACACTCTCAGACACCCTCTGACACTCTCTGACGCTCTCTGACGCTCTCAGACACTCTCTCTCCCACTCTCCATCACTCTCTATCGCTCTCTGACACTCTCTATCACTTTCTGACACTGCCTGACACACACTGACACTCTCAGGCACTCTCTGAAAGTCTCTATCACTCTCTGAAACTCGCAAACACTCTCTGACACATTCTATCAATTACTGACACTCTCAGACACACTCAGACATTTTCAGACACTCTCTGACACACTCTATCACTCTATGACACTCTCTGACACTCTCTATCACTCTCTGACAATCTCTGACACTCTCTGATGCTCTCTGACACTCCCTGACACTCTCTATCAATCTCTGACACTCTCTGACACTCTCTGATACACTCTGACACTCTCAGACAGTCTCTGACACTTCTATCACTCTCTGACACTCTCTATCACTCTCTGACAATCTCTGACACTCTCTGACACTAACTATCACTCTCTGACACTCTCTGAAAATCTCTGATACACTCTGACACTCTCAGACACTCTCTGACGCTCTGTATCACTCTCTGACAATCTCTGACACTCTCTGATACACTCTGAAACTCTCAGACACTCTCTGACACTCTCTATCACTCTCTGACACTCTCTGAAAATCTCTGATACACTCTGACACTCACAGACACTCTCAGACACTCTCTGACCCTCTCTGATACCCTCTATCACTCTCTGATACTCCCTGACACTCTCAGGCACTCTCTCGCACTCTCTGACACTCTATATCACTCTCTGACACTCTCTGAAACTCTCTATCACTCTCTGACACTCTCTGACACTCTCTGACAGTCTCTATCACTCTCTGACACTCTCTGACAGTCTCTGACACTCTCTGTCCCTCTCGGATACACTCTGACACTCGCTGACACTCTCAGACTCTCTCTGACATTCTCTTACACACGCTATCACTATCTGACACACTCTGGCACACACTGACACTTGCTGAAACTCCCTTACACCCTCTGACACTCTCTGGCACTCTCCGGAGCTCTATATCACTCTCTGGCACTCTCGAGCACTCTCTATCACTCTCCATCACTCTCCGACACTCTCTGACACTCTCAGACACTCTCAGACAGTCTCAGACACTCTCTATCACTCTCTGAAACTCTCTAACTCGCTTTGACTCTCTCTAAATCTCTCTATCACTCTCTGGCACTCTCTGACACTCTCGGATACACTCTGAACTCCCTGACTCTCTCTGACACTCTCTTTCACTCTCTGAAACCCTCTGACAATCTCAGACACACTCAGACACTCTCTGACACTCTCTATCACTCTCTGACACTCTCTGACACATTCAGACAATCTCAGACACTCACTACCACTCTCTGACACTCTCTGATACACTCTGACACACCCTGACACTCTCTGACACATTCTGCCACTCTCTGACACTCTCTGACAATCTCAGACACAATCAGAAACTCTCAGACACTCTCTGTCACTCTCTGACACTCTCTGACTCTTTCAGACAATCTCAGACACACTCAGACACTCTCTGGCACTCTCTGGCACTCTTTATCACTCTCTGACACTCTCTGACAATCTCAGACACAATCAGACACTCTCTGGCGCTCTCTGGCGCTCTCTATCACTCTCTGGCACTCTCTATCAATCTCTCACACGCTCTGACACTTTCTGACACTCTCTGAATGTTTATATCACTCTCTGACACACGCTATCACTGTCTGACACTGCCTGACACTCTCAGACTCTCCCTGACAATCTCAGACTCTCTCTGACTCTCTCTATCACTCTCTGATACTCTCTGACACTCTCTGTCACTCTCTGACACTCTCAGAAACTCTCAGACACTCTCTGACACTCTCTGACGCTCTCAGACACTCTCTCTCACTCTCTATCACTCTCTATCACTCTCTGACTCTCTCTATCACTTTCTGACACTGCCTGACACACACTGACACTCTCAGGCACTCTCTGAAAGTCTCTATCAATCTCTGAAACTCGCAAATACTCTCTGACACATTCTATCAATTACTGACACTCTCAGACACACTCAGACATTTTCAGACACTCTCTGACACACTCTATCACTCTATGACACTCTCTGACACTCTCTATCACTCTCTGACACTCTCTGACACTCTCTGATACACACTGACACTCTCAGACAGTCTCTGACACTTCTATCACTCTCTGACTCTCTCTATCACTCTCTGACAATCTCTGACACTCTCTGATACACTCTGAAACTCTCAGACACTCTCTGACACTAACTATCACTCTCTGACACTCTCTGAAAATCTCTGAATAACGCTGACACTCTCAGACACTCTCTGACACTCTGTATCACTCTCTGACATTCTCAGACACTCTCTATCACTCTCTGACAATCTCTGACTCTCTTTGATACACTTTGAAACTCTCAGACACTCTCTGACACTCTATATCACTCTCTGACACTCTCTGAAAATCTCTGATACACTCTGACACTCACAGACACTCTCAGACACTGTCTGACACTCTCTGATACCCTCTATCACTCTCTGATACTCCCTGACACTCTCAGGCACTCTCTCGCACTCTCCGACACTCTATATCACTCTCTGACACTCTCTGAAACTCTCTATCACTCTCTGACACTCTCTGACACTCTCTGACACTCTCTATCACTCTCTGACACTCTCTGACACTCTCTGACACTCTCTGTCACACTCGGATACACTCTGACACTCGCTGACACTCTCAGACTCTCTCTGACACTCTCTTACATACGCTATCACTCTCTGACACACTCTGGCACACACTGACACTCGCTGAAACTCCCTGTCACCCTCTGACACTCTCTGGCACTCTCTGGCACTCTCCGGCACTCTATATCACTCTCTGACTCTCTCTGACACTCTCTATTACTCTCTATCACTCTCTGACACTCTCAGACACTCTCAGACAGTTTCAGACACTCTCTATCACTCTCTGAAACTCTCTACCACGCTTTGACTCTCTCTAACACTTTCTATCACACTCTGGCACTCTCTGACACTCTCGGATACACTCGGACACTCCCTGACTCTCTCTGACACTCTCTTTCACTCTCTGACACTCTCTGACAATCTCAGACACACTCAGACACTCTCTGACACTCTCTATCACTCTCTGACACTCTCGGACACATTCAGACACTCTCAGACACTCACTACCACTCTCTGACACTCTCTGATACACTCTGACACTCCCTGACACTCTCTGACACATTCTGTCACTCTCTGACACTCTCTAACAATCTCTGACAATCTCAGACACAATCAGAAACTCTCAGACACTCTCTGTCACTCTCTGACACTCTCTGACTCTTTCAGACACTCTCAGACACACTCAGACACTCTCTGGCACTCTTTATCACTCTCTGACACTCTCTGACAATCTCAGACACAATCAGACACTCTCTGGCGCTCTCTGGCGCTCTCTATCACTCTCTGGCACTCTCTATCACTCTCTCACAAGCTCTGACACTTTCTGACACTCTCTGAATGTTTATATCACTCTCTGACACACTCTATCACTGTCTGACACTGCCTGACACTCTCAGACTCTCCCTGACAATCTCAGACTCTCTCTGACTCTCTCTATCACTCTCTGACACTCTCTGTCACTCTCTGACACTCTCAGACACTCTCTGACACTCTCTGACACTCTCTGACGCTCTCAGACACTCTCTCTCACTCTCTATCACTCTCTATCACTCGTTGATACTCTCTATCACTCTCTGACACTCTCTATCACTTTCTGACACTTCCTGACACACACTGACACTCTCAGGCACTCCCTGAACGTCTCTATCACTCTCTGAAACTCTCTGACACTCGCAGACACTCTCTGACACATTATATCAATTACTGACACTCTCAGACACTCTCAGACATTTTCAGACACTCTCTGACACACTCTATCACTCTGTGACACTCTCTGACACTCTCTATCACTCTCTGACAATCTCTGACACTCTCTGATACTCTCTGACACTCTCTGACACTCTCTGTCACTCTCTGACACTCTCAGAAACTCTCAGACATTCTCTGACACTCTCTGACACTCTCTAACGCTCTCAGACACTCTCTCTCACTCTCTATCACTCTCTATCACTCTCTGACACTCTCTATCACTTTCTGACACTGCCTGACACACACTGACACTCTCAGGCACTCTCTGAAAGTCTCTATCACTCTCTGAAACTCGCAAACACTCTCTGACACATTCTATCAATTACTGACACTCTCAGACACTCTCAGACATTTTCAGACAGTCTCTGACACACTCTATCACTCTATGACACTCTCTGACACTCTCTATCACTCTCTGACAATCTCTGACACTCTCTGATGCTCTCTGACACTCTCTGACACTCTCTATCACTCTCTGACACTCTCTGACACTCTCTGATACACACACACTCTCAGACAGTCTCTGACACTTCTATCACTCTCTGACACTCTCTATCACTCTCTGACAATCTCTGACACTCTCTGATACACTCTGAAACTCTCAGACACTCTCTGACACTAACTATCACTCTCTGACACTCTCTGAAAATCTCTGAATAACTCTGACACTCTCAGACACTCTCTGACACTCTGTATCACTCTCTGACATTCTCTGACACTCTCTATCACTCTCTGACAATCTCTGACACTCTCTGATACACTTTGAAACTCTCTATCACTCTCTGACACTCTCTATCACTCTCTGACAATCTCTGACACTCTCTGATACACTCTGAAACTCTCAGACACTCTCTGACACTCTCTATCACTCTCTGACACTCGCTGAAAATCTCTGATACACTCTGACACTCACAGACACTCTCAGACACTCTCAGACACTCTCTGACACTCTCTGATAAGTTCTATCACTCTCTGATACTCTCTGACACTCTCAGGCACTCACTGACACTCTCTGGCACTCTCTCGCACTCTCTGACATTCCCTGACTCTCTCTGACACTCTCTTTCACTCTCTGACACTCTCTGACAATCTCAGACACACTCAGACACTCTCTGACACTCTCCACCACTCTCTGACACTCTCTGATACACCCTGACACTCTCTGACACATTATCTCACTCTCTGACACTCTCTGACAATCTCAGACACAATCAGAAACTCTCAGACACTCTCTGTCACTCTCTGACACTCTCTGACTCTTTCAGACACTCTCAGACACACTCAGACACTCTTTGGCACTCTCTGGCACTCTCTATCACTCTCTGACACTCTCTGACTACCTCAGACACAATCAGACACTCGCTGGCACTCTCTGGCGCTCTCTATCACTCTCTGGCACTCTCTATCACTCTCTCACACTCTCTGACACTCTCTGACACTCTCTGAATGTTTATATCACTCTCTGACACACTCTATCACTGTCTGACACTGCCTGACACTCTCAGACTCTCCCTGACAATCTCAGACTCTCTCTGACTCTCTCGATCACTCTCTGACACTCTCTGACACTCTCCATCACTCTCTGACACTCTCAGACACTCTCTGACACTCTCTGACGCTCTCAGACACTCTCTCTCACTCTCCATCACTCTCTATCACTCTCTGACGCTCTCTATCACTTTCTGACACTGCCTGACACACACTGACACTCTCAGGCACTCTCTGAAAGTCTCTATCACTCTCTGAAACTCTCTGACACTCACAGACATTCTCTGAAACATTCTATCAATTACTGACACTCTCAGACACACTCTATGACACTCTCTGACACTCTCTATCACTCTCTGACAATCTCTGACACTCTCTGATACTCTCTGACACTCTCTGATAAGTTCTATCACTCTCTGATACTCTCTGACACTCTCAGGCACTCACTGACACTCTCTGGCACTCTCTCGCACTCTCTGACATTCCCTGACTCTCTCTGACACTCTCTTTCACTCTCTGACACTCTCTGACAATCTCAGACACACTCAGACACTCTCTGACACTCTCTATCACTCTCTGACACTCTCTGACACATTCAGACACTCTCAGACACTCACTACCACTCTCCACCACTCTCTGACACTCTCTGATACACCCTGACACTCTCTGACACATTATCTCACTCTCTGACACTCTCTGACAATCTCAGACACAATCAGAAACTCTCAGACACTCTCTGTCACTCTCTGACACTCTCTGACTCTTTCAGACACTCTCAGACACACTCAGACACTCTTTGGCACTCTCTGGCACTCTCTATCACTCTCTGACACTCTCTGACTACCTCAGACACAATCAGACACTCGCTGGCACTCTCTGGCGCTCTCTATCACTCTCTGGCACTCTCTATCACTCTCTCACACTCTCTGACACTCTCTGACACTCTCTGAATGTTTATATCACTCTCTGACACACTCTATCACTGTCTGACACTGCCTGACACTCTCAGACTCTCCCTGACAATCTCAGACTCTCTCTGACTCTCTCGATCACTCTCTGACACTCTCTGACACTCTCCATCACTCTCTGACACTCTCAGACACTCTCTGACACTCTCTGACGCTCTCAGACACTCTCTCTCACTCTCCATCACTCTCTATCACTCTCTGACGCTCTCTATCACTTTCTGACACTGCCTGACACACACTGACACTCTCAGGCACTCTCTGAAAGTCTCTATCACTCTCTGAAACTCTCTGACACTCACAGACATTCTCTGAAACATTCTATCAATTACTGACACTCTCAGACACACTCTATGACACTCTCTGACACTCTCTATCACTCTCTGACAATCTCTGACACTCTCTGATACTCTCTGACACTCTCTGACACTCTCTATCTCTCTCTGACACTCTCTGACACTCTCTGATGCACTCTGACACTCTCAGACAGTCTCTGACACTTCTATCATTCTCTGACACTCTCTATCACTCTGACAATCTCTGACACTCTCTGATACACTCTGAAACTCTCAGACACTCTCTGGCACTCTCGATCACTCTCTGACACTCTCTGAAAATCTCTGATACACTCTGACAATCTCAGACACTCTCTGACACTCTGGATCACTCTCTGACACTCTCTGACACTCTCTATCACTCTCTGACAATCTCTGACACTCTCTGATACACTCTGAAACTCTCAGACACTCTCTGACACTCTCTATCACTCTCTGACACTCTCTGAAAATCTCTGATACACTCTGACACTCACAGACACTCTCAGACACTCTCAGACACTGGCTGACACTCTCTGAAACTCTCTATCACTCTCTGATACTCTCTGACACTCTCAGGCACTCTCTGACACTCTCTGGCACTCTCTCGCACTCTCTGGAACTCTCTATCACTCTCTGACACTCTCTGACACTCTCTGACACTCTCTGTCGCTCTCGGATGCACTCTGACACTCGCTGACACTCTCAGACTCTCTCTGACACTCTCGTCCACACGCTATCACTCTCTGACACACTCTGTCACACACTGACACTCGCTGAAACTCCCTTACACCCTCTGACACTCTCTGGCACTCTCTGGCACTCTCAGACACTCTATATCACTCTCTGACACTCTCTGACACTCTCAATCACTCTCTGACAATCTCTGACACTCTCTGACACTCTCTGACACTCTCGATTACTCTCTATCACTCTCTATCACTCTCTGACACTCTCAGACACTCTCAGACTGTCTCAGACACTCTCTATCACTCTCTGAAACTCTCTACCACGCTTTGACTCTCTCTAACTCTCTCTATCACTCTCTGGCACTCTCTGACACTCTCGGATACACTCTGACACTCCCTGACTCTCTCTGACACTCTCTTTCACTCTCTGACACTCTCTGACAATCTCAGACACACTCAGACACTCTCTGACACTCTCTATCACTCTCTGACACTCTCTGACACATTCAGACACTCTCAGACACTCACTACCACTCTCTACCACTCTCTGACACTCTCTGATACACCCTGACACTCTCTGACACATTCTCTCACTCTCTGACACTCTCTGACAATCTCAGACACAATCAGAAACTCTCAGACTCTCTCTGTCACTCCCTGACACTCTCTGACTCTTTCAGACACTCTCAGACACACTCAGACACTCTCTGGCACTCTCTGGCACTCTCTATCACTCTCTGACACTCTCTGACTATCTCAGACACAATCAGACACTCTCTGGCACTCTCTGGCGCTCTCTATCACTCTCTGGCACTCTCCATCACTCTCTCACACTCTCTGACTCTCTCGGAATGTTTATATCACTCTCTGACACACTCTATCACTGTCTGACACTGCCTGACACTCTCAGACTCTCCCTGACAATCTCAGACTCTCTCTGACTCTCTCTATCACTCTCTGACACTCTCTGACACTCTCTGTCACTCTCTGACGCTCTCAGACACTCTCAGACACTCTCTGACACGCTCTGACGCTCTCTGACGCTCTCAGACACTCTCTCTCTCACTCTCCATCACTCTCTAACGCTCTCTGACACTCTCTATCACTTTCTGACACTGCCTGACACACACTGACACTCTCAGGCACTCTCTGAAAGTCTCTATCACTCTCTGAAACTCGCAAACACTCTCTGACACATTCTATCAATTACTGACACTCTCAGACACACTCAGACATTTTCAGACACTCTCTGACACACTCTATCACTCTATGACACTCTCTGACACTCTCTATCACTCTCTGACAAGCTCTGACACTCTCTGATGCTCTCTGACACTCTCTGACACTCTCTATCACTCTCTGACACTCTCTGATACACTCTGACACTCTCAGACATTTTCAGACACTCTCTGACACACTCTATCACTCTATGACACTCTCCATCACTCTCTGACACTCTCTGACAATCTCAGACACTCTCTGACACTCTCTATGACTCTCTGACACTCTCTGACACTTTCAGACACAATCATACTCTCTCTGGCGCTCTCTGGCGCTCTCTATCACTCTCTGGCACTCTGTATCACTCTCTGACACTCTCTGACACTCTCAGACTCTCCCTGACGCTCTCAGACACTCTCTGACTCTCTCTATCACTCTCTGACACTCTCTGACACTCTCAGACACTCTCAGACACTCTCTGACACTCTCTGACACTCTCAGACGCTCTCTGACACTCTCTGACACTCTCTATCACTCTCTGACACTCTATATCACTTTCTGACACATCCTGACACACACTGACACTCTCAGGCACTCTCTGAAACGCTCTATCACTCTCTGAAACTCTCTGACACTCGCAGACACTCTCTGACACTTTTTATCACCTTCTGACACTCTCAGACAATCTCAGACATTCTCAGACACTCTCTGGCACTCTCTATCACACTCTGACACTCTCTATCACACTCTGACACTTTCTGTCACTCTCTGACACTCTCTGTCACTCTCTATCACTCCCAGGCACTCTCTATTACTCTCTGACACTCTCTGACCATCTCTACCACTCTCTACCACTCTCTGTCACTCTCTATCACTCTCTGACTCTCTCTGACACTCTCAGACACTCTCTGACTCGCTCAGACCGTCTCAGACACTCTCTGACACTTTCTATCACTCTCTGACACTCTCAGACACTCTCTGTCACTTTCTATCACTCGCTGACACTTTCTGTCACTCGCTGACAGTCTCTGACACTCTCAGAGAATCTCAGACAGTCTCAGACACTTTCTATCACTCTCAGACACTCTCAGACACTCTCTGACACTCTCTATCACTCTCTGACACTGTCTATCACTCTTTGACACTCTCTGACACTTACTATCACTCTCTGACACGCTCAGACACTCTCTGACGCTCTCCATCAATCTCTGACACACTCTGACACTGTCTATCACTCTTTGACACCCTCTGACACTCACTATCACTCTCAGACACTCTCTATAGCTCTCTGTCACTCTCTGGCGCACTCTGACACTCTCTGGCACACTCAGACACTCTCTATCACTCTCTATCACTCTGACACACTCTGACAGTCTCTGACACTCTCAGACATTCTCAGACACTCTTTATCACTCTCAGACACTCTCTATCGCTCTCTGTCACTCTCTGACACTCTCTGACACTCTCTGACACTCTCCATCAATCTCTGACACTCTCAGACACTCTCTGTCACTCACTGACACTCTCTATCACTCTCTGACACTCTCTGACACAATCTGACACACTCAGACACTCTATCACTCTCTATCACTCTCTGTTACTCTCTGACACACTCTGACACTCTCTGACATTCTCTGACAATCTCTGACACTCTCTATCACTCTCTGAAACACTCCGTCACTCACAGACACTCTCAGACACTCCCGATCACTCTCTGACATTCTCAATCACTCTCTGACACTCAAAGACACTCAAAGACACTCTCTATCACTCTCTGACACTCTCTGACTCTCTCTGACTCTCTCAGACACTCTGTGACACTTTCTAGCACTCTCTGAAACTCTCAGACACTCTCTGACAATTTGTATCACACTCTGAAACTCTCTGACACTCTCAGAGACTCTCAGACTGTCTCAGACACTTTCTATCACTCTCTGACACTGTCTGACAATCTCTGACACTCTCAGACACTCTCTTTCACTCTCTATCCCTCTATGACACTCCCTATCTCTCCCTAACATACTCAGATTCTCGATGGCACTCTCTTTCACTCTCCATCAATCTCTGACACTGTCAGACACTCTCTGACACTCTCAGACACTCTCGGACACTCTCAGAATCTCTCAGACACTCTCAGACACTCTCTATCACTCTATATCACTCTCTGACACTCTCTGACACTATCTATCACTCTATGAAACTGTCTGACACTCTCTATCACTCTCTATCACTCTCTGGCACACTCTGACTCTCTCTGACACTCTCTCCCACTCTCCATCAATCTCTGACACTCGCTGACACTCTCTGATAAACTCTGACACTCTCTGACACTCTCTACCACTCACCATCACTCTCTGACACTCTCTGACAATCTCAGACACACTCTGACACTCTCTATGACTCTCTGACACTCTCTGACACTTTCAGGCACTCTCAGACACACTCATACACTCTCTGGCACTCTCTGGCAATCTCCATCACTCTCTGGCACTCTCTATCACTCTGTGACACTCTCAGACTCTCCCTGACACTCTCAGACTCTCTCTGACTCTCTCTATCACTCTCTGACACTCTCTGACACTCTCTGACACTCTCTGACACTCTCTGACACTCTCAGACGCTCTCTGACACCCTCTATCACTCTCTGACACTCTATATCACTTTCTGACTCTGCCTGACACACACTGACACTCTCAGGCACTGTCTGAAACTCTCTATCACTCTCTGAAACTCTCTGACACATTCTGACACTCTCTGACACTCTCTGAATGTTTATATCACTCTCTGACTCACTCTATCACTGTCTGACACTCCCTGACACTATCAGACTCTCTCTGACTCTGGCTATCACTCTCTGACAATCGCTGACACTCTCTGACACTCTCAGACACTCTCTATCACTCTCTATCACTCTCTGACACTCTCTATCACTTTCTGACACTGCCTGACACACACTGACACTCTCAGGCACTTTCTGAATGTCTCTATCACTCTCTATAACTCTTTGACACTCTCTGACAATCTCAGGCACTCTCTGACACTTTCTAACACTCTCTGAATCTATCAGACACTTTTTATCACTCTCCGACACACTCTGACACTCTCTGACACTTTCTATCACTCTCTGACACTCTCAGACACTCTCAGACACATTCTGTCTCTCTTTGACACTCTCTAACACTCTCAGAGACTCTCAGGCACTCTCAGACGCTCACTATCACTCTCTGCCACTGTTTGACACTCTCTGACACTCTCCGACACTCTCAGACACTCCCTGACACTCTCAGACACTTTCTATCACTCTCTGACACACTCTGACACTCTCTGGCACTCTCAGACACTCTCTATCACTCTCCATCACTCTCCGACACTCTCTCATACTCTCTATCACTCTCTGACACACTCAGACACTGTCTGGGACTCTCTGACGCTCTCTATCACTCCCTGACACTCTCAGATACTGTCTGACAATCTCTTTCACTCTCCATCACTCTCTGACACTCTCTGACACTCTCAGATACTCTCTGACACTCTCTGACACCTCAGACATCTCTACCACTCTCTATCACTCTCTGATACTCTCTATCGCTCTCCGGCACTCTCTGAAACTCTCTGATAGACTCTGACACTCTCAGACACTCTCTGACACTCTGCATCACTCTCTGACACTCTCTGACACTCTCTATCACTCTCTGACACTCTCTGATACACTCTGACACTCTCAGACAGTCTCTGACACTTCTATCACTATCTAACAAACTCTGACACTCTCTATCACTCTCTGACAATCTCTGACACTCTCCGATACACTCTGAAACTCCCAGACACTCTCTGACACTCTCTATCACTCTCTGACACTCTCTGACACTCTCTGAAACTCTCTGATACACTGTGACACTCTCAGACACTCTCTGACACTCTGTATCACTCTCTGACACTCTCTGACACTCTCTATCACTCTCTGACAATCTCTGACACTCTCTCATACACTCTGACACACTCAAACACTCTCTGACACTTATATCACTCTCTGACACACTCTGAAACTCTCTATCACTCTCTGACAATCTCTGACACTCTCTGACACTCTCAGACACTCTCAGACAGTCTCAGACTCTCTCTATCACTCTCTGAAGCAATCGACCATGCATTGACACTCTCTATCTCTCTCTATCACTCTCTATCACTCTCTGACACACTCTGACACTTTCCGACACTCTCAGGCAATCTCTACCACTCTCTATCACTCACTGACACTCTCTGATACACTCTGACACTCCCTGACACTCTCTGACACTCTCCATCACTCTCTGACACTCTGTGACAATCTCAGACACAATCTGACACTCTCTCTGACTCTCTGACAATCTCTGACACTTTCAGACACTCTCAGACACACTCATACACTCTCTGGCACCCTCTGGCACTCTCTATCGCTCTCTGGCAATCTCTATCACTCTCTGACACTCTCTGACACTCTCTGACACTTTCAGACTGTCCATGTCACTCTCAGACAGTCTCTGACACTTCTATCACTCTCTGACAATCTCTGACACTCTCTGACACTCCCTGACACTCTCAGACACTCTCAGACACTCCCTGACACTCTCTGAGACTCTCTGACACTCTCACACCCTCTCTGACACACTCTGACACCCTCAGACACTCTCAGACACTCTCTATCACTCTCCATCACTCTCCGACACTCTCTCATACTCTCGATCACTCTCTGAAACTCTCAGGCACTCGCTGGGACACTCTGACACTCTCTATCAATTTCTGACACACTCTGACTCTGTCTGACTCTCTCTGACATTCTCAGACACTCTCAGACACTCTCAGACACTCTCTGACACACTCTGACACTCTCTGACACTCTCAGACACTCTCTTTCGCTCTCTATCACTCTGTGACACTCACTATCACTCCCTGACACTCTCATATTCTGTCTGACAATCTCTTTCACTCTCCATCACTCTCTGACACTCTCTGACACTCTCAGACACTCTCTGACACTCTCTGACACTCTCTGACACCTCAGACATCTCTACAACTCTCTATCACTCTCTGACACTCTCTGACACTCTCTGATACACTCTGAAACTCTCAGACACTCTCTGACACTCTCTATCACTCTCCGACACTCTCTGCAAGTCTCTGATACACTCTGACACTCTCAGACACTCTCTGACACTCTGCATCACTCTCTGACACTCTCTGACTCTCTCTATCACTCTCTGACACTCTCTGACACTCTTTGATACACTCTGACACTCTCTGACAGTCTCTGACACTTCTATGACTCTCTGACACTCTCTATCACTCTCTGACAATCTCCGACACTCTCTGATACACTCTGAAACTCTCAGACACTCTCTGACACTCCCTATCACTCTCCGACACTCTCTGCAAGTCTCTGATACACTCTGACACTCTCAGACACTCTCTGACACTCTGCATCACTCTCTGACACTCTCTGACACTCTCTATCACTCTCTGACACTCTCTGACACTCTTTGATACACTCTGACACTCTCTGACAGTCTCTGACACTTCTATCACTCTCTGACACTCTCTATCACTCTCTGACAATCTCTGACACTCTCTGATACACTCTGAAACTCTCAGACACTCTCTGACACTGTCTATCACTCTCTGACACTCTCTGAAAATCTCTGATACACTCTGACACTCACAGACACTCTCAGGCACTCTCTGACACTCTCTGATACTCTCGATCACTCTCTGATACTCTCTGACACTCTCAGGCACTCTCTGACTCTCTTTGGCACTCTCTCGCACTCTCTGACACTCTACATCACTCCCTGACACTCTCTGACACTCTCCATCACTCTCTGACACTCTGTGACAATCTCAGACACAATCTGACACTCTCTCTGACTCTCTGACAATCTCTGACACTTTCAGACACTCTCAGACACACTCATACACTCTCTGGCACCCTCTGGCACTCTCTATCGCTCTCTGGCAATCTCTATCACTCTCTGACACTCTCTGACACTCTCTGACACTTTCAGACTGTCCATGTCACTCTCAGACAGTCTCTGACACTTCTATCACTCTCTGACAATCTCTGACACTCTCTGACACTCCCTGACACTCTCAGACACTCTCAGACACTCCCTGACACTCTCTGAGACTCTCTGACACTCTCACACCCTCTCTGACACACTCTGACACCCTCAGACACTCTCAGACACTCTCTATCACTCTCCATCACTCTCCGACACTCTCTCATACTCTCGATCACTCTCTGAAACTCTCAGGCACTCGCTGGGACACTCTGACACTCTCTATCAATTTCTGACACACTCTGACTCTGTCTGACTCTCTCTGACATTCTCAGACACTCTCAGACACTCTCAGACACTCTCTGACACACTCTGACACTCTCTGACACTCTCAGACACTCTCTTTCGCTCTCTATCACTCTGTGACACTCACTATCACTCCCTGACACTCTCATATTCTGTCTGACAATCTCTTTCACTCTCCATCACTCTCTGACACTCTCTGACACTCTCAGACACTCTCTGACACTCTCTATCACTCTCTGACACTCTCTGACACTCTCTGAAACTCTCTGATACACTGTGACACTCTCAGACACTCTCTGACACTCTGTATCACTCTCTGACACTCTCTGACACTCTCTATCACTCTCTGACAATCTCTGACACTCTCTCATACACTCTGACACACTCAAACACTCTCTGACACTTATATCACTCTCTGACACACTCTGAAACTCTCTATCACTCTCTGACAATCTCTGACACTCTCTGACACTCTCAGACACTCTCAGACAGTCTCAGACTCTCTCTATCACTCTCTGAAGCAATCGACCATGCATTGACACTCTCTATCTCTCTCTATCACTCTCTATCACTCTCTGACACACTCTGACACTTTCCGACACTCTCAGGCAATCTCTACCACTCTCTATCACTCACTGACACTCTCTGATACACTCTGACACTCCCTGACACTCTCTGACACTCTCCATCACTCTCTGACACTCTGTGACAATCTCAGACACAATCTGACACTCTCTCTGACTCTCTGACAATCTCTGACACTTTCAGACACTCTCAGACACACTCATACACTCTCTGGCACCCTCTGGCACTCTCTATCGCTCTCTGGCAATCTCTATCACTCTCTGACACTCTCTGACACTCTCTGACACTTTCAGACTGTCCATGTCACTCTCAGACAGTCTCTGACACTTCTATCACTCTCTGACAATCTCTGACACTCTCTGACACTCCCTGACACTCTCAGACACTCTCAGACACTCCCTGACACTCTCTGAGACTCTCTGACACTCTCACACCCTCTCTGACACACTCTGACACCCTCAGACACTCTCAGACACTCTCTATCACTCTCCATCACTCTCCGACACTCTCTCATACTCTCGATCACTCTCTGAAACTCTCAGGCACTCGCTGGGACACTCTGACACTCTCTATCAATTTCTGACACACTCTGACTCTGTCTGACTCTCTCTGACATTCTCAGACACTCTCAGACACTCTCAGACACTCTCTGACACACTCTGACACTCTCTGACACTCTCAGACACTCTCTTTCGCTCTCTATCACTCTGTGACACTCACTATCACTCCCTGACACTCTCATATTCTGTCTGACAATCTCTTTCACTCTCCATCACTCTCTGACACTCTCTGACACTCTCAGACACTCTCTGACACTCTCTGACACTCTCTGACACCTCAGACATCTCTACAACTCTCTATCACTCTCTGACACTCTCTGACACTCTCTGATACACTCTGAAACTCTCAGACACTCTCTGACACTCTCTATCACTCTCCGACACTCTCTGCAAGTCTCTGATACACTCTGACACTCTCAGACACTCTCTGACACTCTGCATCACTCTCTGACACTCTCTGACTCTCTCTATCACTCTCTGACACTCTCTGACACTCTTTGATACACTCTGACACTCTCTGACAGTCTCTGACACTTCTATGACTCTCTGACACTCTCTATCACTCTCTGACAATCTCCGACACTCTCTGATACACTCTGAAACTCTCAGACACTCTCTGACACTCCCTATCACTCTCCGACACTCTCTGCAAGTCTCTGATACACTCTGACACTCTCAGACACTCTCTGACACTCTGCATCACTCTCTGACACTCTCTGACACTCTCTATCACTCTCTGACACTCTCTGACACTCTTTGATACACTCTGACACTCTCTGACAGTCTCTGACACTTCTATCACTCTCTGACACTCTCTATCACTCTCTGACAATCTCTGACACTCTCTGATACACTCTGAAACTCTCAGACACTCTCTGACACTGTCTATCACTCTCTGACACTCTCTGAAAATCTCTGATACACTCTGACACTCACAGACACTCTCAGGCACTCTCTGACACTCTCTGATACTCTCGATCACTCTCTGATACTCTCTGACACTCTCAGGCACTCTCTGACTCTCTACATCACTCTCTGACACTCTCTGACACTCTCTATCACTCTCTGACACTCTCTGACACTCTCTGTCGGTCTCGGATACACTCTGACACTCGCTGACACTCTCAGACTCTCTCTGACACTCTCTTACACACGCTATCACTCTCTGACACACTCTGTCACACACTGACACTCGCTGACACTCCGTTACACCCTCTGACACTCTCTGGCACTCTCTGGCACTCTCCGGTACTCTATATCACTCTCTGACACTCTCTGACACTCTCGATCACTCTCTATCACTCTTTATCACTCTCTGACACACTCTGACACTCTCTGACACTCTCTGACACTCTCAGACTATCTCCATCACTCTATGACACTCTCTATCACTCTCTGACACTCTCTATCACTCTCTGACACTCTCTGACACTCCCTGACACTCTCTGTCGCTCTCGGACACTCTCAGACACTTTCCGTCACTCTCTGATACTCTCAGACTCTCTCTGAAACTCTCTTTCACACTCTATCACTCTCTGACACACTCTCTCACTCTCTGACATACTCTGACACTCTGTATCACTCTTTGACTCTCACTGACACTCTCTGACACTCTCAGACACTCTCAGACAGTCTCCGACACTCTCTATCACTCTCTGAAACTCTCTACCATGCTTTGACTCTCTCTAACTATCTCTATCACTCTCTGGCACTCTCTGACACTCTCGGATACACTCTGACACTCCCTGACTCTCTCTGACACTCTCTTTCACTCTCTGACACTCTCTGACAATCTCAGACACACTCAGACACTCTCTGACACTCTCTATCACTCTCTGACACTCTCTGACACATTCAGACACTCTCAGACACTCACTACCACTCTCTACCACTCTCTGATACACCCTGACACTCTCTGGCAAACTCTCTCTCACTCTCTGACACTCTCTGACAATCTCAGACACAATCAGAAATTCTCAGACACTCTCTGTCACTCTCTGACACTCTCTGACTCTTTCAGACACTCTCAGACACACTCAGACACTCTCTGGCACTCTCTGGCACTCTCTATCACTCTCTGACACTCACTGACTATCTCAGTCACAATCAGACACTCTCTGGCACTCTCTGGCGCTCTCCATCACTCTCTGTCACTCTCTGACACTCTCTGACTCTTTCAGACACTCTCAGACACACTCAGACACTCTCTGGCACTCTCTGGCACTCTCTATCACTCTCTGACACTCACTGACTATCACAGTCACAATCAGATACTCTCTGGCACTCTCTGGCGCTCTCCATCACTCTCTGTCACTCTCTGACACTCTCTGACTCTTTCAGACACTCTCAGACACTCTCAGACACACTCAGACACTCTCTGGCACTCTCTGGCACTCTCTATCACTCTCTGACACTCTCTGACTATCTCTTTCACAATCAGACACTCTCTGGCACTCTCTGGCGCTCTCCATCACTCTCTGGCACTCTCTCTCACTCTCTGACACTCTCTGACACTGTCTGACACTCTCTGAATGTTTATATCACTCTCTGACACACTCTATCACTGTCTGACACTGCCTGACACTCTCAGACTCTCCCTGACAATCTCAGACTCTCTCTGACTCTCTCTATCACTCTCTGACACTCTCTGACACTCTCTGTCACTCTCTGACACTCTCAGACAATCTCAGACACTCTCTGACACTCTCTGACGCTCTCAGACACTCTCTCTCACTCTTCATCACTCTCTATCACTCTCTGACACTCGCAGACACTCTCTGACACATTCTATCAATTACTGACACTCTCAGACACACTCAGACATTTTCAGACACTCTCTGACACACTCTATCACTCTATGACACTCTCTGACACTCTCTATCACTCTCTGACAATCTCTGAAACTCTCTGATAGTCTCTGACACTCTCTGACACTCTCTATCACTCTCTGACACTCTCTGAAAATCTCTGATACACTCTGACACTCTCAGACACTCTCTGACACTCTCTGACACTCTGTATCACTCTCTGACACTCTCTGACACTCTCTATCACTCTCTGACACGCTCTGATACACTCTGACACTCTCAGACAGTCTCTGACACTTCTATCATTCTCTGACACTCTCTATCACTCTCTGACAATCTCTGACACTCTCTGATACTCTCAGACACTCTCTGACACTCTCTATCACTCTCTGACACTCTCTGAAAATCTCTGATACACTCTGACACTCTCAGACACTCTCTGACACTCTCTGACACTCTGTATCACTCTCTGACACTCTCTGACACTCTCTATCACTCTGTGACTATCTCTGACACTCTCTGATACACTCTGAAACTCTCAGACACTCTCTGACACTCTCTATCACGCTCTGACACTCTCTGAAAATCTCTGATGCACTCTGACACTCACAGACACTCTCAGACACTCTCTGACACTCTCTGATACCCTCTATCACTCTCTGACACTCTCTGACACTCTCAGGCACTCTCTGACACTCTCTGGCACTCTCTCGCACTCTCTGACACACTATATCACTCTCTGACACTCTCTGAAACTCTCTATCACTCTCTGACACTCTCTGACACTCTCTGACACTCTCTATCACTCTCTGACACTCTCTGACACTCTCTGTCACTCTCGGATACACTCTGACACTCGCTGACACTCTCAGACTCTCTCTGACACTCTCTTACTCACGCTATCACTCTCTGACACACTCTGTCGCACACTGACACTCGCTGAAACTCCCTTACACCCTCTGACACTCTCTTGCACTCTCCGGCACACTATATCACTCTCTGACTCTCTGACAATCCCTGACACTTTCAGACACTCTCAGACACACTCATACACTCTCTGGCACCCTCTGGCACTCTCTATCGCTCTCTGGCACTCTCTATTACTCTCTGACACTCTCTGACACTGTCTGACACTTTCAGACTGTCCATGTCACTCTCAGACTCTCTCTGACTCTCTCTATCACTCTCTGACACTCTCTGACTCTCTCAGACACTCTCTGACACTCTCTATCACTCTCTGACACTCTATATCACTTTCTGACACTGCCTGACACACTGACACTCTCAGGCACTCTCTGAAACTCTCTATCACTCTCTGAAACTCTCTGACACTCACAGACACTCTCTGACACTTTTTATCACTTTCTGACACTCTCAGACAATCCCAGACACTCTCTGGCACTCTCTATCACTCTCTGACTCTCTCTATCACTCTCTCACACGTTCTGTCACTCTCTGTCACTCTCAGCCTTTCTCTATCACTCTCTGACACTCTCTGTCTCTCTCTGTCACTCTCTACCACTCTCTACCACACTCTGTCACTCTCTGACACTCTCAATCACTCTCTGACACTCTCTGACACTCTCAGACCCTCTCAGACACTCCCTGACACTTTCTATCACTCTCTGACTCTCTCAGACACTCTCTGTCACTTTCTATCACTCTCTGACACTGTTTGACACTCTCTGACACTCTCAGACACTCTCAGACACTTTATATCACTCTCGGACACTCTCAGACAGTCTCTGACACTTTCTATCACGCGCTGACACTCTCTGACACTCTCAAAGACTCTCTGATAGTCTCAGACACTTTCAATCACTCTCTGACACTGTCTGACAATCTCTGACACTCTCAGACTCACTCTTTCACTCTCTATCCCTCTATGACACTCCCTATCACTCCCTAACTCTCTCAGATACTTTATGGCACTCTCTTTCACTCTCCATCACTCTCTGACACTGTCAGACACTCTCTGACACTGTCAGACTCTCTCAGACACTATCTATCACTCGATGAAACTCTCTGACACTCTCTATGACTCTCTGGCACACTCTGACTCTCTCTGACACTCTCTATCACTCTCTGACACTCTCTGACACTTTCCGACACTCTCAGACATTCTCTACCACTCTCTATCACTCTCTGACACTCTCTGAGACTCTCTAATACACTCTGACACTCCCTGACACTCTCTGACACTCTCCATCACTCTCTGACACTCTCTGACACTCTCTGACAATCTCAGACACTCTCTGACACTCTCTATGACTCTCTGACACTCTCTGACACTTTCAGACACAATCATACTCTCTCTGGCGCTCTCTGGCGCTCTCTATCACTCTCTGGCACTCTGTATCACTCTCTGACACTCTCTGACACTCTCAGACTCTCCCTGACGCTCTCAGACACTCTCTGACTCTCTCTATCACTCTCGGACACTCTCTGACACTCTCAGACACTCTCAGACACTCTCTGACACTCTCTGACACTCTCAGACGCTCTCTGACACTCTCTGACACTCTCTATCACTCTCTGACACTCTATATCACTTTCTGACACATCCTGACACACACTGACACTCTCAGGCACTCTCTGAAACGCTCTATCACTCTCTGAAACTCTCTGACACTCGCAGACACTCTCTGACACTTTTTATCACCTTCTGACACTCTCAGACAATCTCAGACATTCTCAGACACTCTCTGGCACTCTCTATCACACTCTGACACTCTCTATCACACTCTGACACTTTCTGTCACTCTCTGACACTCTCTGTCACTCTCTATCACTCCCAGGCACTCTCTATTACTCTCTGACACTCTCTGACCATCTCTACCACTCTCTACCACTCTCTGTCACTCTCTATCACTCTCTGACTCTCTCTGACACTCTCAGACACTCTCTGACTCGCTCAGACCGTCTCAGACACTCTCTGACACTTTCTATCACTCTCTGACACTCTCAGACACTCTCTGTCACTTTCTATCACTCTCTGACACTGTTTGACACTCTCTGACACTCTCAGACACTCTCAGACACTTTCTATCACTCTCTGAAACTCTCAGACACTCGCTGACACTTTCTGTCACTCGCTGACAGTCTCTGACACTCTCAGAGAATCTCAGACAGTCTGAGACACTTTCTATCACTCTCTGACACTGTCTGACAATCTCTGACACTCTCAGACATTCACTTTCACTCTCTATCCCTCTATGACACTCCCTATCTCTCCCTTACACTCTCCGATTCCCTTTGACAATCTCTTTCGCTCTCCATCACTCTCAGACACTCTCAGACACTCTCTGACACTCTCTATCACTCTCTGACACTGTCTATCACTCTTTGACACTCTCTGACACTTACTATCACTCTCTGACACGCTCAGACACTCTCTGACGCTCTCCATCAATCTCTGACACACTCTGACACTGTCTATCACTCTTTGACACCCTCTGACACTCACTATCACTCTCAGACACTCTCTATAGCTCTCTGTCACTCTCTGGCGCACTCTGACACTCTCTGGCACTCTCAGACACTCTCTATCACTCTCTATCACTCTGACACACTCTGACAGTCTCTGACACTCTCAGACATTCTCAGACACTCTTTATCACTCTCAGACACTCTCTATCGCTCTCTGTCACTCTCTGACACTCTCTGACACTCTCTGACACTCTCCATCAATCTCTGACACTCTCAGACACTCTCTGTCACTCACTGACACTCTCTATCACTCTCTGACACTCTCTGACACAATCTGACACACTCAGACACTCTATCACTCTCTATCACTCTCTGTTACTCTCTGACACACTCTGACACTCTCTGACATTCTCTGACAATCTCTGACACTCTCTATCACTCTCTGAAACACTCCGTCACTCACAGACACTCTCAGACACTCCCGATCACTCTCTGACATTCTCAATCACTCTCTGACACTCAAAGACACTCAAAGACACTCTCTATCACTCTCTGACACTCTCTGACTCTCTCTGACTCTCTCAGACACTCTGTGACACTTTCTAGCACTCTCTGAAACTCTCAGACACTCTCTGACAATTTATATCACACTCTGAAACTCTCTGACACTCTCAGAGACTCTCAGACTGTCTCAGACACTTTCTATCACTCTCTGACACTGTCTGACAATCTCTGACACTCTCAGACACTCTCTTTCACTCTCTATCCCTCTATGACACTCCCTATCTCTCCCTAACATACTCAGATTCTCGATGGCACTCTCTTTCACTCTCCATCAATCTCTGACACTGTCAGACACTGTCAGACACTCTCTGACACTCTCAGACACTCTCGGACACTCTCAGAATCTCTCAGACACTCTCAGACACTCTCTATCACTCTATATCACTCTCTGACACTCTCTGACACTATCTATCACTCTATGAAACTGTCTGACACTCTCTATCACTCTCTATCACTCTCTGGCACACTCTGACTCTCTCTGACACTCTCTCCCACTCTCCATCAATCTCTGACACTCGCTGACACTCTCTGATAAACTCTGACACTCACTGACACTCTCTGACACTCTCTACCACTCACCATCACTCTCTGACACTCTCTGACAATCTCAGACACACTCTGACACTCTCTATGACTCTCTGACACTCTCTGACACTTTCAGGCACTCTCAGACACACTCATACACTCTCTGGCACTCTCTGTCAATCTCCATCACTCTCTGGCACTCTCTATCACTCTGTGACACTCTCAGACTCTCCCTGACACTCTCAGACTCTCTCTGACTCTCTCTATCACTCTCTGACACTCTCTGACACTCTCTGACACTCTCTGACACTCTCTGACACTCTCAGACGCTCTCTGACACCCTCTATCACTCTCTGACACTCTATATCACTTTCTGACTCTGCCTGACACACACTGACACTCTCAGGCACTCTCTGAAACTCTCTATCACTCTCTGAAACTCTCTGACACTCGTAGGCACTCTCTGACACTTTGTATCACATTCTGACACTCTCAGACTATCTCAGACACTCTCAGACACTCTTAGACACTCTCTGGCACTCTCTATCACTCTCTGACACTCTCGATCACGCTCTGACACTTTCTGTCACTCTCTGACTTTCTCTGTCAATCTCTATCACTCTCAGGCACTCTCTATCACTCTCTGACACACACTGACACTCTCTATCACTCTCTGACACTCTCAGACCCTCTCATACACTCTCTGACACTTTCTATCACTCTCTGACACTCTCAGACACTCTCTGTCACTTTATATCACTCTCTGACACTGTTTGACAATCTCTGACACACCCAGACATTCTCAGACACTTTCTATCACTCTCTGACACTCTCAGACACTCTCTGACACCTTTAATCACTCGCTGACACTCTCAGAGACTCTCAGACAGTCTCAGACACTTTCTATCACTCTCTGACACTGTCTGACAATCTCTGACACTCTCAAACACTCACTTTCACTCTCTATCCCTCTATGACACTCCCTATCACTCCCTAACACTCTCAGAATCTCTATGAAAATCTCTTTCACTCTCCATCACTCTCTGACACTCTCAGACTCTCTCAGACACTCTCAGACTCTCTCTATCACTCTCTGAATCTCTCAGACACTCGCTGACACTTTCTATCACACTCTGACACTCTCTGACACTCTCAGATAATCTCAGACAGTCTCAGCCACTTTCTATCACTCTCTGACACTGTCTGACAATCTGTGACACTCTTAGACACTCTATTTCGCTCTCTATCCCTCTATGACACTCCCTATCACTCCCAAACACTCTCAGACGCTCTCTATCACTATCTGAATCTCTCAGACACTCGCTGACACTTTCTATCACACTCTGACACTCTCAGACACTCTCAGATAATCTCAGACTGTCTCAGACACTTTCTATCACTCTCTGACACTGTCAGACACTATCTGACACTCTCAGACTCACTCAGGCACTCTCAGACACTCTCTATCACTCTATATCACTCTCTGACACTCTCTGTCACTATCTATCACTCTATGAAACTCTCTGACACTCTCTATCACTCTCTGTCACTCTCTGGCCACTCTGACTCTCTCTGACACTCTCTGACACTCTCCATCACTCTCTGACACTCTCTGATATTTTCCGACACTCTCAGACACTCTCTACCACTCTCTATCAATCTCTGGCGCTCTCTGACACTCTCTGATACACTCTGACACTCGCTGACACTCTCTGACACTCTCCATCACTCTCTGACACTCTCTGACATATTCAGACACTATCAGACACACTCATACACTCTCCGGCACTCTCTGGCACTCTCTATCACTCTCTGACACTCTCAGACTCTCCCTGACACTCTCAGACTCTCTCTGACACTCTCTATCACTCTCTGACACTCTCTGACACTCTCTGACACTCTCTGAAACTCTCAGACGCTCTCTGACACTCTCTATCACTCTCTGACACTCTATATCACTTTCTGACTCTGCCTGACACACAGTGACACTCTCAGGCTCTCTCTGAAACTCTCTATCACTCGCTGAAACTCTCTGACACTCGCAGGCACTCTCTGACACTCTCTATCACTTTCTGACACTCTCAGGCAATCTCAGACACTCCCTGGCACTCTCTATCACTCTCTGACACTCTCTATCACACTCTGACACTTTCTGTCACTCTCTGACACTCTCTGTCACTCTCAGGCACTCTCTGTCACTCTCTGACACTCTCTGTCACTCTCTGTCACTCTCTGACACTCTCTACCACTGTCTACCACTCTCTAGCACTCTCTACCACTCTCTGTCACTTTCTGACACTCTCTGACACTCTCTATCACTCTCTGACACTCTCTGACACTCTCAGACCCTCTCAGACACTCTCTGACACTTTCTATCACTCTCTGACACTCTCTGACACTCTCTATCACTCTCGGACACTCTCTGACACTCTCAGACACTCTCTGACTCTCTCAGACCCTCTCAGACACTCTCTGACACTTTCTATCACTCTCTGAATTTCTCAGACACTCTCTGTCACTTTCTATCACTCTCTGACACTTTTTGACACTCTCTGACACTCCCAGACAATCTCAGACACTTTCTATCACTCTCTGACACTCTCAGACACTCTCTGACACTTTCTATCACTCGCTGACACTCTCTGACACTCTCAGAGACTCTCAGACAGTCTCAGACACTTTCTATCACTCTCTGATACTGTCCGACAATCTCTGACACTCTCAGACATTCACTTTCAATCTCTATCCCTCTATGACACTCCCTATCACTCCCTAACACTCTCAGATTCTCTATGACAATCTCTTTCACTCTCCATCACTCTCAGACAATCTCTGACACTCTCAGACTCTCTCAGACACTCTCTATCACTCTCTATCACTCTCTATCACTCTCTGGCACACTCTGACACTCTCTGGCACTCTCTGACACACTCTATCACTCTCTGATACACTCTGACAGTCTCAGACACACTCTGACACTCTCTGACACTCTCAGACACTCTCTAACACTCTCTGACACTCTCAGACACTCTCAATCACTCTCTGACACACTCTATCACTCTCTGACACTCTCTGACACACTCTGACACACTCAGACACTCGATCACTCTCTATCACTCTCTGTTACTCTCTGACACACTCTGACACTCTCTGACCCTCTCTGACACACTCTGTCACTCACAGAGACTCTCAGACACTCTCGATCACTCTCTGACATTCTCGATCACTCTCTGACAATCTCTGACACTCAAAGACACTCTCTATATCACACTCTGTCACTCTCTATCACTCTCTGACACTCTCTGACACTCTCTATCACTCTCTGACACTCTCTGACACTCTCAGACCCTCTCAGACACTCTCTGACACTTTCTATCACTCTCTGAAACTCTCTGACCATCTCTATCACTCTCGGACACTCTCTGACACTCTCAGACACACTCTGACACTCTCTGGCACTCTCAGACACTCTCTATCACTCTCTGACACACTCTGACAGTCTCTGACACTCTCAGACACTCTCCAACACTCTCTGACACTCTCAGACACTCTCAATCACTCTCTGACACACTCTATCACTCTCTGACACTCTCTGACACACTCTGACACACTCTGACACACTCAGACACTCGATCACTCTCTATCACTCTCTGTTACTCTCTGACACACTCTGACACTCTCTGACCCTCTCTGACAAACTCTGTCACTCACAGAGACTCTCAGACACTCTCGATCACTCTCTGACATTCTCTATCACTCTCTGACAATCTCTGACACTCAAAGACACTCTCTATATCACACTCTATCACTCTCTATCACTCTCTGACACTCTCTGACACTCTCTATCACTCTCTGACACTCTCTATCACTCTCTGACACTCTCTGACACTCTCAGAACCTCTCAGACACTCTCTGACACTTTCTATCACTCTCTGAAACTCTCTGACACTCTCTATCACTCTCGGACACTCTCTGACACTCTCAGACACTCTCTGACTCTCTCAGACCCTCTCAGACACTCTCTGACACTTTCTATCACTCTCTGAAACTCTCAGACACTCTCTGTCACTTTCTATCACTCTCTGACACTTTTTCACACTCTCTGACACTCCCAGACAATCTCAGACACTTTCTATCACTCTCTGACACTCTCAGACACTCTCTGACACTTTCTATCACTCGCTGACACTCTCTACACTCTCAGAGACTCTCAGACAGTCTCAGACACTTTCTATCACTCTCTGATACTGTCTGACAATCTCTGACACTCTCAGACATTCACTTTCAATCTCTATCCCTCTATGACACTCCCTATCACTCCCTAACACTCTCAGATTCTCTATGACAATCTCTTTCACTCTCCATCACTCTCAGACACTCTCAGACACTCTCTGACACTCTCAGACACTCTCTCAAACACTCTCAGAAAATCTCTATCACTCTCTATCACTCTCTATCACTCTCTGGCACACTCTGACACTCTCTGGCACTATCAGACCTCCTCTATCACTCTCTGACACACTCTGACAGTCTCAGACACACTCTGGCACTCTCTGACACTTTCAGACACTCTCTAACACTCTCTGACACTCTCAGACACTCTCAATCACTCTCTGACACACTCTATCACTCTCTGACACTCTCCGACACACTCTGACACACTCAGACACTCGATCACTCTCTATCACTCTCTGTTACTCTCTGACACTCTCTGACCCTCTCTGACACACTCTGTCACTCACAGAGACTCTCAGACACTCTCGATCACTCTCTGACATTCTCTATCACTCTCTGACAATCTCTGACACTCAAAGACACTCTCTATATCACACTCTATCACTCTCTATCACTCTCTGACACTTTCTATCACTCGCTGACACTCTCTACACTCTCAGAGACTCTCAGACAGTCTCAGACACTTTCTATCACTCTCTGATACTGTCTGACAATCTCTGACACTCTCAGACATTCACTTTCAATCTCTATCCCTCTATGACACTCCCTATCACTCCCTAACACTCTCAGATTCTCTATGACAATCTCTTTCACTCTCCATCACTCTCAGACACTCTCAGACACTCTCTGACACTCTCAGACACTCTCTCAGACACTCTCAGAAAATCTCTATCACTCTCTATCACTCTCTATCACTCTCTGGCACACTCTGACACTCTCTGGCACTATCAGACACTCTCTATCACTCTCTGACACACTCTGACAGTCTCAGACACACTCTGGCACTCTCTGACACTTTCAGACACTCTCTAACACTCTCTGACACTCTCAGACACTCTCAATCACTCTCTGACACACTCTATCACTCTCTGACACTCTCCGACACACTCTGACACACTCAGACACTCGATCACTCTCTATCACTCTCTGTTACTCTCTGACACTCTCTGACCCTCTCTGACACACTCTGTCACTCACAGAGACTCTCAGACACTCTCGATCACTCTCTGACATTCTCTATCACTCTCTGACAATCTCTGACACTCAAAGACACTCTCTATATCACACTCTATCACTCTCTATCACTCTCTGACACTCTCTGACAATCTCTATCACTCTCTGACACTCTCTGACACTCTCAGACCCTCTCAGACACTCTCTGACACTTTCTATCACTCTCTGAAACTCTCAGACACTCTCTGACTCTCTCAGACCCTCTCAGACACTCTCTGACACTTTCTATCACTCTCTGAAACTCTCAGACACTCTCTGTCACTTTCTATCACTCTCTGACACTTTTTGACACTCTCTGACACTCCCAGACAATCTCAGACACTTTCTATCACTCTCTGACACTCTCAGACACTCTCTGACACTTTCTATCACTCGCTGACACTCTCTGACACTCTCAGAGACTCTCAGACAGTCTCTGACACTTTCTATCACTCGCTGACACTCTCTGACACTCTCAGAGACTCTCAGACAGTCTCAGACACTTTCTATCACTCTCTGATACTGTCTGACAATCTCTGACACTCTCAGACATTCACTTTCAATCTCTATCCCTCTATGACACTCCCTATCACTCCCTAACACTCTCAGATTCTCTATGACAATCTCTTTCACTCTCCATCACTCTCAGACGCTCTCAGACACTCTCAGACACTCTCTGACACTCTCAGACTCTCTCAGACACTCTCAGACACTCTCTATCACTCTCTATCACTCTCTGGCACACTCAGACACTCTCTGGCACTCTCAGACACTCTCTATCACTCTCTGACACACTCTGACAGTCTCAGACACACTCTGACACTCTCTGACACTCTCAGACACTCTCTAACACTGTCTGACACTCTCAGACGCTCTCAATCACTCTCTGACACACTATCACTCTCTGACACTCTCTGACACACTCTGACACACTCAGACACTCGATCACTCTTTATCACTCTCTGTTACTCTCTGACACACTCTGACCCTCTCTGACACACTCTGTCACTCACAGAGACTCTCAGACACTCTCGATCACTCTCTGACATTCTCTATCACTCTCTGACAATCTCTGACACTCAAAGACACTCTCTATATCACACGCTATCACTCTCTATCACTCTCTGCCACTCTCAGACACTCTCTATCACTCTCTGACACTCTCTGTCTCTCTCTCTGACTCTCTGAGACACTCTCTGACACTTTCTATCACTCTCTGAAACTCTCAGACACTCTCAGACACTTTCTATCACTCTCTGCCACTCTCTGACACTCTCAGAGACTCTCAGACAGTCTCAGACACTTTCCATCACTCTCTGACACTGTCTGACAATCTCTGACACTCTCAGACACTCTCTTTCACTCTCTATCCCTCTATGATACTCCCTATCACTCCCTAACACTCTCAGATTCTCTATGACACTCTCTTTCACTCTCCATCACTCTCTGACACTGTCAGACACTCTCTGACACTCTCAGACACTCTCTGACTCTCTCACTCTCAGACACTCTCTATCAATCTATATCACTCTCTGACACTATCTATCACTCTATGAAACTCTCTGACACTCTCTACCACTCTCTATCACTCTCTAGTACACTCTGACTCTCTCTGACTCTCTCAGACACTCTCTATCACTCTCGATCACTCTCTGACACACTCTGACAGTCTCAGACACTCTCAGACACTCTCTATCACTCTCTGACACTCTCTGACAACCTCTGACACACTCAGATACTCTCTATCACTCTCTGACACTTTCTATCACTCTCTGTCACTCTCTGACACACTCTGACACGTTTTGACACTCTCAGACACTCTCTCTCACTCTCTATCAAACTCTGACACTCTCTGACACTCTCTATCACTCTCTATCACTCTCTGTTACTCTCTGACACATTCTATCAATCTCTGACACTCTCAGACACCCTCTATCACTCACTGACACTCTCTATCACTCTCTGACACTCTCCGACACACTCTGACACTCTCAGACACAACTCTATCACTCTCCATCGCTCTCTGACACACTCTGACATTTTCAGACACTCTCAGACACTCTCTATCACTCTCTATCCCTCTCTGTTACTCTCTGACATACTCTGTCACTCACAGACACTCTCAGACACTCTCAAACACTCTCTGACATTCTGTATCAATCTCTGACACTCTCTGACACTCTCAGACTCTCCCTGACACTCTCAGACTCTCTCTGACTCTCTCTATCACTCTCTGACACTCTCTGACACTCTCTGACACTCTCTGAAACTCTCAGACGCTCTCTGACACTCTCTATGACTCTCTGACACTCTCTGACAATCTCTGACACTCTCAGACACGCTCAGACACTCTCTGACACTCTCTGACACTCTCTATTACTCTCTGACACTCTCTGACAAACTCTGACACACTCAGACGCTCTCTATCACTCTCGATCACTCTCTGACACTCTCTGACACTCGCTGACACTCTCTATCACTCTCTATCACTCTCCATCACTCTCTGACAGTCTCTGAAACTCTCAGACACTCTCTATAACTCTCAGACACTCACTATCACTGTCAGACACTCTCTATCACTCTCTGACATTCTCTGAAACTCTCAGACACTCTCTATCACTCTCTGACACACTCAGATACTCTCTATCACTCTCAGACACTTTCTATCACTCTCTGTCACTCTCTGACACACTCTGACACGTTTTGACACTCTCAGACACTCTCTCTCACTCTCTATCAAACTCTGACATTCTCTGACACTCTCTATCACTCTCTATCACTCTCTGTTACTCTCCGACACACTCTGACATTCTCTGACACTCTCTGACACACTCTGACACTTTCTATCAATCTCTGACGCTCTCAGACACCCTCTATCACTCACTGACACTCTCTATCACTCTCTGACACTCTCCGACACACTCTGACACTCTCAGACACAACTCTATCACTCTCTATCGCTCTCTGTTACTCTCTGACATACTCTGTCACTCACAGACACTCTCAGACTCTCTCAAACACTCTCTGACATTCTGTATCACTCTGACACTCTCTGACACTCTCAGACTCTCCCTGACACTCTCAGACTCTCTGACTCTCTCTATCACTCTCTGACACTCTCTGACACTCTCTGACACTCTCTGAAACTCTCAGACGCTCTCTGACACTCTCCATCACTCTCTGACACTCTATACCACTTTCTGACTCTGCCTGACACACAGTGACACTCTCAGGCTCTCTCTGAAACTCTCTATCACTCGCTGAAACTCTCTGAACCTCTCAGACACTCTCTGAAACTTTCTATCACGCTCAGACACTCTCTGACACTCTCAGATAAGCTCAGACAGTCTCAGACACTTTCCATCACTCTCTGACACTGTCTGACAATCTCTGACACTCTCTTTCACTCTCTATCCCTCCATGACACTCCCTATCACTCCCTAACACTCTCAGATTCTCTATGACACTCTCTTTCACTCTCCATCACTCTCTGACACTGTCAGAAATTCTCTGACACTCTCAGACACTCTCTGACTCTCTCAGACACTCTCAGACACTCTATATCACTCTATATCACTCTCTGACACTCTCTATCACTCTATGAAACTCTCTGACACTCTCCATCACTCTCTATCACTCTCTGACACTCTCTGACACACTCTGACACACTCAGACACTCTCTATCGCTCTCTATCAATCTCTGACACACTCTGACTGTCTCTGACACACTCTGACACTCTCTATCACTCTCTGACACTCTCTATCACTTTCTGACACTCTCAGACACTCTCTCTCACTCTCTGAAACTCTCGATCACTCACTGACACTCTCTGAAACACCCTATCACTCTCTGACACACTCTGACAATCTCTGACACTCTCAGACACTCTCAGACACTCTCTAAACACTCTCTGACACTCACTGACACTCTCAGACACGCCCTGTCACTCTCTGACACACTCAGACACTCGCTATCGCTCTCTATCACTCGCTGACACTCTCTGACACTCTCAGACACTCTCAGACACTCTCTATCACTCTCTGACACTCACTAAACCTCTCAGACACTCTCTGTATCTCTCAGACACTCTCAGACACTCTCTGACACTCTCTGAAACTCTCTGACACACTCACACTCTCTCTGACACTCTCTGACACTCTCTGACACTCTATCACTCTCTGACACTCTCTGACACTCTCTGACACTCTCTGACACACTCTGACACACTCTATCGCTCTCTGACATTCTCTGAATCACTCTGACACTCTCTGACATTCTCAGACACACTCTATCACTCCCTGACACTGACTGACACCCTCAGACACTCTCTGTCACTCTCAGACACTTTCTATCACTCTCCGAAACTCTCTGACACACTCTGAAACTCTCTGACACTCTCTATCACTCTCTGACACAATTTGACACTCTCTATCACTCTCTGACACTCTCAGACACTCTCTGACACTCTATGACACTCTCAGACACTCTCTATCTCTCTCTGACACTCTCTGACACACTCTTACACTCTCTGACACTCTCTGACACTCTCTATCACTCTCTGACAGTCTCTGACACTCTCAGACACTCTCAGACACTCTCTCTCACTCTCTATCAAACTCTGACACACTCTGACAGTCTCTGACACTCTCTGAGACTCTCTATCACTCTCTATCACTCTATTTTACTCTCTGACACACTCTGACATTCTCTGACAATCTCTGACACACTCTGACAATCTCTGACACTTTCTATCACTCTCTGACACTCTCTATCATTTTCTGACACTCTCAAACTCTCTCTATCAATCTCTGACACTCTCAGACACTCTCTATCACTCACTGACACTCTTTATCACTCTTTGACACTCTCTGACACACTCCGACACTCTCAGACACTCTCTATCACTCTATCACTCTCTGACACACTCTGACACTTTGTGACACTCTCAGACACTCTCTATCACTCTGCATCCCTCTCTGTTACTCTCTGACACACTCTGACACTCTCTGACACTCTCTGACACTCTCTGACACACTCTGACACTTACTGACACTCTCAGACAATCTCTCTCACTCTCTATCAAACTCTGACACACTCTGACAGTCTCTGACACTCTCTGACACTCTCTATCACACTCTATCACACTCTGTTACTCTCTGACACACTCTGACAGTCTCAGACACACTCTGACACTCTCTGACACTCTCAGACACTCTATCACACTCTGACACACTCTGACAGTCTCAGACACTCTCTGACACTCTCTGACACTCTCAGACACTCTCTAACACTCTCTGACACTCTCAGACACTCTCAATCACTCTCTGACACACTCTATCACTCTCTGACACTCTCTGACACACTCTGACACACTCAGACACTCGATCACTCTCTATCACTCTCTGTTACTCTCTGACACACTCTGACAGACTCTGACACTCTCTGACCCTCTCTGACACACTCTGTCACTCACAGAGACTCTCAGACAATCTCGATCACTCTCTGACATTCTCTATCACTCTCTGACAATCTCTGACACTCAAAGACACTCTCTATATCACACTCTATCACTCTCTATCACTCTCTGACACTCTCAGACACTCTCTATCACTCTCTGACACTCTCCTGTCTCTCCCTCTGACTCTCTGAGACACTCTCTGACACTTTCCATCACTCTCTGAAACTCTCAGACACTCTCAGACACTTTCTATCACTCTCTGCCACTCTCTGACACTCTCAGAGACTCTCAGACAGTCTCAGACACTTTCTATCACTCTCTGACACTGTCTGACAATCTCTGACACTCTCAGACACTCTCTTTCACTCTCTATCCCTCTATGAAACTCCCTATCACTCCCTAACACTCTCAGATTCTCTATGACACTCTCTTTCGCTCTCCATCACTCTCTGACACTCTCAGACACTCTCTGACACTCTCAGACACTCTCTGACTCTCTCACTCTCAGACACTCTCTATCAATCTATATCACTCTCTGACACTATCTATCACTCTATGAAACTCTCTGACACTCTCTACCACTCTCTATCACTCTCTAGTACACTCTGACTCTCTCTGACTCTCTCAGACACTCTCTATCACTCTCGATCACTCTCTGACACACTCTGACAGTCTCAGACACTCTCAGACACTCTCTATCACTCTCTGACACTCTCTGACAATCTCTGACACACTCAGATACTCTCTATCACTCTCTGACACTTTATATCACTCTCTGTCACTCTCTGACACACTCTGACACGTTTTGACACTCTCAGACACTCTCTCTCACTCTCTATCAAACTCTGACACTCTCTGACACTCTCTGACACTCTTTATCACTCTCTATCACTCTCTGTTACTCTCTGACACACTCTGACATTCTCTGACATTCTCTGACACTCTCTGACACACTCTGACACATTCTATCAATCTCTGACACTCTCAGACACCCTCTATCACTCACTGACACTCTCTATCACTCTCTGACACTCTCCGACACACTCTGACACTCTCAGACACAACTCTATCACTCTCCATCGCTCTCTGACACACTCTGACATTTTCAGACACTCTCAGACACTCTCTATCACTCTCTATCCCTCTCTGACATTCTGTATCACTCTCTGACACTCTCTGACACTCTCAGACTCTCCCTGACACTCTCAGACTCTCTCTGACTCTCTCTATCACTCTCTGACACTCTCTGACACTCTCTGACACTCTCTGAAACTCTCAGACGCTCTCTGACACTCACTATCACTCTCTGACACTCTCTGACAATCTCTGACAATCTCTGACACTCTCTGACACTCTCTATTACTCTCTGACACTCTCTGACACTCTCTGACAAATTCTGACACACTCAGACGCTCTCTATCACTCTCTATCACTCTCTGACACTCTCTGACACTCTCTGACACTCTCTATCACTCTCTATCACTCTCCATCACTCTCTGACAGTCTCTGAAACTCTCAGACACTCTCTATAACTCTCAGACACTCACTATCACTGTCAGACACTCTCTATCACTCTCTGACATTCTCTGAAACTCTCAGACACTCTCTATCACTCTCTGACACACTCAGATACTCTCTATCACTCTCTGACACTTTCTATCACTCTCTGTCACTCTCTGACACACTCTGACACGTTTTGACACTCTCAGACACTCTCTCTCACTCTCTATCAAACTCTGACACTCTCTGACACTCTCTATCACTCTCTGTTACTCTCTGACACACTCTGACATTCTCTGACACTCTCTGACACACTCTGACACTTTCTATCAATCTCTGACACTCTCTATCACTCTCTGACAATCTCTATCACTCTCTGACACTCTCAGACACACTATCACTCTCTGACACTCTCTCACACTGTCTGACACTCTCTATCACTCTGTGCCACTCTCTATCACTCTCAGACACTCTCAGACACTCACTATCACTCTCTGACACTCTCTATCTCTCTCTGACACTCTCTCACGCTCTCTGACACTCTCTGACACTCTCTACCACTCTCAGACACTCGCTATCACTCTCTGACACTCACTATCACTCTCTGACACTCTCTCACACTCTCTGAGATTCTCTGAAACTCTCTGTCTGTCTCTGAAACTCTCTATCACTCTCTGGCACTCTCTGACACTCTCTGACACTCTCTGACACTCCCTGACTCTCCCTGACACTCTCTGACACTTTCGGACACTCACTATCACTCTCTGATACTCTCTGACACTCACTATCACTCTCTGATACTCTCTATCAATCTCTGACACTCTGTGACACTCTCTGACACTCGCTATCACTCTCTGACACTCTCTATCTCTCTCTGACACTCTCTGTCCCTCTCTAACTCTCTCTGACACTCTCTGACACTCTCAGACATTCTCATGCACTCATTATCACTCTCCGATACTCTCTGACACACACTATCACTCGCTGATACTCTCTATCAATCTCTGACACTCTCTATCACTCTCTATCACTCTCAGACACTCTCAGACACTCACTGACACTCTCTGACACTCACTGTCACTCTCTGACACTCTCTCACACTGTCTGACACTCTCTCACACTCTCTGACACTCACTATCAAACTCAGACACTCACTATAACTCTCTGATACTCTCTGACACTCACTATCACTCTCTGACACTCTCTATCTATCTCTGAAACTCTCTGACACTCACTATCGCTCTCTGACAGTCTCCATCACTCTCAGACACTCTCTCACACTCTCTAAAACACTCTATCTCTCTCTGACACTCTCTATCACTCTCTGACACTGTCTGACACTCTCTATCACTCTCTGACACTCTCTGACACTCTCAGACACTCACTATCACTCTCTGATACTCTCTGACGCTCACTATCACTCTCTGATACTATCTGACACTCAATATAACTCTCTGACACTCTCTGACGCTCACGATCACTCTCTGATACTCTCTGACACTCAATATCACACTCTGACACTCTCTATCACTCTCTGACACTCTCTGACACTCTCTGACACTCGCTGGCACTCACTATCACTCTCTGACACTCTCTATCACTCTCTGACACTCTCTATCACTCTCTGACACTCTCAGACACTCACTATCACTCTCTGACACTCTCTCACACTCTCTTTAACTCTCTAATACTCTCTGACACTCTCTATCACTCTCAGACACTCTCAGACACTCACTATCACTCTCTGATACTCTCTGACGCTCACTATCACTCTCTGATACTCTCTGACACTCAATATCACTCTCGGACACTCTCTATCACTCTCTGACACTCTCTGACACTCTCTGACACTCTCTGACACTCTCTGATACTCGCTTGCACTCACTATCACTCTCTGACTCTCTATATCACTCTCAGACAATCTCTATCACTCTCTGACACTCTCAGACACTCACTATCACTCTCTGACACTCTCTCACACTCTCTGAAACTCTCTATCACTCTGTGCCACTCTCTATCACTCTCAGACACTCTCAGACACTGACTATCACTCTCTGACACTCTCTATCTCTCTCTGACACTCTCTCACACTCTCTGACACTCTCTGACACTCTCTATCACTCTCAGACACTCACTATCACTCTCTGACACTCACTATCACTCTCTGACACTCTCTCACACTCTCTGAGATTCTCTGAAACTCTCTGTCTGTCTCTGAAACTCTCTATCACTCTCTGACACTCTCTGACACTCTCTGACACTCCCTGAGGCTCCCTGACACTCTCTGACACTTTCGGACACTCACTATCACTCTCTGATACTCTCTGACACTCACTATCACTCTCTGATAGTCACTATCAATCTCTGTCACTCTGTGACACTCTCTGACACTCGCTATCACTCTCTGACACTCTCTATCTCTCTCTGACACTCTCTGACCTTCTCAGACATTCTCATGCACTCATTATCACTCTCTGATACTCTCTGACACACACTATCACTCTCTGATACTCTCTATCAATCTCTGACACTCTCTATCACTCTCTATCACTCTCAGACACTCTCAGACACTCACTGTCACTCTCTGACACTCACTGTCACTCTCTGACACTCTCTCACACTGTCTGACACTCTCTCACACTCTCTGACACTCTCTGAAACTCTCAGACGCTCTCTGACACTCACTATCACTCTCTGACACTCTCTATCACCCTCTGACACTCTCAGACACTCACTATCACTCTCTGACACTCTCTCACACTCTCTGACACTCTCTAATACTCTATGACACTCTCTGACACTCTCTATCACTCTCAGACACTCTCAGACACTCGCTATCACTCTCTGATACTCTCTGACGCTCACTATCACTCTCTGATACTCTCTGACACTCAATATCACTCTCTGACACTCTCTATCACTCTCTGACACTCTCTGACACTCTCTGACACTCGCTGGCACTCACTATCACTCTCTGATCACTCTCTATCACTCTCTGACACTCTCAGACACTCACTATCACTTGCTGACACGCTCTCACACTCTCTGAGACTCTCTATCACTCTGTGACACTCTCTATCACTCTCAGACACTCTCAGACACTCACTATCACTCTCTGACACTCTCTATCTCTCTCTGACACTCTCTATCACTCTCAGACACTCTCAGGCACTCACTATCACTCTCTGACACTCACTATCACTCTCTGACACTCTCTCACACTCTCTGACACTCGCTGAAACTCTCTGTCTCTCTCTGAAATTCTCTATCCCTCTCTGAAACTCTCTGACACTCTCAGACACTCTCAGACACTCACTATCATTCTCTGATACTCACTGACACTCACTATCACTCTCTGATACTCTCTGACACTCACTATCACTCTCTGACACTCTCTATCACTCTCTGACACTCTCTGACACTCACTATCACTGTCTGACACACTCTATCACTCTCTGTGACTCTCTAGCACTCTCTGACACTCTGAGACAATCACTATCACTCTCTGACACTCTCTGACTCTCTCTATTACTCTCTATCACTCTCTGACACTCTCTCATACTCTCAGACACTGACAGACACTCACCATCACTCTCTGAGACTCTCTGTCACTCTCTGACACTCACTGTCACTCTCTGACACACTCTGACACTCTCTGACACTCTCTATCACTCTCCATCACACTCTGACACTCTCTGACACTCTCTATCACTCTCTATCACTCTGTGACACTCTCTGACACTCTCTGACAATCACTATGGCTCTCAGACACTCACTATCACTCTCTGATACTCTCTGACACTCAATATCACTCTCTGACACTCTCTATCACTCTCTGACACTCTCTGACACTCTCTGACACTCACTGGCACTCACTATCACTCTCTGACACTCTCTATCACTCTCTGACACTCTCTATCACTCTCTGACACTCTCAGACACTCACTATTACTCTCTGACACTCTCTCACACTCTCTGACACTCTCTAATACTCTCTGACACTCTCTATCACTCTCAGACACTCTCAGACACTCACTATCACTCTCTGATATTCTCTGACGCTCAATATCACTCTCTGACACTCTCTATCACTATCTGACACTCTCTGACACTCTCTGACACTCTCTGATACTCGCTGGCACTCACTATCACTCTCTGACTCTCTCTATCACTCTCTGACAATCTCTATCACTCTCTGACACTCTCAGACACACTATCACTCTCTGACACTCTCTCACACTGTCTGACACTCTCTATCACTCTGTGCCACTCTCTATCACTCTCAGACACTCTCAGACACTCACTATCACTCTCTGACACTCTCTATCTCTCTCTGACACTCTCTCACACTCTCTGACACTCTCTGACACTCTCTATCACTCTCAGACACTCGCAATCACTCTCTGACACTCACTATCACTCTCTGACACTCTCTCACACTCTCTGAGATTCTCTGAAACTCTCTGTCTGTCTCTGAAACTCTCTATCACTCTCTGACACTCTCTGACACTCTCTGACACTCTCTGACACTCCCTGAGTCTCCCTGACACTCTCTGACACTTTCGGACACTCACTATCACTCTCTGATACTCTCTGACACTCACTATCACTCTCTGATACTCTCTATCAATCTCTGACACTCTGTGACACTCTCTGACACTCCCTATCACTCTGTGCCACTCTCTATCACTCTCAGACACTCTCAGACACTCACTATCACTCTCTGACACTCTCTATCTCTCTCTGACACTCTCTCACACTCTCTGACACTCTCTGACACTCTCTATCACTCTCAGACACTCGCTATCACTCTCTGACACTCACTATCACTCTCTGACACTCTCTCACACTCTCTGAGATTCTCTGAAACTCTCTGTCTGTCTCTGAAACTCTCTATCACTCTCTGACACTCTCTGACACTCTCTGACACTCTCTGACACTCCCTGAGTCTCCCTGACACTCTCTGACACTTTCGGACACTCACTATCACTCTCTGATACTCTCTGACACTCACTATCACTCTCTGATACTCTCTATCAATCTCTGACACTCTGTGACACTCTCTGACACTCGCTATCACTCTCTGACACTCTCTATCTCTCTCTGACACTCTCTGTCCCTCTCTAACTCTCTCTGACACTCTCTGACACTCTCAGACATTCTCATGCACTCATTATCACTCTCTGATACTCTCTGACACACACTATCACTCGCTGATACTCTCTATCAATCTCTGACACTCTCTATCACTCTCTATCACTCTCAGACACTCTCAGACACTCACTGACACTCTCTGACACTCACTGTCACTCTCTGACACTCTCTCACACTGTCTGACACTCTCTCACACTCTCTGACACTCGCTGGCACTCACTATCACTCTCTGACACTCTCTATCACTCTCTGACACTCTCAGACACTCACTATCACTCTCTGACACTCTCTCACAGTCTCTGACACTCTCTGACACTCTCTAATACTCTCTGACACTCTCTGACACTCTCTATCACTCTCAGACACTCTCAGACACTCACTATCAATCTCTGACACTCTCTCACACTCTCTGACACTCGCTGAAACTCTCTGTCTCTCTCTGAAATTCTCTATCCCTCACTGACACTCACTATCACTCTCTGATACTCTCTGACACTCACTATCACTCTCTGATACTCTCTATCAATCTCTGACACTCTGTGACACTCTCTGACACTCGCTATCACTCTCTGACACTCTCTATCTCTCTATGACACTCTCTGTCCCTCTCTAACTCTCTCTGACACTCTCTGACACTCTCAGACATTCTCATGCACTCATTATCACTCTCTGACACTCTCTGACACTCACTATCACTCTCTGATACTCTCTGACACTCACTATCACTCTCTGACACTCTCTATCACTCTCTGACGCTCTCTGACACTCACTATCACTGTCTGACACACTCTATCACTCTCTGAGACTCTCTAGCACTCTCTGACACTCTGAGACAATCACTATCACTCTCTGACACTCTCTGACACTCTCTATTACTCTCTATCACTTTCTGACACTCTCTCATACTCTCAGACACTGACAGACACTCACTATCACTCTCTGAGACACTCTGTCACTCTCTGACACTCACTGTCACTCTCTGACACACTCTGACACTCTCTGACACTCTCTATCACTCTCTATCACACTCTGACACTCTCTGACACTCTCTATCACTCTCTATCACTCTCTGACACTCTCTGACACTCACTATCACTCTCAGACACTCACTATAACTCTCTGATACTCTCTGACACTCACTATCACTCTCTGACACTCTCTATCTATCTCTGACACTCTCCGACACTCACTATCACTCTCTGACAGTCTCCATCACTCTCAGACACTCTCTCACACTCTCTAAAACTCTCTATCTCTCTCTGACACTCTCTATCACTCTCTGACACTGTCTGACACTCTCTATCACTCTCTGACACTCTCTGACACTCTCAGACACTCACTATCACTCTCTGATACTCTCTGACGCTCATTATCACTCTCTGATACTATCTGACACTCAATATCACTCTCTGACACTCTCTGACGCTCACTATCACTCTCTGATACTCTCTGACACTCAATATCACTCTCTGACACTCTCTATCACTCTCTGACACTCTCTGACACTCGCTGGCACTCACTATCACTCTCTGACACTCTCTATCACACTCTGACACTCTCTATCACTCTCTGACACTCTCAGACACTCACTATCACTCTCTGACACTCTCTCACACTCTCTGACACTCTCTAATACTCTCTGACACTCTCTATCACTCTCAGACACTCTCAGACGCTCACTATCACTCTCTGATACTCTCTGACGCTCACTATCACTCTCTGATACTCTCTGACACTCAATATCACTCTCTGACACTCTCTGACACTCTCTGACACTCTCTGACACTCTCTGATACTTGCTGGCACTCACTATCACTCTCTGACTCTCTCTATCACTCTCTGACAATCTCTATCACTCTCTGACACTCTCAGACACTCACTATCACTCTCTGACACTCTCTCACACTCTCTGACACTCTCTATCACTCTGTGCCACTCTCTATCACTCTCAGACACTCTCAGACACTCACTATCACTCTCTGACACTCTCTATCTCTCTCTGACACTCTCTCACTCTCTCTGACACTCTCTGACACTCTCTATCACTCTCAGACACTCACTATCACTCTCTCACACTCACTATCACTCTCTGACACTCTCTCACACTCTCTGAGATTCTCTGAAACTCTCTGTCTGTCTCTGAAACTCTCTATCACTCTCTGACACTCTCTGACACTCTCTGACACTCCCTGAGGCTCCCTGACACTCTCTGACACTTTCGGACACTCACTATCACTCTCTGATACTCTCTGACACTCACTATCACTCTCTGATACTCTCTATCAATCTCTGACACTCTGTGACACTGTCTGACACTCTCTGACACTCTCGGACACTCTCTATCTCTCTCTGACACTCTCTGTCCCTCTCTAACTCTCTCTGACGCTCTCTGACACTCTCAGACATTCTCATGCACTCATTATCACTCTCTGATACTCTCTGACACACACTATCACTCTCTGATACTCTCTATCAATCTCTGACACTCTCTATCACTCTCGATCACTCTCAGACACTCTCAGACACTCACTGTCACTCTCTGACACTCACTGTCACTCTCTGACACTCTCTCACACTGTCTGACACTCTCTCACACTCTCTGACACTCTCTGAAACTCTCTATCTCTCCCTGACACTCTCTATCACTCTCTGACACTCTCTGACACTCGCTGGCACTCACTATCACTCTCTGACACTCTCTATCACTCTCTGACACTCTCAGACACTCACTATCACTCTCTGACACTCTCTCACACGCTCTGACACTCTCTGACACTCTCTAATACTCTCTGACACTCTCTGACACTCTCTATCACTCTCAGACACTCTCAGACACTCACTGTCACTCTCTGATACTATCTGACGCTCACTATCACTCTCTGATACTCTCTGACACTCAATATCACTCTCTGACACTCTCTATCACTCTCTGACACTCTCTGACACTCTCTGACACTCTCTGACACTCTCTGACACTCGCTGGCACTCACTATCACTCTCTGACACTATCTATCACCCTCTGACACTCTCTCACACTCTCTGACACTCTCAGACACTCACTATCACTCGCTGACACACTCTCACACTCTCTGAGACTCTCTATCACTCTGTGACACTCTCTATCACTCTCAGACACTCTCAGACACTCACTATCACTCTCTGACACTCTCAATCACTCTCTGACACTCTTAGACAATCACTATCACTCTCTGACACTCTCTGACACTCTCTATCACTCTCTGACACTCTCTGACACTCTCTGACACTCTCTGACAATCACTATCACTCTCTGACACTCTCTGACACTCACGATCACTCTCTGACACTCTCTGACACTCACTGTCACTCTCTGACACTCACTTTCACTCTCTGACACTCTCCGACACTCACTATCACGCTCTGACACACTCTGACACTCTCTGACACTCTCTGAAACTCTATATCAGTCTCTGTTCCTCTCTGACACTCTCTGACACTCTCAGACACTCACTTTCAGTCTCTGACACTCTCTGACACTCTCTGTCACTCTCTGAAACTATCTGACACTCACTATCACTCTCTGACACTCTGTGACACTCTCTGACATTCTCAGACACTCTCGGACACTCACTATTACTCTCTGACACTCTCGGACGCTCAATAAAACTCCCTGACACTCTCTATCACTCTCTGACACTCTCCGACACTCTCTGACACTCTCTGACACTCTCTGACACTCTCTGACACTCACTATCACTCTCTGACACTCTCTGACACTCTCTGACACTATCACTCTCTGATACTCTCTGACTCTCACTATCACTCTCTGACAGTCTCTGTCACTCGCTGACACTCTCTGTCACTCATTATCACTCTCTGACAGTCTCGATAACTCTCTGACACTCTATATCACTCTCTGAAACTCTCTATCACTCTCTGACACTCTCTGACACTCTCTGACTCTCCCTGACACTCTCTGACACTCTCTGACACTCACGGACACTCACTACCACTCTCTGATACTCTCTGACACTCACTATCACTCTCTGACACTATCTATCAATCTCTGACACTCTCTGACACTCACTATCACTCTCTGACACTCTATATCTCTTTCTGACACTCTCTGTCCCTCTCTAACACTCTCTGACACTCTCTGACATTCTCAAACACTCACTATCACTCTCTGACAACCTCTGACAACCTCTGACACTCTCTGACACTCTCAGACACTCTCAGACACTCACTATCACTCTCTGATACTCTCTGATACACACTATCTCTCTCTGAAACTCTCTATCAATCTCTGTCACTCTCTGACACTCACTATCACTCTCTGACACTCTCTATCACTCTCAGACACTCTCTATCACTCTCTATCACTCTCAGACACTCTCAGACACTCACTATCACTCTATGACACTCACTATCACTCTCTGACACTCTCTCACACTCTCTGACACTCTCTGAAACTCTCTATCTCTCTCTGACACTCTCTATCACTCTCTGACACTCTCTGACACTCTCTATCACTCTCTGACACTCTCTGACACTCTCAGACACTCACTATCACTCTCTGATACTGTCTGACACTCACTATCACTCTCTGATACTCTCTGACACTCTCTATCACTCTCTGACACGCACTATCACTCTCTGACACTCTCTGACACTCTCTATCACTCTCTGACACTCTCTGACACTCTCTGACACTCTCTGACAATCACTATCACTCTCTGACACTCTCTGACACTCACTATCACTCTCTGACACTCTCTGACACTCACTGTCACTCTCTGACACTCACTTTCACTCTCTGACACTCTGCGACACTCACTATCACGCTCTGACACACTCTGACACTCTCTGACACTCTCTGAAACTCTATATCAGTCTCTGTTCCTCTCTGACACTCTCTGACACTCTCAGACACTCACTTTCAGTCTCTGACACTCTCTTACACTCTCTGTCACTCTCTGAAACTCTCTGACACTCACTATCACTCTCTGACACTCTGTGACAATCTCTGACATTCTCAGACACTCTCGGACACTCACTATTACTCTCTGACACTCTCGGACGCTCAATAAAACTCCCTGACACTCTCTATCACTCTCTGACACTCTCCGACACTCCTCCGACACTCTCTGACACTCTCTGACACTCTCTGACACTCGCTGACACTCACTATCACTCTCTGACACTCTCTGACACTCTCTGACACTCTCTGACACTATCACTCTCTGATACTCTCTGACTCTCACTATCACTCTCTGACAGTCTCTGTCACTCGCTGACACTCTCTGTCACTCATTATCACTCTCTGACAGTCTCGATAACTCTCTGACACACTATATCACTCTCTGAAACTCTCTATCACTCTCTGACACTCTCTGACACTCTCTGACACTCCCTGACACTCTCTGACACTCTCTGACACTCACGGACACTCACTACCACTCTCTGATACTCTCTGACACTCACTATCACTCTCTGACACTATCTATCAATCTCTGACACTCTCTGACACTCACTATCACTCTCTGACACTCTATATCTCTCTCTGACACTCTCTGTCCCTCTCTAACACTCTCTGACACTCTCTGACATTCTCAAACACTCACTATCACTCTCTGACAACCTCTGACAACCTCTGACACTCTCTGACAATCTCAGACACTCTCAGACACTCACTATCACTCTCTGATGCTCTCTGATACACATTATCTCTCTCTGAAACTCTCTATCAATCTCTGACACTCTCTGACACTCACTATCACTCTCTGACACTCTCTATCACTCTCAGACACTCTCTATCACTCTCTATCACTCTCAGACACTCACTATCACTCTCTGACACTCACTATCACTCTCTGACACTCTCTCACACTCTCTGACACTCTCTGAAACTCTCTATCTCTCTCTGACACTCTCTATCACTCTCTGACACTCTCTGACACTCTCTATCACTCTCTGACACTCTCTGACACTCTCAGACACTCACTATCACTCTCTGATACTGTCTGACACTCACTATCACTCTCTGATACTCTCTGACACTCTCTATCACTCTCTGACACGCACAATCACTCTCTGACACACTCTGACACTCTCAGACACTCAGTGTCACTCTCTGACTCTCTCTGACACTCTCTATCACTCTCCATCACTCTCGGACACACTCTGACACACTCTATCACTCTCTATCACACTCTGACACACTCTGACACTCAGACACTCACTGTCACTCTCTGACACTCTCTGACACTCACTATCAGTCTCTGACACTCCCTATCACTCTCTGATACTCTCTGACACTCACTATCACTCTCTGAAACTCTCTGACACTCTCTATCACTCTCTGACACGCACTATCACTCTCTGACACTCTCTGACACTCACAATCACTCTCTGACACACTCTGACACTCTCAGGCACTCACTGTCTCTCTCTGACACTCTCTGACAATCTCAGACAATCACTATCACTCTCTGACACTCTCTGACACACTCTATCACTCTCTATCACTCTCTATCACACTCTGACACACTCTGACACTCAGAGACACTCTGTCACTCCCTATCACTCTCTGACACTCGCTGACACTCTGTAACACACACTGACACTCTCTGACACTCTCACTATCACTCTCACTAACACTCTCTGACACTCTCTGAGACTCTCTGACACTCTCTATCACTCTCTGACACTCTCTATTACTCTCTGACACTCACTATCTCTCTCTGACACTCTCTATCACTCTCAGACTCTCTCTGTCACTCTCAGACACTCTCAGACACTCACTATCAATCTCTGACGCTCACTATCACTCTCTGACACTCTCGCACACTCTCTGACACTCTCTGAAACTCTCTATCTCTCTCTGAAACTCTCGATCACTCTCTGACACTCTCTGACACTCTCTGACACTCTCAGACACTCACTATCACACTCTGATACTCTCTGACACTCACTATCACTCTCTGACACTCTCTATCACTCTCTGACACTCTCTGACACTCACTATCACTCTCTGACACTCTCTGACACTCACTATCACTGTCTGACACTCTCTATCACTCTCTGACACTCTCAGGCACTTACTATCACTCTCTGACACTCTCTATCACTCTCTGACACTCTCAGACAATCACTATCACTCTCTGACACTCTCTATCACTCTCTGACACTCTCTGATACTCTCAGTCACTCTCTGACACTCTCTGATGCTCTCTGACACTCAATATCACTCTCTGACACACTCTGACACACTCGACACTCTCTGACACTCTCTATCACTCTCTATCACTCTCTTTCAATCTCTGACACACTCTGACACTCTCTGACACTCTCGGACACTCACTATCACTCTCTGACACTCTCTGAAACACTCTAACACTCTCTGACACTCTCTGACACTCTCTGACACTCTCACTATCACTCTCTGACACACTCTGACACTCTCTGACACTCTCTATCACTCTCTGACACTCTCTCTTACTCTCTGACACTCACTATCACTCTCAGACACACACTATCACTCTCTGATACTCTCTGACACTCACTATCACTCTCTGATACTCTCTATCTATCTCTGACACTCTCTGACTCTCACTATCACTCTCTGACAGTCTCTATCACTCTCAGACACTCTCTATCACTCTCAGACACTCTCGGACACTCACTATCACTCTCTGACACTCTCTCACACTCTCTGAAACTCTCTATCTCACTCTGACACTCTCTATCACTCTCTGACACTGTCTGACACTCTCTATCACTCTCTGACACTCTCTGACACTTTCAGACACTCTCAGACACTCACTATCACTCTCTGATACTCTCTGACGCTCACTATCACTCTCTGATACTCTCTGACACTCAATATCACTCTCTGACACTCTCTATCACTCTCTGACACTCTCTGACACACTCTGACACTCAGAGACACTCACTGTCACTCTCAGACACTCTCTGACACTCACTATCACTCTCTGACACTCTCTATCACTCTCTGACACTCTCTATCAATCTCTGACATACTCTGACTCTCTCTGACACTCTCTGACACTCTCGATCACTCTCTGACACTCTCTATCACTCTCTGACACTCTCTATCAATCTCTGACATACTCTGACACTCTCTGACACTCTCGGACACTCACTATCACTCTCTGATACTCCCTATCACTCTCTGACGCTCTCTGACACTCTCTAACACACTCTAACACTCTCTGACACTGTCTGACACTCTCACTATCACTCTCTGACACTCTCTGGCACTCTCTGACACTCACTATCACTTTCAGACACTCACTATCACTCCCTGATACTCTCTGACACTCACTATCACTCTCTGACACTCTCTATCTATGTCTGACACTCTCTGACACTCACTATCACTCTCTGACAGTCTCTATCACTCTCAGACACTCTCTATCACTCTCAGACACTCTCAGACACTCACTATCACTCTCTGACACTCTCTATCACTCTCTGACACTCTCAGACACTCTTTATCCCTCTCTGACACTCTCTCACACTCTCTGACACTCTCTGACACTCTCTAATACTCTCTGACACTCTCTGACACTCTCTATCACTCTCAGACACTCTCAGACACTCACTATCACTCTCTGATACTCTCTGACGCTCACTATCACTCTCTGACACTCTCTATCACTCTCTGAAACTCTCTAACACTCTCTGACACTCTCAGACACTCACTATCACTCGCTGACACTCTTTGACACTCTCTGAGACTCTCTATCACTCTGTGACACTCTCTATCACTCTCAGATACTCTCAGACACTCACTATCACTCTCTGACACTCTCTATCTCTCTCTGACACTCTCTCACACTCTCTGACACTCTCTGACACTCTCTAATACTCTCTGACACTCTCTGACACTCTCTATCACTCTCAGACACTCTCAGACACTCACTATCACTCTCTGATACTCTCTGACGCTCACTATCACTCTCTGACACTCTCTATCACTCTCTGAAACTCTCTAACACTCTCTGACACTCTCAGACACTCACTATCACTCGCTGACACTCTTTGACACTCTCTGAGACTCTCTATCACTCTGTGACACTCTCTATCACTCTCAGATACTCTCAGACACTCACTATCACTCTCTGACACTCTCTATCTCTCTCTGACACTCTCTATCACTCTCAGACACGCACTATCACTCTCTGACACTCACTATCACTCTCTGACAATCTCTCACACTCTCTGACACTCGCTGAAACTCTCTGTCTCTCTCTGAAATTCTCTATCCCTCTCTGATACTCTCTGACACTCACTATCACTGTCTGACACACTCTATCACTCTCTGAGACTCTCTATCACTCTCTGACACTCTGAGACAATCACTATCACTCTCTGTCACTCTCTGACACTCACTGTCACTCTCTGACACACTCTGACACTCTCTGACACTCTCTGACACTCTCTATCACTCTCGATCACACTCTGACACTCTCTGACATTCTCTATCACTCTCTATCACTCTCAGACACTCACTATCACTCTCTGACACTCTCTGACACTCTCTATCACTCTCTGACACTCTCTATCACTCTCTGACACTCTCAGACAATCAGAGGGCGGCACAGTGGCGCAGTGGTTAGCACTGCAGCCTCACAGCTCCAGGGACCCGGGTTCGATTCTGGGTACTGCCTGTGTGGAGTTTGCAAGTTCTCCCTGTGTCTGCGTGGGTTTTCTCCGGGTGCTCCGGTTTCCTCCCACAAGCCAAAAGACTTGCAGGTTGATAGGTAAATTGGCCATTACAAATTGTCACTAGTATAGGTAGGTGGTCGGGAAATATAGGGACAGGTGGGGATGTTTGGTAGGAATATGGGATTAGTGTAGGATTAGTATAAATGGGTGGTTGATGGTCGGCCACTCACTGTCACTCTCTGACACACTCTGACACTCTCTGACACTCTCTATCACTCTCGATCACACTCTGACACTCTCTGACACTGTCTATCACTCTCTGACACTCTCTGACACTTTCTGACACTCTCAGACACTCACTATCACTCTGACACTCTCAGACACTCACTATCACTCTGACACTCTGTGACACTCTCTGACACTCACTATCACACTCTGACACTCTCTGACACTCTCTATCACTCTCTGGCACTCTCAGACGCTTACTATCACTCTTTGACACTCTCAATCACTCTCTGACACTCTCAGACAATCACTATCACTCTCTGACACTCTCTGATACTCTCTATCACTCTCTGACTCTCTCTGACACTCTCTGACACTCTCTGACACTCTCAGACACTCTCTGACACTCTCAGACATTCTCATACACTCACTATCACTCTCTGACTACCTGTGACACTCTCTGACACTCTCAGAAACTCTCAGACACTCACTATCACTCTCTGACACTCTCTATCAATCTCTGACACTCTCTATCACTCTCTATCACTCTCAGACACTCTCAGACACTCACTGTCACTCTCTGGCACTCACTATCACTCTCTGACACTCTCTCACACTGTCTGACACTCTCTCACACTCTCTGACACTCTCTGAAACTCTCTATCTCTCTCTGACACTCTCTATCAACCTCTGACACTCTCTGACACTCTCCATCACTCTCTGATACTCTCTGACACTCACTATCACTCTCTGATACTCTCTGACACTCTCTGACACTCTCAGACACTCAGTGTCACTCTCTGACTCTCTCTGACACACTCTTCACTCTCTATCACTCTCTGACACACTCTGACACTCTCAGACACTCAGTGTCACTCTCTGACACTCTCTGACACTCTCAGACAATCACTATCACTCTCTGACACTCTATGACACACTCTATCACTCTCTATCACTCTCTGACACACTCTGACACTCAGAGACACTCACTGTCACTCTCAGACACTCTCTGACACTCACTATCACTCTCTGACACTCTCTATCACTCTCTGACACTCTCTATCAATCTCTGACATACTCTGACTCTCTCTGACACTCTCGATCACTCTCTGACACTCTCTATCACTCTCTGACACTCTCTATCAATCTCTGACATACTCTGACACTCTCTGACACTCTCGGACACTCACTATCACTCTCTGATACTCCCTATCACTCTCTGACGCTCTCTGACACTCTCTAACACACTCTAACACTCTCTGACACTGTCTGACACTCTCACTATCACTCTCTGACACTCTCTGGCACTCTCTGACACTCACTATCACTTTCAGACACTCACTATCACTCCCTGATACTCTCTGACACTCACTATCACTCTCTGACACTCTCTATCTATGTCTGACACTCTCTGACACTCACTATCACTCTCTGACAGTCTCTATCACTCTCAGACACTCTCTATCACTCTCAGACACTCTCAGACACTCACTATCACTCTCTGACACTCTCTATCACTCTCTGACACTCTCAGACACTCACTATCCCTCTCTGACACTCTCTCACACTCTCTGACACTCTCTGACACTCTCTAATACTCTCTGACACTCTCTGACACTCTCTATCACTCTCAGACACTCTCAGACACTCACTATCACTCTCTGATACTCTCTGACGCTCACTATCACTCTCTGACACTCTCTATCACTCTCTGAAACTCTCTAACACTCTCTGACACTCTCAGACACTCACTATCACTCGCTGACACTCTTTGACACTCTCTGAGACTCTCTATCACTCTGTGACACTCTCTATCACTCTCAGATACTCTCAGACACTCACTATCACTCTCTGACACTCTCTATCTCTCTCTGACACTCTCTATCACTCTCAGACACGCACTATCACTCTCTGACACTCACTATCACTCTCTGACAATCTCTCACACTCTCTGACACTCGCTGAAACTCTCTGTCTCTCTCTGAAATTCTCTATCCCTCTCTGATACTCTCTGACACTCACTATCACTGTCTGACACACTCTATCACTCTCTGAGACTCTCTATCACTCTCTGACACTCTGAGACAATCACTATCACTCTCTGTCACTCTCTGACACTCACTGTCACTCTCTGACACACTCTGACACTCTCTGACACTCTCTGACACTCTCTATCACTCTCGATCACACTCTGACACTCTCTGACATTCTCTATCACTCTCTATCACTCTCTATCACTCTCAGACACTCACTATCACTCTCTGACACTCTCTGACACTCTCTATCACTCTCTGACACTCTCTATCACTCTCTGACACTCTCAGACAATCAGAGGGCGGCACAGTGGCGCAGTGGTTAGCACTGCAGCCTCACAGCTCCAGGGACCCGGGTTCGATTCTGGGTACTGCCTGTGTGGAGTTTGCAAGTTCTCCCTGTGTCTGCGTGGGTTTTCTCCGGGTGCTCCGGTTTCCTCCCACAAGCCAAAAGACTTGCAGGTTGATAGGTAAATTGGCCATTACAAATTGTCACTAGTATAGGTAGGTGGTCGGGAAATATAGGGACAGGTGGGGATGTTTGGTAGGAATATGGGATTAGTGTAGGATTAGTATAAATGGGTGGTTGATGGTCGGCCACTCACTGTCACTCTCTGACACACTCTGACACTCTCTGACACTCTCTATCACTCTCGATCACACTCTGACACTCTCTGACACTGTCTATCACTCTCTGACACTCTCTGACACTTTCTGACACTCTCAGACACTCACTATCACTCTGACACTCTCAGACACTCACTATCACTCTGACACTCTGTGACACTCACTATCACTCTGACACTCTGTGACACTCTCTGACACTCACTATCACTCTCTGACACTCTCTGACACTCTCTATCACTCTCTGGCACTCTCAGACACTTACTATCACTCTTTGACACTCTCAATCACTCTCTGACACTCTCAGACAATCACTATCACTCTCTGACACTCTCTGATACTCTCTATCACTCTCTGACTCTCTCTGACACTCTCTGACTCTCTCTGACACTCTCAGACACTCTCTGACACTCTCAGACATTCTCATACACTCACTATCACTCTCTGACTACCTGTGACAACCTCTGACACTCTCTGACACTCTCAGAAACTCTCAGACACTCACTATCACTCTCTGACACTCTCTATCAATCTCTGACACTCTCTATCACTCTCTATCACTCTCAGACACTCTCAGACACTCACTGTCACTCTCTGACACTCACTATCACTCTCTGACACTCTCTCACACTGTCTGACACTCTCTCACACTCTCTGACACTCTCTGAAACTCTCTATCTCTCTCTGACACTCTCTATCAACCTCTGACACTCTCTGACACTCTCCATCACTCTCTGATACTCTCTGACACTCACTATCACTCTCTGATACTCTCTGACACTCTCTGACACTCTCAGACACTCAGTGTCACTCTCTGACTCTCTCTGACACACTCTATCACTCTCTATCACTCTCTGACACACTCTGACACTCTCAGACACTCAGTGTCACTCTCTGACACTCTCTGACACTCTCAGACAATCACTATCACTCTCTGACACTCTATGACACACTCTATCACTCTCTATCACTCTCTGACACACTCTGACACTCAGAGACACTCACTGTCACTCTCAGACACTCTCTGACACTCACTATCACTCTCTGACACTCTCTATCACTCTCTGACACTCTCTATCAATCTCTGACATACTCTGACTCTCTCTGACACTCTCTGACACTCTCGATCACTCTCTGACACTCTCTATCACTCTCTGACACTCTCTATCAATCTCTGACATACTCTGACACTCTCTGACACTCTCGGACACTCACTATCACTCTCTGATACTCCCTATCACTCTCTGACGCTCTCTGACACTCTCTAACACACTCTAACACTCTCTGACACTGTCTGACACTCTCACTATCACTCTCTGACACTCTCTGGCACTCTCTGACACTCACTATCACTTTCAGACACTCACTATCACTCCCTGATACTCTCTGACACTCACTATCACTCTCTGACACTCTCTATCTATGTCTGACACTCTCTGACACTCACTATCACTCTCTGACAGTCTCTATCACTCTCAGACACTCTCTATCACTCTCAGACACTCTCAGACACTCACTATCACTCTCTGACACTCTCTATCACTCTCTGACACTCTCAGACACTCACTATCCCTCTCTGACACTCTCTCACACTCTCTGACACTCTCTGACACTCTCTAATACTCTCTGACACTCTCTGACACTCTCTATCACTCTCAGACACTCTCAGACACTCACTATCACTCTCTGATACTCTCTGACGCTCACTATCACTCTCTGACACTCTCTATCACTCTCTGAAACTCTCTAACACTCTCTGACACTCTCAGACACTCACTATCACTCGCTGACACTCTTTGACACTCTCTGAGACTCTCTATCACTCTGTGACACTCTCTATCACTCTCAGATACTCTCAGACACTCACTATCACTCTCTGACACTCTCTATCTCTCTCTGACACTCTCTCACACTCTCTGACACTCTCTGACACTCTCTAATACTCTCTGACACTCTCTGACACTCTCTATCACTCTCAGACACTCTCAGACACTCACTATCACTCTCTGATACTCTCTGACGCTCACTATCACTCTCTGACACTCTCTATCACTCTCTGAAACTCTCTAACACTCTCTGACACTCTCAGACACTCACTATCACTCGCTGACACTCTTTGACACTCTCTGAGACTCTCTATCACTCTGTGACACTCTCTATCACTCTCAGATACTCTCAGACACTCACTATCACTCTCTGACACTCTCTATCTCTCTCTGACACTCTCTATCACTCTCAGACACGCACTATCACTCTCTGACACTCACTATCACTCTCTGACAATCTCTCACACTCTCTGACACTCGCTGAAACTCTCTGTCTCTCTCTGAAATTCTCTATCCCTCTCTGATACTCTCTGACACTCACTATCACTGTCTGACACACTCTATCACTCTCTGAGACTCTCTATCACTCTCTGACACTCTGAGACAATCACTATCACTCTCTGTCACTCTCTGACACTCACTGTCACTCTCTGACACACTCTGACACTCTCTGACACTCTCTGACACTCTCTATCACTCTCGATCACACTCTGACACTCTCTGACATTCTCTATCACTCTCTATCACTCTCAGACACTCACTATCACTCTCTGACACTCTCTGACACTCTCTATCACTCTCTGACACTCTCTATCACTCTCTGACACTCTCAGACAATCAGAGGGCGGCACAGTGGCGCAGTGGTTAGCACTGCAGCCTCACAGCTCCAGGGACCCGGGTTCGATTCTGGGTACTGCCTGTGTGGAGTTTGCAAGTTCTCCCTGTGTCTGCGTGGGTTTTCTCCGGGTGCTCCGGTTTCCTCCCACAAGCCAAAAGACTTGCAGGTTGATAGGTAAATTGGCCATTACAAATTGTCACTAGTATAGGTAGGTGGTCGGGAAATATAGGGACAGGTGGGGATGTTTGGTAGGAATATGGGATTAGTGTAGGATTAGTATAAATGGGTGGTTGATGGTCGGCCACTCACTGTCACTCTCTGACACACTCTGACACTCTCTGACACTCTCTATCACTCTCGATCACACTCTGACACTCTCTGACACTGTCTATCACTCTCTGACACTCTCTGACACTTTCTGACACTCTCAGACACTCACTATCACTCTGACACTCTGTGACACTCTCTGACACTCACTATCACACTCTGACACTCTCTGACACTCTCTATCACTCTCTGGCACTCTCAGACGCTTACTATCACTCTTTGACACTCTCAATCACTCTCTGACACTCTCAGACAATCACTATCACTCTCTGACACTCTCTGATACTCTCTATCACTCTCTGACTCTCTCTGACACTCTCTGACACTCTCTGACACTCTCAGACACTCTCTGACACTCTCAGACATTCTCATACACTCACTATCACTCTCTGACTACCTGTGACAACCTCTGACACTCTCTGACACTCTCAGAAACTCTCAGACACTCACTATCACTCTCTGACACTCTCTATCAATCTCTGACACTCTCTATCACTCTCTATCACTCTCAGACACTCTCAGACACTCACTGTCACTCTCTGACACTCACTATCACTCTCTGACACTCTCTCACACTGTCTGACACTCTCTCACACTCTCTGACACTCTCTGAAACTCTCTATCTCTCTCTGACACTCTCTATCAACCTCTGACACTCTCTGACACTCTCCATCACTCTCTGATACTCTCTGACACTCACTATCACTCTCTGATACTCTCTGACACTCTCTGACACTCTCAGACACTCAGTGTCACTCTCTGACTCTCTCTGACACACTCTTCACTCTCTATCACCTTCTGACACACTCTGACACTCTCAGACACTCAGTGTCACTCTCTGACACTCTCTGACACTCTCAGACAATCACTATCACTCTCTGACACTCTATGACACACTCTATCACTCTCTATCACTCTCTGACACACTCTGACACTCAGAGACACTCACTGTCACTCTCAGACACTCTCTGACACTCACTATCACTCTCTGACACTCTCTATCACTCTCTGACACTCTCTATCAATCTCTGACATACTCTGACTCTCTCTGACACTCTCTGACACTCTCGATCACTCTCTGACACTCTCTATCACTCTCTGACACTCTCTATCAATCTCTGACATACTCTGACACTCTCTGACACTCTCGGACACTCACTATCACTCTCTGATACTCCCTATCACTCTCTGACGCTCTCTGACACTCTCTAACACACTCTAACACTCTCTGACACTGTCTGACACTCTCACTATCACTCTCTGACACTCTCTGGCACTCTCTGACACTCACTATCACTTTCAGACACTCACTATCACTCCCTGATACTCTCTGACACTCACTATCACTCTCTGACACTCTCTATCTATGTCTGACACTCTCTGACACTCACTATCACTCTCTGACAGTCTCTATCACTCTCAGACACTCTCTATCACTCTCAGACACTCTCAGACACTCACTATCACTCTCTGACACTCTCTATCACTCTCTGACACTCTCAGACACTCACTATCCCTCTCTGACACTCTCTCACACTCTCTGACACTCTCTGACACTCTCTAATACTCTCTGACACTCTCTGACACTCTCTATCACTCTCAGACACTCTCAGACACTCACTATCACTCTCTGATACTCTCTGACGCTCACTATCACTCTCTGACACTCTCTATCACTCTCTGAAACTCTCTAACACTCTCTGACACTCTCAGACACTCACTATCACTCGCTGACACTCTTTGACACTCTCTGAGACTCTCTATCACTCTGTGACACTCTCTATCACTCTCAGATACTCTCAGACACTCACTATCACTCTCTGACACTCTCTATCTCTCTCTGACACTCTCTATCACTCTCAGACACGCACTATCACTCTCTGACACTCACTATCACTCTCTGACAATCTCTCACACTCTCTGACACTCGCTGAAACTCTCTGTCTCTCTCTGAAATTCTCTATCCCTCTCTGATACTCTCTGACACTCACTATCACTGTCTGACACACTCTATCACTCTCTGAGACTCTCTATCACTCTCTGACACTCTGAGACAATCACTATCACTCTCTGTCACTCTCTGACACTCACTGTCACTCTCTGACACACTCTGACACTCTCTGACACTCTCTGACACTCTCTATCACTCTCGATCACACTCTGACACTCTCTGACATTCTCTATCACTCTCTATCACTCTCTATCACTCTCAGACACTCACTATCACTCTCTGACACTCTCTGACACTCTCTATCACTCTCTGACACTCTCTATCACTCTCTGACACTCTCAGACAATCAGAGGGCGGCACAGTGGCGCAGTGGTTAGCACTGCAGCCTCACAGCTCCAGGGACCCGGGTTCGATTCTGGGTACTGCCTGTGTGGAGTTTGCAAGTTCTCCCTGTGTCTGCGTGGGTTTTCTCCGGGTGCTCCGGTTTCCACCCACAAGCCAAAAGACTTGCAGGTTGATAGGTAAATTGGCCATTACAAATTGTCACTAGTATAGGTAGGTGGTCGGGAAATATAGGGACAGGTGGGGATGTTTGGTAGGAATATGGGATTAGTGTAGGATTAGTATAAATGGGTGGTTGATGGTCGGCCACTCACTGTCACTCTCTGACACACTCTGACACTCTCTGACACTCTCTATCACTCTCGATCACACTCTGACACTCTCTGACACTGTCTATCACTCTCTGACACTCTCTGACACTTTCTGACACTCTCAGACACTCACTATCACTCTGACACTCTGTGACACTCTCTGACACTCACTATCACTCTCTGACACTCTCTGACACTCTCTATCACTCTCTGGCACACTCAGACACTTACTATCACTCTTTGACACTCTCAAACACTCTCTGACACTCTCAGACAATCACTATCACTCTCAGACACTCTGTGACACTCTCTGACACTCACTATCACTCTCTGACACTCTCTGACACTCTCTATCACTCTCTGGCACTCTCAGACACTTACTATCACTCTTTGACACTCTCAATCACTCTCTGACACTCTCAGACAATCACTATCACTCTCTGACACTCTCTGATACTCTCTATCACTCTCTGACACTCTCTGACACTCTCTGACACTCTCAGACACTCTCAGACATTCTCATACACTCACTATCACTCTCTGACTACCTGTGACAACCTCTGACACTCTCAGAAACTCTCAGACACTCACTATCACTCTCTGACACTCTCTATCAATCTCTGACACTCTCTATCACTCTCTATCACTCTCAGACACTCTCAGACACTCACTGTCACTCTCTGACACTCACTATCACTCTCTGACACTCTCTCACACTGTCTGACACTCTCTCACACTCTCTGACACTCTCTGAAACTCTCTATCTCTCTCTGACACTCTCTATCAACCTCTGACACTCTCTGACACTCTCCATCACTCTCTGATACTCTCTGACACTCACTATCACTCTCTGATACTCTCTGACACTCTCTGACACTCTCAGACACTCAGTGTCACTCTCTGACTCTCTCTGACACACTCTATCACTCTCTATCACTCTCTGACACACTCTGACACTCTCAGACACTCAGTGTCACTCTCTGACACTCTCTGACACTCTCAGACAATCACTATCACTCTCTGACACTCTATGACACACTCTATCACTCTCTATCACTCTCTGACACACTCTGACACTCAGAGACACTCACTGTCACTCTCAGACACTCTCTGACACTCACTATCACTCTCTGACACTCTCTATCACTCTCTGACACTCTCTATCAATCTCTGACATACTCTGACTCTCTCTGACACTCTCTGACACTCACTATCACTCTCTGACACTCCCTATCACTCTCTGACATTCTCTGACACTCTCCAACACTCTCTAACACTCTCTGACACTCTCTGACACTCTCTGACACTCACTATCACTCTCAGACACTCACTTTCACTCCCTGATACTCTCTGACACTCACTATCACTCTCTGACACTCTCGATCTATGTCTGACACTCTCTGACACTCACTATCACTCTCTGACAGTCTCTATCACTCTCAGACACTCTCTGTCACTCTCAGACACTCTCAGACACTCACTATCACTCTCTGACACTCTCTATCACACTCTGACACTCTCTGACAGTCTCTGACACTCTCTGACACTCGCTGGCACTCACTATCTCTCTCTGACACTCTCTATCACTCTCTGACATTCTCTGACACTCGCAGACACTCACTATCACTCTCTGACACTCTCTGACACTCTCTCACACTCTCTCACACTCTCTAATACTCTCTAATACTCTCTGACACTCTCTGACACTCTCTATCACTCTCAGACACTCTCAGACACTCACTATCACTCTCTGATACTCTCTGACGCTCACTATCACTCTCTGATACTTTCTGACACTCAATGTCACTCTCTGACACTCTCTATCACTCTCTGACACTCTCTGACATCTCTGACACTCTCTGACACTCGCTGGCACTCACTATCACTCTCTGACACTCTCTATCACTCTCTGACACTCTCTATCACTCTCTGACATTCTCTGACACTCTCTAACACTCTCTAACACTCTCTGACACTCTCTGACACTCTCACTATCACTCACTGACACTCTCTGACACTCTCTGACACTCACTATCACTCTCAGACACTCACTACAACTCTCTGATACTCTCTGACACTCACTATCACTCTCTGACACTCTCTATCTATCTCTGAAACTCTCTGACACTCACTATCACTCTCTGACAGTCTCCATCACTCTCAGACACTCTCTCACAGTCTCTAAAACTCTCTATCTCTCTCTGACACTCTCTATCACTCTCTGACACTGTCTGACACTCTCTATCACTCTCTGACACTCTCTGACACTCTCAGACACTCACTATCACTCTCTGATACTCTCTGACGCTCACTATCACTCTCTGATACTATCTGACACTCAATATCACTCTCTGACACTCTCTGACGCTCACGATCACTCTCTGATACTCTCTGACACTCAATATCACACTCTGACACTCTCTATCACTCTCTGACACTCTCTGACACTCTCTGACACTCGCTGGCACTCACTATCACTCTCTGACACTCTCTATCACTCTCTGACACTCTCAGACACTCACTATCACTCTCTGACACTCTCTCACACTCTCTTTAACTCTCTAATACTCTCTGACACTCTCTATCACTCTCAGACACTCTCAGACACTCACTATCACTCTCTGATACTCTCTGACGCTCACTATCACTCTCTGATACTCTCTGACACTCAATATCACTCTCGGACACTCTCTATCACTCTCTGACACTCTCTGACACTCTCTGACACTCTCTGATACTCGCTGGCACTCACTATCACTCTCTGACTCTCTCTATCACTCTCTGACAATCTCTATCACTCTCTGACACTCTCAGACACTCACTATCACTCTCTGACACTCTCTCACACTCTCTGACACTCTCTATCACTCTGTGCCACTCTCTATCACTCTCAGACACTCACTCACACTCTCTGAGATTCTCTGAAACTCTCTGTCTGTCTCTGAAACTCTCTATCACTCTCTGACACTCTCTGACACTCTCTGACACTCCCTGAGTCTCCCTGACACTCTCTGACACTTTCGGACACTCACTATCACTCTCTGATACTCTCTATCAATCTCTGACACTCTGTGACACTCTCTGACACTCGCTATCACTCTCTGACACTCTCTATCTCTCTCTGACACTCTCTGTCCCTCTCTAACTCTCTCTGACACTCTCTGACCTTCTCAGACATTCTCATGCACTCATTATCACTCTCTGACACTCTCAGAAACTCACTGTCACTCTCTGACACTCACTGTCACTCTCTGACACTCTCTCACACTGTCTGACACTCTCTCACACTCTCTGACACTCTCAGACACTCACTATCACTCTCTGACACTCTCTCACTCCCTCTGACACTCTCTCACACTCTCTGACACTCTCTATCACTCTCTGACACTCTCTGACACTCGCTGGCACTCACTATCACTCTCTGACACTCTCTATCACTCTCTGACACTCTCAGACACTCACTATCACTTCTGACACACTCTCACTCTCTCTGACACTCTCTAATACTCTCTGACACTCAATATCACTCTCTGACACTCTCTATCACTCTCTGACACTCTCTGACACTCTCTGACACTCTCTGACACTCGCTGGCACTCACTATCACTCTCTGATCACTCTCTATCACTCTCTGACACTCTCAGACACTCACTATCACTCGCTGACACTCTCTCACACTCTCTGAGACTCTCTATCACTCTGTGACACTCTCTATCACTCTCAGACACTCTCAGACACTCACTATCACTCTCTGACACTCTCTATCTCTCTCTGACACTCTCTATCACTCTCAGACACTCTCAGACACTCACTATCACTCTCTGGCACTCACTATCACTCTCTGACACTCTCTCACACTCTCTGACACTCGCTGAAACTCTCTGTCTCTCTCTGAAATTCTCTATCCCTCTCTGAAACTCTCTGACACTCTCAGACACTCTCAGACACTCACTATCATTCTCTGATACTCTCTGACACTCACTATCACTCTCTGATACTCTCTGACACTCACTATCACTCTCTGACACTCTCTATCACTCTCTGACACTCTCTGACACTCACTATCACTGTCTGACACACTCTATCACTCTCTGAGACTCTCTAGCACTCTCTGACACTCTGAGACAATCACAATCACTCTCTGACACTCTCTGACACTCTCTATTACTCTCTATCACTCTCTGACACTCTCTCATACTCTCAGACACTGACAGACACTCACCATCACTCTCTGAGACACTCTGTCACTCTCTGACACTCACTGTCACTCTCTGACACACTCAGACACTCTCTGACACTCTCTATCACTCTCCATCACACTCTGACACTCTCTGACACTCTCTATCACTCTCTATCAATCTCTGACACTCTCTGACACTCTCTGACACTCACTATCACTCTCAGACACTCACTATCACTCTCTGATACTCTCTGACACTCAATATCACTCTCTGACACTCTCTATCACTCTCTGACACTCTCTGACACTCTCTGACACTCACTGGCACTCACTATCACTCTCTGACACTCTCTATCACTCTCTGACACTCTCAGACACTCACTATCACTCTCTGACACTCTCTCACACTCTCTGACACTCTCTCACACTCTCTGACACTCTCTATCACTCTCAGACACTCTCAGACACTCGCTATCACTCTCTGACACTCACTATCACTCTCTGACACTCTCTCACACTCTCTGAGATTCTCTGAAACTCTCTGTCTGTCTCTGAAACTCTCTATCACTCTCTGACACTCTCTGACACTCTCTGACACTCTCTGACACTCCCTGAGTCTCCCTGACACTCTCTGACACTTTCGGACATTCACTATCACTCTCTGATACTCTCTGACACTCACTATCACTCTCTGATACTCTCTATCAATCTCTGACACTCTGTGACACTCTCTGACACTCGCTATCACTCTCTGACACTCTCTATCTCTCTCTGACACTCTCTGTCCCTCTCTAACTCTCTCTGACACTCTCTGACACTCTCCGACATTCTCATGCACTCATTATCACTCTCTGATACTCTCTGACACACACTATCACTCGCTGATACTCTCTATCAATCTCTGACACTCTCTATCACTCTCTAACACTCTCAGACACTCTCAGACACTCACTGACACTCTCTGACACTCACTGTCACTCTCTGACACTCTCTCACACTGTCTGACACTCTCTCACACTCTCTGACACTCGCTGGCACTCACTATCACTCTCTGACACTCTCTATCACTCTCTGACACTCTGAGACACTCACTATCACTCTCTGACACTCTCTCACAGTCTCTGAAACTCTCTGACACTCTCTAATACTCTCTGACACTCTCTGACACTCTCTGACACTCTCTATCACTCTCAGACACTCTCAGACACTCACTATCACTCTCTGACACTCTCTCACACTCTCTCACACTCTCTGACACTCGCTGAAACTCTCTGTCTCTCTCTGAAATTCTCTATCCCTCACTGACACTCTCTGACACTCTCAGACACTCACTATCATTCTCTGATAATCTCTGACACTCACTATCACTCTCTGATACTCTCTGACACTCACTATCACTCTCTGACACTCTCTATCACTCTCTGACGCTCTCTGACACTCACTATCACTGTCTGACACACTCTATCACTCTCTGAGACTCTCTAGCACTCTCTGACACTCTGAGACAATCACTATCACTCTCTGGCACTCTCGGACACTCTCTATTACTCTCTATCACTCTCTGACACTCTCTCATACTCTCAGACACTGACAGACACTCACTATCACTCTCTGAGACACTCTGTCACTCTCTGACACTCACTGTCACTCTCTGACACACTCTGACACTCTCTGACACTCTCTATCACTCTCTATCACACTCTGACACTCTCTGACACTCTCTATCACTCTCTATCTCTCTCTGACACTCTCTGACACTCACTATCACTCTCAGACACTCACTATAACTCTCTGATACTCTCTGACACTCACTATCACTCTCTGACACACTCTATCTATCTCTGACACTCTCTGACACTCACTATCACTCTCTGACAGTCTCCATCACTCTCAGACACTCTCTCACACTCTCTAAAACTCTCTATCTCTCTCTGACACTCTCTATCACTCTCTGACACTGTCTGACACTCTCTATCACTCTCTGACACTCTCTGACACTCTCAGACACTCACTATCACTCTCTGATACTCTCTGACGCTCACTATCACACTCTGATACTATCTGACACTCAATATCACTCTCTGACACTCTCTGACGCTCACTATCACTCTCTGATACTCTCTATCACTCTCTGACACTCTCTGACACTCTCTGACACTCGCTGGCACTCACTATCACTCTCTTACACTGTCTATCACTCTCTGACACACTCTATCACTCTCTGACACTCTCAGACACTCACTATCACTCTCTGACACTCTCTCACACTCTCTGACACTCTCTAATACTCTCTGACACTCTCTATCACTCTCAGACACTCTCAGACACTCACTATCACTCTCTGATACTCTCTGACGCTCACTATCACTCTCTGATACTCTCTGACACTCAATATCACTCTCTGACACTCTCTATCACTCTCTGACACTCTCTGACACTCTCTGACACTCTCTGATACTCGCTGGCACTCACTATCACTCTCTGACTCTCTCTATCACTCTCTGACAATCTCTATCACTCTCTGACACTCTCAGACACTCACTATCACTCTCTGACACTCTCTCACACTCTCTGACACTCTCTATCACTCTGTGCCACTCTCTATCAATCTCAGACACTCTCAGACACTCACTATCACTCTCTGACACTCTCTATCTCTCTCTGACACTCTCTCACACTCTCTGACACTCTCTGACACTCTCTATCACTCTCAGACACTCACTATCACTCTCTGACACTCACTATCACTCTCTGACACTCTCTCACAATCTCTGAGATTCTCTGAAACTCTCTGTCTGTCTCTGAAACTCTCTATCACTCTCTGACACTCTCTGACACTCCCTGAGACTCTTTGACACTTTCGGACTCTCACTATCACTCTCTGATACTCTCTGACACTCACTATCACTCTCTGATACTCTCTATCAATCTCTGACACTCTGTGACACTGTCTGACAGTCTCTGACACTCTCTGACACTGTCTATCTCTCTCTCTGACACTCTCTGTCCCTCTCTAACTCTCTCTGACACTCTCTGACACTCTCAGACATTCTCATGCACTGATTATCACTCTCTGATACTCTCTGACACACACTATCCCTCTCTGATACTCTCTATCAATCTCTGACACTCTCTATCACTCTCGATCACTCTCAGACACTCACAGACACTCACTGTCACTCTCTGACACTCTCTCACACTGTCTGACACTCTCTAACACTCTCTGACACTCTCTGAAACTCTCTATCTCTCCCTGACACTCTCTATCACTCTCTGACACTCTCTGACACTCTCTGACACTCGCTGGCACTCACTATCACTCTCTGACACTCTCTATCACTCTCTGACAGTCTCAGACACTCACTATCACTCTCTGACACTCTCAGACACTCACTATCACTCTCTGACACTCTCTCACACGCTCTGACACTCTCTATCTCTCTCTGACACTCTCTGACAGTCTCTGACACTCTCTATCACTCTCAGACACTCTCAGACACTCACTATCACTCTCTGATACTATCTGACGCTTACTATCACTCTCTGATACTCTCTGACACTCAATATCACTCTCTGACACTCTCTATCACTCTCTGACACTCTCTGACACTCACTGACACTCTCTGACACTCACTGTCACTCTCTGACACTCTCTCACACTGTCTGACACTCTCTCACACTCTCTGACACTCTCTGTCACTCACTATCACTCTCTGACACTCTCTATCACTCTCTGACACTCTCAGACACTCACTATCACTCTCTGACACTCTCTCACAGTCTCTGAAACTCCCTGACACTCTCTAATACTCTCTGACACTCTCTGACACTCTCTGACACTCTCTATCACTCTCAGACACTCTCAGACACTCACTATCACTCTCTGACACTCTCTGACACTCTCTCACACTCTCTGACACTCGCTGAAACTCTCTGTCTCTCTCTGAAATTCTCTATCCCTCACTGACACTCTCTGACACTCTCAGACACTCACTATCATTCTCTGATAATCTCTGACACTCACTATCACTCTCTGATACTCTCTGACACTCACTATCACTCTCTGACACTCTCTATCACTCTCTGACGCTCTCTGACACTCACTATCACTGTCTGACACACTCTATCACTCTCTGAGACTCTCTAGCACTCTCTGACACTCTGAGACAATCACTATCACTCTCTGGCACTCTCGGACACTCTCTATTACTCTCTATCACTCTCTGACACTCTCTCATACTCTCAGACACTGACAGACACTCACTATCACTCTCTGAGACACTCTGTCACTCTCTGACACTCACTGTCACTCTCTGACACACTCTGACACTCTCTGACACTCTCTATCACTGTCTATCACACTCTGACACTCTCTGGCACTCTCTATCACTCTCTATCTCTCTCTGACACTCTCTGACACTCACTATCACTCTCAGACACTCACTATAACTCTCTGATACTCTCTGACACTCACTATCACTCTCTGACACTCTCTATCTATCTCTGACACTCTCTGACACTCACTATCACTCTCTGACAGTCTCCATCACTCTCAGACACTCTCTCACACTCTCTAAAACTCTCTATCTCTCTCTGACACTCTCTATCACTCTCTGACACTGTCTGACACTCTCTATCACTCTCTGACACTCTCTGACACTCTCAGACACTCACTATCACTCTCTGATACTCTCTGACGCTCACTATCACTCTCTGATACTATCTGACACTCAATATCACTCTCTGACACTCTCTGACGCTCACTATCACTCTCTGATACTCTCTGACACTCAATATCACTCTCTGACACTCTCTATCACTCTCTGACACTCTCTGACACTCTCTGACACTCGCTGGCACTCACTATCACTCTCTGACACTGTCTATCACTCTCTGACACACTCAGACACTCACTATCACTCTCTGACACTCTCTCACACTCTCTGACACTCTCTAATTCTCTCTGAAACTCTCTATCACTCTCAGACACTCTCAGACACTCACTATCACTCTCTGATACTCTCTGACGCTCACTATCACTCTCTGATACTCTCTGACACTCAATATCACTCTCTGACACTCTCTCACACTCTCTGACACTCTCTATCACTCTGTGCCACTCTCTATCACTCTCAGACACTCTCAGACACTCACTATCACTCTCTGACACTCTCTATCTCTCTCTGACACTCTCTCACACTCTCTGACACTCTCTGACACTCTCTATCACTCTCAGACACTCACTATCACTCTCTGACACTCACTATCACTCTCTGACACTCTCTCACAATCTCTGAGATTCTCTGAAACTCTCTGTCTGTCTCTGAAACTCTCTATCACTCTCTGACACTCTCTGACACTCCCTGAGGCTCCCTGAGACTCTCTGACACTTTCGGACACTCACTATCACTCTCTGATACTCTCTGACACTCACTATCACTCTCTGATACTCTCTATCAATCTCTGACACTCTGTGACACTGTCTGACACTCTCTGACACTCTCTGACACTCTCTATCTCTCTCTGACACTCTCTGTCCCTCTCTAACTCTCTCTGACACTCTCTGACTCTCTCAGACATTCTCATGCACTGATTATCACTCTCTGATACTCTCTGACACACACTATCACTCTCTGATACTCTCTATCAATCTCTGACACTCTCTATCACTCTCGATCACTCTCAGACACTCACAGACACTCACTGTCACTCTCTGACACTCTCTCACACTGTCTGACACTCTCTAACACTCTCTGACACTCTCTGAAACTCTCTATCTCTCCCTGACACTCTCTATCACTCTCTGACACTCTCTGACACTCTCTGACACTCGCTGGCACTCACTATCACTCTCTGACACTCTCTATCACTCTCTGACAGTCTCAGACACTCACTATCACTCTCTGACACTCTCAGACACTCACTATCACTCTCTGACATTCTCTCACACGCTCTGACACTCTCTGACACTCTCTAAAACTCTCTGACACTCTCTATCACTCTCAGACACTCTCAGACACTCACTATCACTCTCTGATACTATCTGACGCTTACTATCACTCTCTGATACTCTCTGACACTCAATATCACTCTCTGACACTCTCTATCACTCTCTGACACTCTCTGACACTCTCTGACACTCTCTGACACTCGCTGGCACTCACTATCACTCTCTGACACTCTCTATCACCCTCTGACACTCTCTATCACTCTCTGATACTCTCAGACACTCACTATCACTCGCTGACACTGTCTCACACTCTCTGAGACTCTCTATCACTCTGTGACACTCTCTATCACTCTCAGACACTCTCTATTACTCTCTATCACTCTCTGACACTCTCTCATACTCTCAGACACTGACTGACACTCACTATCACTCTCTGAGACACTCTGTCACTCTCTGACACTCACTGTCACTCTCTGACACACTCTGACACTCTCTGACACTCTCTATCACTCTCTATCACTCTCTGACACTCTCTCACACTGTCTGACACTCTCTATCACTCTGTGCCACTCTCTATCACTCTCAGACACTCTCAGACACTCACTATCACTCTCTGACACTCACTATCACTCTCTGATACTCTCTGACACTCAATATCACTCTCTGACACTCTCTATCAATCTCTGACACTCTCTGACACTCTCTGACACTCACTGGCACTCACTATCACTCTCTGACACTCTCTATCACTCTCTGACACTCTCTATCACTCTCTGACACTCTCAGACACTCACTATCACTCTCTGAAACTCTCTCACACTCTCTGACACTCTCTAATACTCTCTGACACTCTCCATCACACTCTGACACTCTCTGACACTCTCTATCATTCTCTATCACTCTCTGACACTCTCTGACACTCTCTGACACTCACTATCACTCTCAGACACTCACTATCACTCTCTGATACTCTCTGACACTCAATATCACTCTCTGACACTCTCTATCACTCTCTGACACTCTCTGACACTCTCTGACACTCACTGGCACTCACTATCACTCTCTGACACTCTCTATCACTCTCTGACACTCTCTATCACTCTCTGACACTCTCTGACACTCAATATCACTCTCTGACACTCTCTAATACTCTCTGACACTCTCTATCACTCTCAGACACTCTCAGACACTCACTATCACTCTCTGATACTCTCTGACGCTCACTATCACTCTCTGATATTCTCTGACACTCAATATCACTCGCTGACACTCTCTATCACTCTCTGACACTCTCTGACACTCTCTGACACTTTCTGACACTCTCTGATACTCGCTGGCACTCACTATCACTCTCTGACTCTCTCTATCACTCTCTGACAATCTCTATCACTCTCTGACACTCTCAGACACTCACTATCACTCTCTGACACTCTTTCACACTGTCTGACACTCTCTATCACTCTGTGCCACTCTCTATCACTCTCAGACACTCTCAGACACTCACTATCACTCTCTGACACTCTCTACCTCTCTCTGACACTCTCTCACACTCTCTGACAGTCTCTGACACTCTCTATCACTCTCAGACACTCGCTATCACTCTCTGACACTCACTATCACTCTCTGACACTCTCTCACACTCTCTGAGATTCTCTGAAACTCTCTGTCTGTCTCTGAAACTGTCTATCACTCTCTGACATCTCTGACACTCTCTGACACTCCCTGAGTCTCCCTGACACTCTCTGACACTTTCGGACACTCACTATCACTCTCTGATACTCTCTGACACTCACTATCACTCTCTGATACTCTCTATCAATCTCTGACACTCTGTGACACTCTCTGACACTCGCTATCACTCTCTGACACTCTCTATCTCTCTCTGACACTCTCTGTCCCTCTCTAACTCTCTCTGACACTCTCTGACACTCTCAGACATTCTCATGCACTCATTATCACTCTCTGATACTCTCTGACACACACTATCACTCGCTGATACTCTCTATCAATCTCTGACACTCTCTATCACTCTCTATCACTCTCAGACACTCACTGACACTCTCTGACACTCACTGTCACTCTCTGACACTCTCTCACACTCTCTGACACTCTCAGACACTCACTACCACTCTCAGACACTCACTATCACTCAATGACACTCTCTCACAGTCTCTGACACTCTCTGACACTCTCTAATACTCTCTGACACTCTCTGACACTCTCTATCACTCTCAGACACTCACTATCACTCTCTGACACTCTCTCACACTCTCTGACACTCGCTGAAACTCTCTGTCTCTCTCTGAAATTCTCTATCCCTCACTGACACTCTCTGACACTCTCAGACACTCTCAGACACTCACTATCATTCTCTGATCATCTCTGACACTCACTATCACTCTCTGATACTCTCTGACACTCACTATCACTCTCTGACACTCTCTATCACTCTCTGACACTCTCTGACACTCACTATCACTGTCTGACACACTCTATCACTCTCTGAGACTCTCTAGCACTCTCTGACACTCTGAGACAATCACTATCACTCTCTGACACTCTCTGACACTCTCTATTACTCTCTATCACTCTCTGACACTCTCTCATACTCTCAGACACTGACAGACACTCACTATCATTCTCTGATCATCTCTGACACTCACTATCACTCTCTGATACTCTCTGACACTCACTATCACTCTCTGACACTCTCTATCACTCTCTGACACTCTCTGACACTCACTATCACTGTCTGACACACTCTATCACTCTCTGAGACTCTCTAGCACTCTCTGACACTCTGAGACAATCACTATCACACTCTGACACTCTCTGACACTCTATATCACTCTCTATCACACTCTGACACTCTCTGACACTCTCTATCACTCTCTATCACTCTCTGACACTCTCTGACACTCACTATCACTCTCAGACACTCACTATAACTCTCTGATACTCTCTGACACTCACTATCACTCTCTGACACTCTCTATCTATCTCTGACACTCTCCGACACTCACTATCACTCTCTGACAGTCTCCATCACTCTCAGACACTCTCTCACACTCTCTAAAACTCTCTATCTCTCTCTGACACTCTCTAACACTCTCTGACACTGTCTGCCACTCTCTATCACTCTCTGACACTCTCTGACACTCTCAGACACTCACTATCACTCTCTGATACTCTCTGACGCTCACTATCACTCTCTGATACTATCTGACACTCAATATCACTCTCTGACACTCTCTGACGCTCACTATCACTCTCTGATACTCTCTGACACTCAATATCACTCTCTGACACTCTCTATCACTCTCTGACACTCACTGTCACTCTCTGACACACTCTGACACTCTCTGACACTCTCTATCACTCTCTATCACACTCTGACACTCTCTGACACTCTCTATCACTCTCTATCACTCTCTGACACTCTCTGACACTCACTATCACTCTCAGACACTCACTATATCTCTCTGATACTCTCTGACACTCACTATCACTCTCTGACACTCTCTATCTATCTCTGACACTCTCCGACACTCATTATCACTCTCTGACAGTCTCCATCACTCTCAGACACTCTCTCACACTCTCTAAAACTCTCTATCTCTCTCTGACACTATCACTCTCTGACACTGTCTGCCACTCTCTATCACTCTCTGACACTCTCTGACACTCTCAGACACTCACTATCACTCTCTGATACTCTCTGACGCTCACTATCACTCTCTGATACTATCTGACACTCAATATCACTCTCTGACACGCTCTGACGATCACTATCACTCTCTGATACTCTCTGACACTCAATATCACTCTCTGACACTCTCTATCACTCTCTGACACTCTCTGACACTCTCTGACACTCGCTGGCACTCACTATCACTCTCTGACACTCTCTATCACTCTCTGACACACTCTATCACACTCTGACACTCTCAGACACTCACTATCACTCTCTGACACTCTCTCACACTCTCTGACACTCTCTAATACTCTCTGACACTCTCTATCACTCTCAGACACTCTCAGACACTCACTATCACTCTCTGATACTCTCTGACGCTCACTATCACTCTCTGATACTCTCTGACACTCAATATCACTCTCTGACACTCTCTATCACTCTCTGACACTCTCTGACACTCTCTGACACTCTCTGATACTCGCTGGCACTCACTATCACTCTCTGACTCTCTCTATCACTCTCTGACAATCTCTATCACTCTCTGACACTCTCAGACACTCACTATCACTCTCTGACACTCTCTCACACTCTCTGACACTCTCTATCACTCTGTGCCACTCTCTATCACTCTCAGACAGTCTCAGACACTCACTATCACTCTCTGACACTCTCTATCTCTCTCTGACACTCTCTCACACTCTCTGACACTCTCTGACACTCTCTATCACTCTCAGACACTCACTATCACATTCTGACACTCTCAGACACTCACTATCACTCTCTGACACTCTCTCACACTCTCTGACACTCTCTAATACTCTCTGACACTCTCTATCACTCTCAGACACTCTCAGACACTCACTATCACTCTCTGATACTCTCTGACGCTCACTATCACTCTCTGATACTCTCTGACACTCAATATCATTCTCTGACACTCTCTATCACTCTCTGACACTCTCTGACACTCTCTGACACTCTCTGATACTCGCTGGCACTCACTATCACTCTCTGACTCTCTCTATCACTCTCTGACAATCTCTATCACTCTCTGACACTCTCAGACACTCACTATCACTCTCTGACACTCTCTCACACTCTCTGACACTCTCTATCACTCTGTGCCACTCTCTATCACTCTCAGACACTCTCAGACACTCACTATCACTCTCTGACACTCTCTATCTCTCTCTGACACTCTCTCACACTCTCTGACACTCTCTGACACTCTCTATCACTCTCAGACACTCACTATCACTCTCTGACACTCACTATCACTCTCTGACACTCTCTCACACTCTCTGAGATTCTCTGAAACTCTCTGTCTGTCTCTGAAACTCTCTATCACTCTCTGACACTCTCTGACACTCTCTGACACTCCCTGAGGCTCCCTGACACTCTCTGACACTTTCGGACACTCACTATCACTCTCTGATACTCTCTGACACTCACTATCACTCTCTGATACTCTCTATCTCTCTCTGACACTCTCTGTCCCTCTCTAACTCTCTCTGACACTCTCTGACACCCTCAGGCATTCTCATGCACTCATTATCACTCTCTGATACTCTCAGACACACACTATCACTCTCTGATACTCTCTATCAATCTCTGACACTCTCTATCACTCTCGATCACTCTCAGACACTCTCAGACACTCACTGTCACTCTCTGCCACTCACTGTCACTCTCTGACACTCTCTCACACTGTCTGACACTCTCTCACACTCTCTGACACTCTCTGAAACTCTCTATCTCTCCCTGACACTCTCTATCACTCTCTGACACTCTCTGACACTCTCTGACACTCGCTGGCACTCACTATCACTCTCTGACACTCTCTATCACTCTCTGACACTCTCAGACACTCACTATCACTCTCTGACACTCTCTGACACTCTCTAATACTCTCTGACACTCTCTGACACTCTCTATCACTCTCAGACACTCTCAGACACTCACTATCACTCTCTGATACTATCTGACGCTCACTATCACTCTCTGATACTCTCTGACACTCAATATCACTCTCTGACACTCTCTATCACTCTCTGACACTCTCTGACACTCTCTGACACTCTCTGACACTCGCTGGCACTCACTATCACTCTCTGACACTCTCTATCACCCTCTGACACTCTCTATCACCCTCTGACACTCTCAGACACTCACTGTCACTCGCTGACACTCTCTCACACTCTCTGAGACTCTCTATCACTCTGTGACACTCTCTATCACTCTCAGACACTCTCAGACACTCACTATCACTCTCTGACACTCTCTATTACTCTCTATCACTCTCTGACACTCTGTCATACTCTCAGACACTGACAGACACTCACTATCACTCTCTGAGAAACTCTGTCACTCTCTGACACTCACTGTCACTCTCTGACACTCTCTGACACTCTCTATCACTCTCTATCACTCTCTGACACACTCTCACACTGTCTAACACTCTCTATCACTCTGTGCCACTCTCTATCACTCTCAGACACTCTCAGACACTCACTATCACTCTCTGACACTCTCTATCTCTCTCTGACACTCTCTATCACTCTCAGACACTCTCGGACACTCACTATCACTCTCTGACACTCACTATCACTCTCTGACACTCTCTCACACTCTCTGACACTCCCTGAAACTCTCTGACACTCTCAGACACTCTCAGACACTCACTATCATTATCTGATACTCTCTGACACTCACTATCACTCTCTGATACTCTCTGACACTCACTATCACTCTCTGACACTCTCTATCACTCTCTGAGACTCTCTGACAATCACTATCACTGTCTGACACACTCTATCACTCTCTGAGAGTCTCTAGCACTCTCTGACACTCTGAGACAATCACTATCGCTCTCTGACACTCTCTGACACTCTCTATTACTCTCTATCACTCTCTGACACTCTCTCATACTCTCAGACACTCTCAGACACTCACTATCACTCTGACACTCTGTGACACTCTCTGACACTCTCTGATACTCTCTGACAATCACTATCACTCTCTGACACTCTCTGACACTCACTACCACTCTCTGACACTCTCTGACACTCTCTATCACTCTCTGACACTCTCTATCACTCTCTGACACTCTCAGACACTTACTATCACTCTCTGACACTCTCAATCACTCTCTGACACTCTTCGGCAATCACTATCACTCTCTGACACTCTCTGACACTCTCTATCACTCTCTGACACTCTCTGACACTCTCTGACAATCACTATCACTCTCTGACACTCTCTGACACTCACTATCACTCTCTGACACTCTCTGACACTCTCTGACACTCACTGTCACTCTCTGACACTCACTTTCACTCTCTGACACTCTCCGACACTCACTATCACGCTCTGACACACTCTGACACTCTCTGACACTCTCTGAAACTCTCTATCAGTCTCTGTCCCTCTCTGACACTCTCTGACACTCTCAGACACTCACTTTCACTCTCTGACACTCTCTGACACTCTCTGACACTCTCTGTCACTCTCTGAAACTCTCTGACACTCACTATCACTCTCTGACACTCTGTGACACTCTCTGAAATTCTCAGACACTCTCGGACACTCACTACTACTCTCTGACACTCTCGGACGCTCAATAAAACTCTCTGACACTCTCGATCACTCTCTGACACTCTCCGACACTCTCCGACACTCTCTGACACTCTCATACACTCACTATCACTCTCTGACACTCTCTGACACTCTCTGACACTCTCACTCTCTGATACTCTCTGACTCTCACTATCACTCTCTGACAGTCTCTGTCACTCGCTGACACTCTCTGTCACTCATTATCACTCTCTGACTGTCTCGATAACTCTCTGACACTCTATATCACTCTCTGAAACTCTCTATCACTCTCTGACACTCTCTGACACTCTCTGACACTCTCTGACTCTCCCTGACACTCTCTGACACTCACGGACACTCACTACCACTCGCTGATACTCTCTGACACTCACTATCACTCTCTGAAACTATCTATCAATCTCTGACACTCTCTGACACTCACTATAACTCTCTGACACTCTATATCTCTCTCTGACACTCTCTGTCCCTCTCTAACACTCTCTGACACTCTCTGACATTCTCAAACACTCACTATCACTCTCTGACAACCTCTGACAACCTCTGACACTCTCTGACACTCTCAGACACTCTCAGGCACTCACTATCACTCTCTGATACTCTCTGATACACACTATCTCTCTCTGAAACTCTCTATCAATCTCTGACACTCTCTGACACTCACTTTCACTCTCTGACACTCTCTATCACTCTCAGACACTCTCTATCACTCTCTATCACTCTCTATCACTCTCAGACACTCACTATCACTCTCTGACACTCACTATCACTCTCTGACACTCTCTCACACTCTCTGACACTCTCTGAAACTCTCTATCTCTCTCTGACACTCTCTATCACTCTGTGACACTCTCTGACACTCTCTATCACTCTCTGACACTCTCTGACACTCTCAGACACTCACTATCACTCTCTGATACTGTCTGACACTCACTATCACTCTCTGATACTCTCTGAACTCTCTATCACTCTCTGACACTCTCTGACACTCACAATCACTCTCTGACACACTCTGACACTCTCAGACACTCAGTGTCACTCTCTGACTCTCTCTGACACTCTCTATCACTCTCCATCACTCTCTGACACACTCTGACACACTCTATCACTCTCTATCACACTCTGACACACTCTGACACTCAGACACTCACTGTCACTCTCTGACACTCTCTGACACTCACTATCACTCTCTGACACTCCCTATCACTCTCTGATACTCTCTGACACTCACTATCACTCTCTGAAACTCTCTGACACTCTCTATCACTCTCTGACACACTCTGACACTCTCAGACACTCTGTCTCTCTCTGACACTCTCTGACAATCTCAGACAATCACTATCACTCTCTGACACTCTCTGACACACTCTATCACTCTCTATCACTCTCTAACACACTCTGACACACTCTGACACTCAGAGACACTCTGTCACTCTCTGACACTCTCTGACACTCACTATCACTCTCTGACACTCCCTATCACTCTCTGACACTCGCTGACACTCTCTAACACACACTGACACTCTCTGACACTCTCTGACACTCTCACTATCACTCTCACTAACACTCTCTGACACTCTCTGACACTCTCTGACACTCTATATCACTCTCTGAAACTCTCTATCACTCTCTGACACTCTCTGACACTCTCTGACTCTCCCTGACACTCTCTGACACTCACGGACACTCACTACCACTCTCTGATACTCTCTGACACTCACTATCACTCTCTGACACTATCTATCAATCTCTGACACGCTCTGACACTCAATATCACTCTCTGACACTCTATATCTCTCTCTGACACTCTCTGTCCCTCTCTAACACTCTCTGACACTCTCTGACATTCTCAAACACTCACTATCACTCTCTGACAACCTCTGACAACCTCTGACACTCTGACACTCTCAGACACTCTCAGACACTCACTATCACTCTCTGATACTCTCTGATACACACTATCTCTCTCTGAAACTCTCTATCAATCTCTGACACTCTCTGACACTCACTTTCACTCTCTGACACTCTCTATCACTCTCAGACACTCTCTATCACTCTCTATCACTCTCTATCACTCTCAGACACTCACTATCACTCTCTGACACTCAGTATCACTCTCTGACACTGTCTCACACTCTCTGACACTCTCTGAAACTCTCTATCTCTCTCTGACACTCTCAATCACTCTGTGACACTCTCTGACACTCTCTATCACTCTCTGACACTCTCTGACACTCTCAGACACTCACTATCACTCTCTGATACTGTCTGACACTCACTATCACTCTCTGATACTCTCTGACACTCTCTATCACTCTCTGACACTCTCTGACACTCACAATCACTCTCTGACACACTCTGACACTCTCAGACACTCAGTGTCACTCTCTGACTCTCTCTGACACTCTCTATCACTCTCCATCACTCTCTGACACACTCTGACACACTCTATCACTCTCTATCACACTCTGACACACTCTGACACTCAGACACTCACTGTCACTCTCTGACACTCTCTGACACTCACTATCACTCTCTGACACTCCCTATCACTCTCTGATACTCTCTGACACTCACTATCACTCTCTGAAACTCTCTGACACTCTCTATCACTCTCTGACACGCACTATCACTCTCTGACACTCTCTGACACTCCCAATCACTCTCTGACACACTCTGACACTCTCAGACACTCTGTCTCTCTTTGACACTCTCTGACACTCCCTATCGCTCTCTGACACTCGCTGACACTCTCTAACACACACTGACACTCTCTGACACTCTCTGACACTCTCACTATCACTCTCACTAACACTCTCTGACACTCTCTGACACTCTCTGACACTCTCTATCACTCTCTAACACTCTCTATTACTCTCTGACACTCACTATCTCTCTCTGACACTCTCTATCACTCTCAGACTCTCTCTGTCACTCTCAGACACTCTCAGACACTCACTATCAATCTCTGACGCTCACTATCACTCTCTGACACTCTCGCACACTCTCTGACACTCTCTGAAACTTTCTATCTCTCTCTGAAACTCTCTATCACTCTCTGACACTCTCTGACACTCTCAGACACTCACTATCACACTCTGATACTCTCTGACACTCACTATCACTCTCTGACACTCTCTATCACTCTCTGACACTCTCTGACACTCACTATCACTCTCTGACACTCACTATCACTCTCTGACACTCTCTGACACTCACTATCACTGTCTGACACTCTCTATCACTCTCTGACACTCTCAGGCACTTACTATCACTCTCTGACACTCTCTATCACTCTCTGACACTCTCAGACAATCACTATCACTCTCTGACACTCTCTATCACTCTCTGACACTCTCTGATACTCTCAGTCACTCTCTGACACTCTCTGATGCTCTCTGACACTCAATATCACTCTCTGACACACTCTGACACTCTCGACACTCTCTGACACTCTCTATCACTCTCTATCACTCTCTATCAATCTCTGACACACTCTGACTCTCTCTGACACTCTCGGACACTCACTATCACTCTCTGACACTCTCTGAAACACTCTAACACTCTCTGACACTCTCTGACACTCTCACTATCACTCTCTGACACTCTCTGACACTCTCTGACACTCTCTATCACTCTCTGACACTCTCTCTTACTCTCTGACACTCACTATCACTCTCAGACACACACTATCACTCTCTGATACTCTCTGACACTCACTATCACTCTCTAATACTCTCTATCTATCTCTGACACTCTCTGACTCTCACTATCACTCTCTGGCAGTCTCTATCACTCTCAGACACTCTCTATCACTCTCAGACACTCTCAGACACTCACTATCACTCTCTGACACTCACTATCACTCTCTGACACTCTCTCATCCTCTCTGAAACTCTCTATCTCACTCTGACACTCTCTATCACTCTCTGACACTGTCTGACACTCTCTATCACTCTCTGACACTCTCTGACACTTTCAGACACTCTCAGACATTCACTATCACTCTCTGATACTCTCTGACGCTCACTATCACTCTCTGATACTCTCTGACACTCAATATCACTCTCTGACACTCTCTATCACTCTCTGATACTCTTTGACGCTCTCTGACACTCTCTGGCACTCACTATCACTCTCTGACACTCTCTATCACTCTCTGATACTCTCTAACACTCTCAGACGCGCTCAGACACTCACTATCACTCTCTGACAGTCTCTAACTCTCTCTGACACTCTCTATCACTCTCTATCACTCTCTATCACTCTCTGACACTCTCTGACACTCACTATCTCTCTCTGACACTCACTATCTCTCTCTGACACACTCTATCACTCTCAGACACTCTCTTTCACTCTCAGACACTCTCAGACACTCACTATCACTCTCTGACACTCACTATCACTCTCTGACACTCTCTCACACTCTCTGACACTCTCTGAAACTCTCTATCTCTCTCTGAAACTATCTATCACTCTCTGACACTCTCTGACACTCTCTGACACTCTCAGACACTCACTATCACTCTCTGATACAGTCTGACACTCTCTATCACTCTCTGACACTCTCTGACACTCACTATCACTCTCTGACACTCTCTGATACTCACTACACTGTCTGACACACTCTATCACTCTCTGACACTCTCAGACACTTACTATCACTCTCTGACACTCTCTATCACTCTCTGACACTCTCAGACAATCACTATCACTCTCTGACACTCTCTATCACTCTCTGACGCTCTCTGATACTCTCAGTCACTCTCTGACACTCTCTGATGCTCTCTGACACTCAATACCACTCTCTGACACACTCTGACACTCTCGACACTCTCTGACACTCTCTATCACTCTCTATCATTCTGTATCAATCTCTGACACACTCTGACACTCTCTGACACTCTCGGACACTCACTATCACTCTCTGAAACACTCTAACACTCTCTGACACACTCTGACACTCTCTGACACTCTCACTATCACTCTCTGACACTCTCTATCACTCTCTGACACTGTCCATCACTCTCTGACACTCTCAGACACTCACTATCACTCTCTGATACTCTCTATCACTCTCAGACGCGCTCAGACACTCACTATCACTCTCTGACACTCTCTATCTCTCTCTGACACTCTCTATCACTCTCTATCACTCTCTATCACTCTCGGACACTCTCTGACACTCACTATCTCTCTCTGACACTCACTGTCTCTCTCTGACACACTCTATCACTCTCAGACACTCTCTATCACTTTCAGACACTCTCAGACACTCACTATCACTCTCTGACACTCACTATCACTCTCTGACACTCTCTCACACTCTCTGACACTCTCTAATACTCTCTGACACTCTCGATCACTCTCAGACTCTCTCAGACACTCACTATCACTCTCTGATACTCTCTGACGCTCACTATCACTCTCTGATACTCTCTGACACTCAATATCACTCTCTGACACTCTCTGACACTCTCTGACACTCTCTGACACTCTCTGATACTCGCTGGCACTCACTATCACTCTCTGACTCTCTCTATCACTCTCTGACAATCTCTATCACTCTCTGACACTCTCAGACACTTACTATCACTCTCTGACACTCTCTCACACTCTCTGACACTCTCTATCACTCTCTATCACTCTGTGCCACTCTCTATCACTCTCAGACACTCTCAGACACTCACTATCACTCTCTGACACTCTCTATCTCTCTCTGACACTCTCTCACACTCTCCCACACTCTCTGACATTTACTATCACTCTCTGACACTCTCTCACACTCTCTGAGATTCTCTGAAACTCTCTGTCTGTCTCTGAAACTCTCTATCACTCTCTGACACTCTCTGACTCTCCGTGACACTCTCTGACACTTTCGGACACTCACTATCACTCTCTGATACTCTCTATCAATCTCTGACACTCTCTGACACTTGCTATCACTCTCTGACACTCTCTATCTCTCTCTGACACTCTCTGTCCCTCTCTAACTCTCTCTGACACTCTCTGACATTCTCATACACTCATTATCGCTCTCTGATACTCTCTGACACACACTATCACTCTCTGATACTCTCTATCAATCTCTGACACTCTCTATCACTCTCTATCAATCTCAGACACTCTCAGACACTCACTGTCACTCTCTGACACTCACTGTCACTCTCTGACACTCTCTCACACTGTCTGACACTCTCTCACACTCTCTGACACTCTCTGAAACTCTCTATCACTCTCTGACACTCTCTATCACTCTCTGACACTCTCTGACACACTCAGACACTCTCAGACACTCACTATCATTCTCTGATACTCTCTGACACTCACTATCACTCTCTGATACTCTCTGACACTCTCAGACACTCAGTGTCACTCTCTGACTCTCTCTGACATTCTCTATCACTCTCTATCACTCTCTGACACACTCGGACACTCTCAGACACTCAGTGTCACACTCTGACACTCTCTGACACTCTCAGACAATCACTATCACTCTCTGACACACTCTGACACTCAGAGACACTCACTGTCACTCTCAGACACACTCTGACACTCTCTATCACTCTCTGACACTCTCTATCACTCTCTGACACTCTCTATCAATCTCTGACATACTCTGACACTCTCTGCCACTCTCGGACACTCACTATCACTCTCTGATACTCCCTATCACTCTCTGACACTCTCTGACACTCTCTAACACTCCCTAACACTCTCTGACACTGTCTGACACTCTCACTATCACTCTCTGACACTCTCTGACACTCACTATCACTTTCAGACACTCACTATCACTCCCTGATACTCTCTGACACTCACTATCACTCTCTGACACTCTCTATCTATGTCTGACACTCTCTGACACTCACTATCACTCTCTGACAGTCTCTATCACTCTCAGGCACTCTCTATCTCTCTCAGACACTCTCAGACACTCACTATCACTCTCTGACACTCTCTATCACTCTCTGACACTCTCAGACACTCACTATCCCTCTCTGACACTCTCTCACACTCTCTGACACTCTCTGACACTCTCTAATACTCTCTGACACTCTGTGACACTCTCTATCACTCTCAGAGACTCTCAGACACTCATTATCACTCTCTGATACTCTCTGACGCTCACTATCACTCTCTGACACTCTCTATCACTCTCTGAAACTCTCTAACACTCTCTGACACTCTCAGACACTCACTATCACTCGCTGACACTCTTTGACACTCTCTGAGACTCTCTATCACTCTGTGACACTCTCTATCACTCTCAGATACTCTCAGACACTCACTATCACTCTCTGACACTCTCTATCTCTCTCTGACACTCTCTATCACTCTCAGACACTCACTATCACTCTCTGACACTCACTATCACTCTCTGACAATCTCTCACATTCTCTGACACTCGCTGAACCTCTCTGTCTCTCTCTGAAATTCTCTATCCCTCTCTGACACTCTCTGACACTCACTATCACTGTCTGACACACTCTATCACTCTCTGAGACTCTCTATCACTCTCTGACACTCTGAGACAATCACTAGCACTCTCTGTCACTCTCTGACACTCACTGTCACTCTCTGACACACTCTGACACTCTCTGACACTCTCTATCACTCTCGATCACACTCTGACACTCTCTGACACTCTCTATCACTCTCTATCACTCTCTACCACTCTCTGACACTCTCTGACACTCTCAGACACTCACTATCACTCTGACACTCTGTGACACTCTCTGACACTCACTATCACTCTCTGACACTCTCTGACACTCTCTATCACTCTCTGACACTCTCTGACACTCTCTGACACTCTCTGACACTCTCTATCACTCTCTGACACTCTCTATCACTCTCTGGCACTCTCAGACACTTACTATCACTCTCTGACACTCTCAATCACTCTCTGACACTCTCAGACAATCACTATCACCCTCTGACACTCTCTGACACTCTCTATCACTCTCTGACTCTCTCTGACACTCTCTGACACTCTCTGACACTCTCACTATCACTCTCTGACACTCTCTGACACTCTCTGACACTCACTATCACTTTCAGACACTCACTATCACTCCCTGATACTCTCTGACACTCACTATCACTCTCTGACACTCTCTATCTATGTCTGACACTCTCTGACACTCACTATCACTCTCTGACAGTCTCTATCACTCTCAGACACTCACTATCACTCTCTGACACTCACTATCACTCTCTGACACTCTCTCACACTCTCTGACACTCGCTGAAACTCTCTGTCTCTCTCTGAAATTCTCTATCCCTCTCTGACACTCTCTGACACTCACTATCACTGTCTGACACACTCTATCACTCTCTGAGACTCTCTATCACTCTCTGACACTCTGAGACAATCACTATCACTCTCTGTCACTCTCTGACACTCACTGTCTCTCTCTGACACACTCTGACACTCTCTGACACTCTCTATCACTCTCGATCACACTCTGACACTCTCTGACACTGTCTATCACTCTCTATCACTCTCTGACACTCTCTGACACTCTCTGACACTCTCAGACACTCACTATCACTCTGACACTCTGTGACTCTCCCTGACACTCACTATCACTCTCTGACACTCTCTGACACTCTCTATCACTCTCTGGCACTCTCAGACACTTACTATCACTCTCTGACACTCTCAATCACTCTCTGACACTCTCAGACAATCACTATCACTCTCTGACACTCTCTGACACTCTCTATCACTCTCTGACTATCTCTGACACTCTCTGACACTCTCTGACACTCTCTAACACTCTCTAACACTCTCTGAAACTGTCTGACACTCTCACTATCACTCTCTGACACTCTCTGACACTCACTATCACTTTCAGACACTCACTATCACTCCCTGATACTCTCTGACACTCACTATCACTCTCTGACACTCTCTATCTAAGTCTGACACTCTCTGACACTCACTATAACTCTCTGACACTCTCAGACACTCTCTATCACTCTCAGACACTCTCAGACACTCACTATCACTCTCTGATACTCTCTGACGCTCACTATCACTCTCTGACACTCTCTATCACTCTCTGACACTCTCTAACACTCTCTGACACTCTCAGACACTCACTATCACTCGCTGACACTCTCTCACACTCTCTGAGACACTCTATCACTCTGTGACACTCTCTATCACTCTCAGATACTCTCAGACACTCACTATCACTCTCTGACACTCTCTATCTCTCTCTGACACTCTCTATCACTCTCAGACACTCTCAGACACTCACTATCACTCTCTGACACTCAGTATCACTCTCTGACACTCTCTCACACTCTCTGACACTCGCTGAAACTCTCAGTCACTCTCTGACACTCTCTGATGCTCTCTGACACTCAATATCACTCTCTGACACACTCTGACACTCTCGACACTCTCTGACACTCTCTATCACTCTCTATCGCTCTCTATCAATCTCTGACACACTCTGAACCTCTCTGACACTCTCGGACACTCACTATCACTCTCTGACACTCTCTGAAACACTCTAACACTCTCTGACACTCTCTGACACTCTCACTATCACTCTCTGACACTCTCTGACACTCTCTGACACTCTCTATCACTCTCTGACACTCTCTTACTCTCTGACACTCACTATCACTCTCAGACACACACTATCACTCTCTGATACTCTCTGACACTCACTATCACTCTCTAATAATCTCTATCTATCTCTGACACTCTCTGACTCTCACTATCACTCTCTGGCAGTCTCTATCACTCTCAGACACTCTCTATCACTCTCAGACACTCTCAGACACTCACTATCACTCTCTGACACTCACTATCACTCTCTGACACTCTCTCACACTCTCTGAAACTCTCTATCTCACTCTGACACTCTCTATCACTCTCTGACACTGTCTGACACTCTCTATCACTCTCTGACACACTCTGACACTTTCAGACACTCTCAGACACTCACTATCACTCTCTGATACTCTCTGACGCTCACTATCACTCTCTGATACTCTCTGACACTCAATATCACTCTCTGACACTCTCTATCACTCTCTGACACTCTCTGACGCTCTCTGACACTCTCTGGCACTCACTATCACTCTCTGACACTCTCTATCACTCTCTGATACTCTCTATCACTCTCTGATACTCTCTAACACTCTCAGACGCGCTCAGACACTCACTATCACTCTCTGATACTCTCTGACGCTCACTATCACTCTCTGATACTCTCTGACACTCAATATCACTCTCTGACACTCTCTATCACTCTCTGACACTCTCTGACGCTCTCTGACACTCTCTGACACTCACTATCTCTCTCTGACACTCACTATCTCTCTCTGACACACTCTATCACTCTCAGACACTCTCTATCACTCTCAGACACTCTCAGACACTCACTATCACTCTCTGACACTCACTATCACTCTCTGACACTCTCTCACACTCTCTGACACTCTCTGAAACTCTCTATCTCTCTCTGAAACTATCTATCACTCTCTGACACTCTCTGACACTCTCTGACACTCTCTGACACTCTCAGACACTCACTATCACTCTCTGATACTGTCTGACACTCTCTATCACTCTCTGACACTCTCTGACACTCACTATCACTCTCTGACACTCTCTGACACTCACTACACTGTCTGACACACTCTATCACTCTCTGACACTCTCAGACACTTACTATCACTCTCTGACACTCTCTATCACTCTCTGACACTCTCAGACAATCACTATCACTCTCTGACACTCTCTATCACTCTCTGACGCTCTCTGATACTCTCAGTCACTCTCTGACACTCTCTGATGCTCTCTGACACTCAATACCACTCTCTGACACACTCTGTCACTCTCGACACTCTCTGACACTCTCTATCACTCTCTATCATTCTGTATCAATCTCTGACACTCTCTGACACTCTCGGACACTCACTATCACTCTCTGAAACACTCTAACACTCTCTGACACACTCTGACACTCTCTGCCACTCTCACTATCACTCTCTGACACTCTCTATCACTCTCTGACACTGTCCATCACTCTCTGACACTCTCAGACACTCACTATCACTCTCTGATACTCTCTATCACTCTCAGACGCGCTCAGACACTCACTATCACTCTCTGACACTCTCTATCTCTCTCTGACACTCTCTATCACTCTCTATCACTCTCTATCACTCTCGGACACTCTCTGACACTCACTATCTCTCTCTGACACTCACTATCTCTCTCTGACACACTCTATCACTCTCAGACATTCTCTATCACTCTCAGACACTCTGAGACACTCACTATCACTCTCTGACTCTCACTATCACTCTCTGACACTCTCTCACACTCTCTGACACTCTCTAATACTCTCTGACACTCTCTATCACTCTCAGACACTCTCAGACACTCACTATCACTCTCTGATACTCTCTGACGCTCACTATCACTCTCTGATACTCTCTGACACTCAATATCACTCTCTGACACTCTCTGACACTCTCTGATACTCGCTGGCACTCACTATCACTCTCTGAAACTCTCTATCACTCTCTGACAATCTCTATCACTCTCTGACACTCTCAGACACTCACTATCACTCTCTGACACTCTCTCACACTCTCTGACACTCTCTATCACTCTCTATCACTCTGTGCCACTCTCTATCACTCTCAGACACTCTCAGACACTCACTATCACTCTCTGACACTCTCTATCTCTCTCTGACACTCTCTCACACTCTCCCACACTCTCTGAAATTTACTATCACTCTCTGACACTCTCTCACACTCTCTGAGATTCTCTGAAACTCTCTGTCTGTCTCTGAAACTCTCTATCACTCTCTGACACTCTCTGACACTCTCTGACACTCTCTGACTCTCCGTGACACTCTCTGACACTTTCGGACACTCACTATCACTCTCTGATACTCTCTATCAATCTCTGACCCTCTCTGACACTTGCTATCACTCTCTGACACTCTCTATCTCTCTCTGACACTCTCTGTCCCTCTCTAACTCTCTCTGACACTCTCTGACATTCTCATACACTCATTATCGCTCTCTGATACTCTCTGACACACACTATCACTCTCTGATACTCTCTATCACTCTCTATCAATCTCAGACACTCTCAGACACTCACTGTCACTCTCTGACACTCACTGTCACTCTCTGACACTCTCTCACACTGTCTGACACTCTCTCACACTCTCTGACACTCTCTGAAACTCTCTATCACTCTCTGACACTCTCTATCACTCTCTGACACTCTCTGACACACTCAGACACTCTCAGACACTCACTATCATTCTCTGATACTCTCTGACACTCACTATCACTCTCTGATACTCTCTGACACTCTCAGACACTCAGTGTCACTCTCTGACTCTCTCTGACATTCTCTATCACTCTCTATCACTCTCTGACACACTCGGACACTCTCAGACACTCAGTGTCACACTCTGACACTCTCTGACACTCTCAGACAATCACTATCACTCTCTGACACTCTGTGACACACTCGATCACTCTCTATCACTCTCTGACACACTCTGACACTCAGAGACACTCACTGTCACTCTCAGACACACTCTGACACTCTCTATCACTCTCTGACACTCTCTATCACTCTCTGACACTCTCTATCAATCTCTGACATACTCTGACACTCTCTGCCACTCTCGGACACTCACTATCACTCTCTGATACTCCCTATCACTCTCTGACACTCTCTGACACTCTCTAACACTCCCTAACACTCTCTGACACTGTCTGACACTCTCACTATCACTCTCTGACACTCTCTGACACTCTCTGACACTCACTATCACTTTCAGACACTCACTATCACTCCCTGATACTCTCTGACACTCACTATCACTCTCTGACACTCTCTATCTATGTCTGACACTCTCTGACACTCACTATCACTCTCTGACAGTCTCTATCACTCTCAGGCACTCTCTATCACTCTCAGACACTCTCAGACACTCACTATCACTCTCTGACACTCTCTATCACTCTCTGACACTCTCAGACACTCACTATCCCTCTCTGACACTCTCTCACACTCTCTGACACTCTCTGACACTCTCTAATACTCTCTGACACTCTCTGACACTCTCTATCACTCTCTATCATTCTGTATCAATCTCTGACACACTCTGACACTCTCTGACACTCTCGGACACTCACTATCACTCTCTGAAACACTCTAACACTCTCTGACACACTCTGACACTCTCTGACACTCTCACTATCACTCTCTGACACTCTCTATCACTCTCTGACACTGTCCATCACTCTCTGACACTCTCAGACACTCACTATCACTCTCTGATACTCTCTATCACTCTCAGACGCGCTCAGACACTCACTATCACTCTCTGACACTCTCTATCTCTCTCTGACACTCTCTATCACTCTCTATCACTCTCTATCACTCTCGGACACTCTCTGACACTCACTATCTCTCTCTGACACTCACTGTCTCTCTCTGACACACTCTATCACTCTCAGACACTCTCTATCACTTTCAGACACTCTCAGACACTCACTATCACTCTCTGACACTCACTATCACTCTCTGACACTCTCTCACACTCTCTGACACTCTCTAATACTCTCTGACACTCTCGATCACTCTCAGACTCTCTCAGACACTCACTATCACTCTCTGACGCTCACTATCACTCTCTGATACTCTCTGACACTCAATATCACTCTCTGACACTCTCTGACACTCTCTGACACTCTCTGACACTCTCTGATACTCGCTGGCACTCACTATCACTCTCTGACTCTCTCTATCACTCTCTGACAATCTCTATCACTCTCTGACACTCTCAGACACTTACTATCACTCTCTGACACTCTCTCACACTCTCTGACACTCTCTATCACTCTCTATCACTCTGTGCCACTCTCTATCACTCTCAGACACTCTCAGACACTCACTATCACTCTCTGACACTCTCTATCTCTCTCTGACACTCTCTCACACTCTCCCACACTCTCTGACATTTACTATCACTCTCTGACACTCTCTCACACTCTCTGAGATTCTCTGAAACTCTCTGTCTGTCTCTGAAACTCTCTATCACTCTCTGACACTCTCTGACTCTCCGTGACACTCTCTGACACTTTCGGACACTCACTATCACTCTCTGATACTCTCTATCAATCTCTGACACTCTCTGACACTTGCTATCACTCTCTGACACTCTCTATCTCTCTCTGACACTCTCTGTCCCTCTCTAACTCTCTCTGACACTCTCTGACATTCTCATACACTCATTATCGCTCTCTGATACTCTCTGACACACACTATCACTCTCTGATACTCTCTATCAATCTCTGACACTCTCTATCACTCTCTATCAATCTCAGACACTCTCAGACACTCACTGTCACTCTCTGACACTCACTGTCACTCTCTGACACTCTCTCACACTGTCTGACACTCTCTCACACTCTCTGACACTCTCTGAAACTCTCTATCACTCTCTGACACTCTCTATCACTCTCTGACACTCTCTGACACACTCAGACACTCTCAGACACTCACTATCATTCTCTGATACTCTCTGACACTCACTATCACTCTCTGATACTCTCTGACACTCTCAGACACTCAGTGTCACTCTCTGACTCTCTCTGACATTCTCTATCACTCTCTATCACTCTCTGACACACTCGGACACTCTCAGACACTCAGTGTCACACTCTGACACTCTCTGACACTCTCAGACAATCACTATCACTCTCTGACACACTCTGACACTCAGAGACACTCACTGTCACTCTCAGACACACTCTGACACTCTCTATCACTCTCTGACACTCTCTATCACTCTCTGACACTCTCTATCAATCTCTGACATACTCTGACACTCTCTGCCACTCTCGGACACTCACTATCACTCTCTGATACTCCCTATCACTCTCTGACACTCTCTGACACTCTCTAACACTCCCTAACACTCTCTGACACTGTCTGACACTCTCACTATCACTCTCTGACACTCTCTGACACTCACTATCACTTTCAGACACTCACTATCACTCCCTGATACTCTCTGACACTCACTATCACTCTCTGACACTCTCTATCTATGTCTGACACTCTCTGACACTCACTATCACTCTCTGACAGTCTCTATCACTCTCAGGCACTCTCTATCACTCTCAGACACTCTCAGACACTCACTATCACTCTCTGACACTCTCTATCACTCTCTGACACTCTCAGACACTCACTATCCCTCTCTGACACTCTCTCACACTCTCTGACACTCTCTGACACTCTCTAATACTCTCTGACACTCTGTGACACTCTCTATCACTCTCAGAGACTCTCAGACACTCATTATCACTCTCTGATACTCTCTGACGCTCACTATCACTCTCTGACACTCTCTATCACTCTCTGAAACTCTCTAACACTCTCTGACACTCTCAGACACTCACTATCACTCGCTGACACTCTTTGACACTCTCTGAGACTCTCTATCACTCTGTGACACTCTCTATCACTCTCAGATACTCTCAGACACTCACTATCACTCTCTGACACTCTCTATCTCTCTCTGACACTCTCTATCACTCTCAGACACTCTCTATCTCTCTCTGACACTCACTATCACTCTCTGACACTCACTATCACTGTCTGACACACTCTATCACTCTCTGAGACTCTCTATCACTCTCTGACACTCTGAGACAATCACTAGCACTCTCTGTCACTCTCTGACACTCACTGTCACTCTCTGACACACTCTGACACTCTCTGACACTCTCTATCACTCTCGATCACACTCTGACACTCTCTGACACTCTCTATCACTCTCTATCACTCTCTACCACTCTCTGACACTCTCTGACACTCTCAGACACTCACTATCACTCTGACACTCTGTGACACTCTCTGACACTCACTATCACTCTCTGACACTCTCTGACACTCTCTATCACTCTCTGACACTCTCTGACACTCTCTATCTCTCTCTGACACTCACTATCACTCTCTGACACTCTCTGACACTCTCTATCACTCTCTGACACTCTCTATCACTCTCTGGCACTCTCAGACACTTACTATCACTCTCTGACACTCTCAATCACTCTCTGACACTCTCAGACAATCACTATCACCCTCTGAAACTCTCTGACACTCTCTATCACTCTCTGACTCTCTCTGACACTCTCTGACACTCTCTGACACTCTCACTATCACTCTCTGACACTCTCTGACACTCTCTGACACTCACTATCACTTTCAGACACTCACTATCACTCCCTGATACTCTCTGACACTCACTATCACTCTCTGACACTCTCTATCTATGTCTGACACTCTCTGACACTCACTATCACTCTCTGACAGTCTCTATCACTCTCAGACACTCACTATCACTCTCTGACACTCACTATCACTCTCTGACACTCTCTCACACTCTCTGACACTCGCTGAAACTCTCTGTCTCTCTCTGAAATTCTCTATCCCTCTCTGACACTCTCTGACACTCACTATCACTGTCTGACACACTCTATCACTCTCTGAGACTCTCTATCACTCTCTGACACTCTGAGACAATCACTATCACTCTCTGTCACTCTCTGACACTCACTGTCTCTCTCTGACACACTCTGACACTCTCTGACACTCTCTATCACTCTCGATCACACTCTGACACTCTCTGACACTGTCTATCACTCTCTATCACTCTCTGACACTCTCTGACACTCTCTGACACTCTCAGACACTCACTATCACTCTGACACTCTGTGACTCTCCCTGACACTCACTATCACTCTCTGACACTCTCTGACACTCTCTATCACTCTCTGGCACTCTCAGACACTTACTATCACTCTCTGACACTCTCAATCACTCTCTGACACTCTCAGACAATCACTATCACTCTCTGACACTCTCTGACACTCTCTATCACTCTCTGACTATCTCTGACACTCTCTGACACTCTCTGACACTCTCTAACACTCTCTAACACTCTCTGAAACTGTCTGACACTCTCACTATCACTCTCTGACACTCTCTGACACTCACTATCACTTTCAGACACTCACTATCACTCCCTGATACTCTCTGACACTCACTATCACTCTCTGACACTCTCTATCTAAGTCTGACACTCTCTGACACTCACTATAACTCTCTGACACTCTCAGACACTCTCTATCACTCTCAGACACTCTCAGACACTCACTATCACTCTCTGATACTCTCTGACGCTCACTATCACTCTCTGACACTCTCTATCACTCTCTGACACTCTCTAACACTCTCTGACACTCTCAGACACTCACTATCACTCGCTGACACTCTCTCACACTCTCTGAGACACTCTATCACTCTGTGACACTCTCTATCACTCTCAGATACTCTCAGACACTCACTATCACTCTCTGACACTCTCTATCTCTCTCTGACACTCTCTATCACTCTCAGACACTCTCAGACACTCACTATCACTCTCTGACACTCAGTATCACTCTCTGACACTCTCTCACACTCTCTGACACTCGCTGAAACTCTCAGTCACTCTCTGACACTCTCTGATGCTCTCTGACACTCAATATCACTCTCTGACACACTCTGACACTCTCGACACTCTCTGACACTCTCTATCACTCTCTATCGCTCTCTATCAATCTCTGACACACTCTGAACCTCTCTGACACTCTCGGACACTCACTATCACTCTCTGACACTCTCTGAAACACTCTAACACTCTCTGACACTCTCTGACACTCTCACTATCACTCTCTGACACTCTCTGACACTCTCTGACACTCTCTATCACTCTCTGACACTCTCTTACTCTCTGACACTCACTATCACTCGCAGACACACACTATCACTCTCTGATACTCTCTGACACTCACTATCACTCTCTAATAATCTCTATCTATCTCTGACACTCTCTGACTCTCACTATCACTCTCTGGCAGTCTCTATCACTCTCAGACACTCTCTATCACTCTCAGACACTCTCAGACACTCACTATCACTCTCTGACACTCACTATCACTCTCTGACACTCTCTCACACTCTCTGAAACTCTCTATCTCACTCTGACACTCTCTATCACTCTCTGACACTGTCTGACACTCTCTATCACTCTCTGACACACTCTGACACTTTCAGACACTCTCAGACACTCACTATCACTCTCTGATACTCTCTGACGCTCACTATCACTCTCTGATACTCTCTGACACTCAATATCACTCTCTGACACTCTCTATCACTCTCTGACACTCTCTGACGCTCTCTGACACTCTCTGGCACTCACTATCACTCTCTGACACTCTCTATCACTCTCTGATACTCTCTATCACTCTCTGATACTTTCTAACACTCTCAGACGCGCTCAGACACTCACTATCACTCTCTGATACTCTCTGACGCTCACTATCACTCTCTGATACTCTCTGACACTCAATATCACTCTCTGACACTCTCTATCACTCTCTGACACTCTCTGACGCTCTCTGACACTCTCTGACACTCACTATCTCTCTCTGACACTCACTATCTCTCTCTGACACACTCTATCACTCTCAGACACTCTCTATCACTCTCAGACACTCTCAGACACTCACTATCACTCTCTGACACTCACTATCACTCTCTGACACTCTCTCACACTCTCTGACACTCTCTGAAACTCTCTATCTCTCTCTGAAACTATCTATCACTCTCTGACACTCTCTGACACTCTCTGACACTCTCTGACACTCTCAGACACTCACTATCACTCTCTGATACTGTCTGACACTCTCTATCACTCTCTGACACTCTCTGACACTCACTATCACTCTCTGACACTCTCTGACACTCACTACACTGTCTGACACACTCTATCACTCTCTGACACTCTCAGACACTTACTATCACTCTCTGACACTCTCTATCACTCTCTGACACTCTCAGACAATCACTATCACTCTCTGACACTCTCTATCACTCTCTGACGCTCTCTGATACTCTCAGTCACTCTCTGACACTCTCTGATGCTCTCTGACACTCAATACCACTCTCTGACACACTCTGACACTCTCGACACTCTCTGACACTCTCTATCACTCTCTATCATTCTGTATCAATCTCTGACACTCTCTGACACTCTCGGACACTCACTATCACTCTCTGAAACACTCTAACACTCTCTGACACACTCTGACACTCTCTGACACTCTCACTATCACTCTCTGACACTCTCTATCACTCTCTGACACTGTCCATCACTCTCTGACACTCTCAGACACTCACTATCACTCTCTGATACTCTCTATCACTCTCAGACGCGCTCAGACACTCACTATCACTCTCTGACACTCTCTATCTCTCTCTGACACTCTCTATCACTCTCTATCACTCTCTATCACTCTCGGACACTCTCTGACACTCACTATCTCTCTCTGACACTCACTATCTCTCTCTGACACACTCTATCACTCTCAGACATTCTCTATCACTCTCAGACACTCTGAGACACTCACTATCACCTTCTGACTCTCACTATCACTCTCTGACACTCTCTCACACTCTCTGACACTCTCTAATACTCTCTGACACTCTCTATCACTCTCAGACACTCTCAGACACTCACTATCACTCTCTGATACTCTCTGACGCTCACTATCACTCTCTGATACTCTCTGACACTCAATATCACTCTCTGACACTCTCTGACACTCTCTGACACTCTCTGACTCTCCGTGACACTCTCTGACACTTTCGGACACTCACTATCACTCTCTGATACTCTCTATCAATCTCTGACCCTCTCTGACACTTGCTATCACTCTCTGACACTCTCTATCTCTCTCTGACACTCTCTGTCCCTCTCTAACTCTCTCTGACACTCTCTGACATTCTCATACACTCATTATCGCTCTCTGATACTCTCTGACACACACTATCACTCTCTGATACTCTCTATCACTCTCTATCAATCTCAGACACTCTCAGACACTCACTGTCACTCTCTGACACTCACTGTCACTCTCTGACACTCTCTCACACTGTCTGACACTCTCTCACACTCTCTGACACTCTCTGAAACTCTCTATCACTCTCTGACACTCTCTATCACTCTCTGACACTCTCTGACACACTCAGACACTCTCAGACACTCACTATCATTCTCTGATACTCTCTGACACTCACTATCACTCTCTGATACTCTCTGACACTCTCAGACACTCAGTGTCACTCTCTGACTCTCTCTGACATTCTCTATCACTCTCTATCACTCTCTGACACACTCGGACACTCTCAGACACTCAGTGTCACACTCTGACACTCTCTGACACTCTCAGACAATCACTATCACTCTCTGACACTCTGTGACACACTCGATCACTCTCTATCACTCTCTGACACACTCTGACACTCAGAGACACTCACTGTCACTCTCAGACACACTCTGACACTCTCTATCACTCTCTGACACTCTCTATCACTCTCTGACACTCTCTATCAATCTCTGACATACTCTGACACTCTCTGCCACTCTCGGACACTCACTATCACTCTCTGATACTCCCTATCACTCTCTGACACTCTCTGACACTCTCTAACACTCCCTAACACTCTCTGACACTGTCTGACACTCTCACTATCACTCTCTGACACTCTCTGACACTCTCTGACACTCACTATCACTTTCAGACACTCACTATCACTCCCTGATACTCTCTGACACTCACTATCACTCTCTGACACTCTCTATCTATGTCTGACACTCTCTGACACTCACTATCACTCTCTGACAGTCTCTATCACTCTCAGGCACTCTCTATCACTCTCAGACACTCTCAGACACTCACTATCACTCTCTGACACTCTCTATCACTCTCTGACATTCTCAGACACTCACTATCCCTCTCTGACACTCTCTCACACTCTCTGACACTCTCTGACACTCTCTAATACTCTCTGACACTCTGTGACACTCTCTATCACTCTCAGAGACTCTCAGACACTCACTATCACTCTCTGATACTCTCTGACGCTCACTATCACTCTCTGACACTCTCTATCACACTCTGAAACTCTCTAACACCCTCTGACACTCTCAGACACTCACTATCACTCGCTGACACTCTTTGACACTCTCTGAGACTCTCTATCACTCTGTGACACTCTCTATCACTCTCAGATACTCTCAGACACTCACTATCACTCTCTGACACTCTCTATCTCTCTCTGACACTCTCTATCACTCTCAGACACTCACTATCACTCTCTGACACTCACTATCACTCTCTGACAATCTCTCACACTCTCTGACACTCGCTGAACCTCTCTGTCTCTCTCTGAAATTCTCTATCCCTCTCTGACACTCTCTGACACTCACTATCACTGTCTGACACACTCTATCACTCTCTGAGACTCTCTATCACTCTCTGACACTCTGAGACAATCACTATCACTCTCTGTCACTCTCTGCCACTCACTGTCACTCTCTGACACACTCTGACACTCTCTGACACTCTCTATCACTCTCGATCACACTCTGACACTCTCTGACACTCTCTATCACTCTCTATCACTCTCTACCACTCTCTGACACTCTCTGACACTCTCTGACACTCTCTGACACTCTCAGACACTCACTATCACTCTGACACTCTGTGACACTCTCTGACACTCACTATCACTCTCTGACACTCTCTGACACTCTCTATCACTCTCTGACACTCTCTATCACTCTCTGGCACTCTCAGACACTTACTATCACTCTCTGACACTCTCAATCACTCTCTGACACTCTCAGACAATCACTATCACCCTCTGACACTCTCTGACACTCTCTATCACTCTCTGACTCTCTCTGACACTCTCTGACACTCTCTGACACTCTCTGACACTCACTATCACTTTCAGACACTCACTATCACTCCCTGATACTCTCTGACACTCACTATCACTCTCTGACACTCTCTATCTATGTCTGACACTCTCTGACACTCACTATCACTCTCTGACAGTCTCTATCACTCTCAGACACTCACTATCACTCTCTGACACTCACTATCACTCTCTGACACTCTCTCACACTCTCTGACACTCGCTGAAACTCTCTGTCTCTCTCTGAAATTCTCTATCCCTCTCTGACACTCTCTGACACTCACTATCACTGTCTGACACACTCTATCACTCTCTGAGACTCTCTATCACTCTCTGACACTCTGAGACAATCACTATCACTCTCTGTCACTCTCTGACACTCACTGTCTCTCTCTGACACACTCTGACACTCTCTGACACTCTCTATCACTCTCGATCACACTCTGACACTCTCTGACACTGTCTATCACTCTCTATCACTCTCTGACACTCTCTGACACTCTCTGACACTCTCAGACACTCACTATCACTCTGACACTCTGTGACTCTCCCTGACACTCACTATCACTCTCTGACACTCTCTGACACTCTCTATCACTCTCTGGCACTCTCAGACACTTACTATCACTCTCTGACACTCTCAATCACTCTCTGACACTCTCAGACAATCACTATCACTCTCTGACACTCTCTGACACTCTCTATCACTCTCTGACTATCTCTGACACTCTCTGACACTCTCTGACACTCTCTAACACTCTCTAACACTCTCTGAAACTGTCTGACACTCTCACTATCACTCTCTGACACTCTCTGACACTCACTATCACTTTCAGACACTCACTATCACTCCCTGATACTCTCTGACACTCACTATCACTCTCTGACACTCTCTATCTATGTCTGACACTCTCTGACACTCACTATAACTCTCTGACACTCTCAGACACTCTCTATCACTCTCAGACACTCTCAGACACTCACTATCACTCTCTGATACTCTCTGACGCTCACTATCACTCTCTGACACTCTCTATCACTCTCTGACACTCTCTAACACTCTCTGACACTCTCAGACACTCACTATCACTCGCTGACACTCTCTCACACTCTCTGAGACACTCTATCACTCTGTGACACTCTCTATCACTCTCAGATACTCTCAGACACTCACTATCACTCTCTGACACTCTCTATCTCTCTCTGACACTCTCTATCACTCTCAGACACTCTCAGACACTCACTATCACTCTCTGACACTCAGTATCACTCTCTGACACTCTCTCACACTCTCTGACACTCGCTGAACCTGTCAGTCACTCTCTGACACTCTCTGATGCTCTCTGACACTCAATATCACTCTCTGACACACTCTGACACTCTCGACACTCTCTGACACTCTCTATCACTCTCTATCACTCTCTATCAATCTCTGACACACTCTGAACCTCTCTGACACTCTCGGACACTCACTATCACTCTCTGACACTCTCTGAAACACTCTAACACTCTCTGACACTCTCTGACACTCTCACTATCACTCTCTGACACTCTCTGACACTCTCTGACACTCTCTATCACTCTCTGACACTCTCTCTTACTCTCTGACACTCACTATCACTCTCAGACACACACTATCACTCTCTGATACTCTCTGACACTCACTATCACTCTCTGACACTCTCTATCTATCTCTGACACTCTCTGACTCTCACTATCACTCTCTGGCAGTCTCTATCACTCTCAGACACTCTCTATCACTCTCAGACACTCTCAAACACTCACTATCACTCTCTGACACTCACTATCACTCTCTGACACTCTCTCACACTCTCTGAAACTCTCTATCTCACTCTGACACTCTCTATCACTCTCTGACACTGTCTGACACTCTCTATCACTCTCTGACACTCTCTGACACTTTCAGACACTCTCAGACACTCACTATCACTCTCTGATACTCTCTGACGCTCACTATCACTCTCTGATACTCTCTGACACTCAATATCACTCTCTGACACTCTCTATCACTCTCTGACACTCTCTGACGCTCTCTGACACTCTCTGGCACTCACTATCACTCTCTGACACTCTCTATCACTCTCTGATACTCTCTATCACTCTCTGATACTCTCTAACACTCTCAGACGCGCTCAGACACTCACTATCACTCTCTGATACTCTCTGACGCTCACTATCACTCTCTGATACTCTCTGACACTCAATATCACTCTCTGACACTCTCTATCACTCTCTGACACTCTCTGACGCTCTCTGACACTCTCTGACACTCACTATCTCTCTCTGACACTCACTATCTCTCTCTGACACACTCTATCACTCTCAGACACTCTCTATCACTCTCAGACACTCTCAGACACTCACTATCACTCTCTGACACTCACTATCACTCTCTGACACTCTCTCACACTCTCTGACACTCTCTGAAACTCTCTATCTCTCTCTGAAACTATCTATCACTCTATGACACTCTCTGACACTCTCTGACACTCTCTGACACTCTCAGACACTCACTATCACTCTCTGATACTGTCTGACACTCTCTATCACTCTCTGACACTCTCTGACACTCACTATCACTCTCTGACACTCTCTGACACTCACTACACTGTCTGACACACTCTATCACTCTCTGACACTCTCAGACACTTACTATCACTCTCTGACACTCTCTATCACTCTCTGACACTCTCAGACAATCACTATCACTCTCTGACACTCTCTATCACTCTCTGACGCTCTCTGATACTCTCAGTCACTCTCTGACACTCTCTGATGCTCTCTGACACTCAATACCACTCTCTGACACACTCTGACACTCTCGACACTCTCTGACACTCTCTATCACTCTCTATCATTCTGTATCAATCTCTGACACACTCTGACACTCTCTGACACTCTCGGACACTCACTATCACTCTCTGAAACACTCTAACACTCTCTGACACACTCTGACACTCTCTGACACTCTCACTATCACTCTCTGACACTCTCTATCACTCTCTGACACTGTCCATCACTCTCTGACACTCTCAGACACTCACTATCACTCTCTGATACTCTCTATCACTCTCAGACGCGCTCAGACACTCACTATCACTCTCTGACACTCTCTATCTCTCTCTGACACTCTCTATCACTCTCTATCACTCTCTATCACTCTCGGACACTCTCTGACACTCACTATCTCTCTCTGACACTCACTATCTCTCTCTGACACACTCTATCACTCTCAGACACTCTCTATCACTCTCAGACACTCTGAGACACTCACTATCACTCTCTGACTCTCACTATCACTCTCTGACACTCTCTCACACTCTCTGACACTCTCTAATACTCTCTGACACTCTCTATCACTCTCAGACACTCTCAGACACTCACTATCACTCTCTGATACTCTCTGACGCTCACTATTACTCTCTGATACTCTCTGACACTCAATATCACTCTCTGACACTCTCTGACACTCTCTGACACTCTCTGATACTCGCTGGCACTCACTATCACTCTCTGACTCTCTCTATCACTCTCTGACAATCTCTATCACTCTCTGACACTCTCAGACACTCACTATCACTCTCTGACACTCTCTCACACTCTCTGACACTCTCTATCACTCTCTATCACTCTGTGCCACTCTCTATCACTCTCAGACACTCTCAGACACTCACTATCACTCTCTGACACTCTCTATCTCTCTCTGACACTCTCTCACACTCTCCCACACTCTCTGACATTTACTATCACTCTCTGACACTCTCTCACACTCTCTAAGATTCTCTGAAATTCTCTGTCTGTCTCTGAAACCCTCTATCACTCTCTGACACTCTCTGACACTCTCTGACACTCTCTGACTCTCCGTGACACTCTCTGACACTTTCGGACACTCACTATCACTCTCTGATACTCTCTATCAATCTCTGACACTCTCTGACACTTGCTATCACTCTCTGACACTCTCTATCTCTCTCTGACACTCTCTGTCCCTCTCTAACTCTCTCTGACACTCTCTGACATTCTCATACACTCATTATCGCTCTCTGATACTCTCTGACACACACTATCACTCTCTGATACTTTCTATCAATCTCTGACACTCTCTATCACTCTCTATCAATCTCAGACACTCTCAGACACTCACTGTCACTCTCTGACACTCACTGTCACTCTCTGACACTCTCTCACACTGTCTGACACACTCTCACACTCTCTGACACTCTCTGAAACTCTCTATCACTCTCTGACACTCTCTATCACTCTCTGACACTCTCTGACACACTCAGACACTCTCAGACACTCACTATCATTCTCTGATACTCTCTGACACTCACTATCACTCTCTGATACTCTCTGACACTCTCTGTCACTCTCTGACACACTCTGACACTCTCAGACACTCAGTGTCACTCTCTGACTCTCTCTGACATTCTCTATCACACTCTATCACTCTCTGACACACTCGGACACTCTCAGACACTCAGTGTCACACTCTGACACTCTCTGACACTCTCAGACAATCACTATCACTCTCTGACACTCTGTGACACACTCGATCACTCTCTATCACTCTCTGACACACTCTGACACTCAGAGACACTCACTGTCACTCTCAGACACTCTCTATCACTCTCTGACACTCTCTATCAATCTCTGACATACTCTGACACTCTCTGCCACTCTCGGACACTCACTATCACTCTCTGATACTCCCTATCACTCTCTGACACTCTCTGACACTCTCTAACACTCCCTAACACTCTCTGACACTGTCTGACACTCTCACTATCACTCTCTGACACTCTCTGACACTCTCTGACACTCACTATCACTTTCAGACACTCACTATCACTCCCTGATACTCTCTGACACTCACTATCACTCTCTGACACTCTCTATCTATGTCTGACACTCTCTGACACTCACTATCACTCTCTGACAGTCTCTATCACTCTCAGGCACTCTCTATCACTCTCAGACACTCTCAGACACTCACTATCACTCTCTGACACTCTCTATCACTCTCTGACATTCTCAGACACTCACTATCCCTCTCTGACACTCTCTCACACTCTCTGACACTCTCTGACACTCTCTAATACTCTCTGACACTCTGTGACACTCTCTATCACTCTCAGAGACTCTCAGACACTCACTATCACTCTCTGATACTCTCTGACGCTCACTATCACTCTCTGACACTCTCTATCACACTCTGAAACTCTCTAACACCCTCTGACACTCTCAGACACTCACTATCACTCGCTGACACTCTTTGACACTCTCTGAGACTCTCTATCACTCTGTGACACTCTCTATCACTCTCAGATACTCTCAGACACTCACTATCACTCTCTGACACTCTCTATCTCTCTCTGACACTCTCTATCACTCTCAGACACTCACTATCACTCTCTGACACTCACTATCACTCTCTGACAATCTCTCACACTCTCTGACACTCGCTGAAACTCTCTGTCTCTCTCTGAAATTCTCTATCCCTCTCTGACACTCTCTGACACTCACTATCACTGTCTGACACACTCTATCACTCTCTGAGACTCTCTATCACTCTCTGACACTCTGAGACAATCACTATCACTCTCTGTCACTCTCTGACTCTCTCTGACATTCTCTATCACACTCTATCACTCTCTGACACACTCGGACACTCTCAGACACTCAGTGTCACACTCTGACACTCTCTGACACTCTCAGACAATCACTATCACTCTCTGACACTCTGTGACACACTCGATCACTCTCTATCACTCTCTGACACACTCTGACACACAGAGACACTCACTGTCACTCTCAGACACACTCTGACACTCTCTATCACTCTCTGACACTCTCTATCACTCTCTGACACTCTCTATCAAACTCTGACATACTCTGACACTCTCTGCCACTCTCGGACTTCACTATCACTCTCTGATACTCCCTATCACTCTCTGACACTCTCTGACACTCTCTAACACTCCCTAACACTCTCTGACACTGTCTGACACTCTCACTATCACTCTCTGACACTCTCTGACACTCTCTGACACTCACTATCACTTTCAGACACTCACTATCACTCCCTGATACTCTCTGACACTCACTATCACTCTCTGACACTCTCTATCTATGTCTGACACTCTCTGACACTCACTATCACTCTCTGACAGTCTCTATCACTCTCAGGCACTCTCTATCACTCTCAGACACTCTCAGACACTCACTATCACTCTCTGACACTCTCTATCACTCTCTGACATTCTCAGACACTCACTATCCCTCTCTGACACTCTCTCACACTCTCTGACACTCTCTGACACTCTCTAATACTCTCTGACACTCTGTGACACTCTCTATCACTCTCAGAGACTCTCAGACACTCACTATCACTCTCTGATACTCTCTGACGCTCACTATCACTCTCTGACACTCTCTATCACACTCTGAAACTCTCTAACACCCTCTGACACTCTCAGACACTCACTATCACTCGCTGACACTCTTTGACACTCTCTGAGACTCTCTATCACTCTGTGACACTCTCTATCACTCTCAGATACTCTCAGACACTCACTATCACTCTCTGACACTCTCTATCTCTCTCTGACACTCTCTATCACTCTCAGACACTCACTATCACTCTCTGACACTCACTATCACTCTCTGACAATCTCTCACACTCTCTGACACTCGCTGAAACTCTCTGTCTCTCTCTGAAATTCTCTATCCCTCTCTGACACTCTCTGACACTCACTATCACTGTCTGACACACTCTATCACTCTCTGAGACTCTCTATCACTCTCTGACACTCTGAGACAATCACTATCACTCTCTGTAACTCTCTGACACTCACTGTCACTCTCTGACACACTCTGACACTCTCTGACACTCTCTATCACTCTCGATCACACTCTGACACTCTCTGACACTCTCTATCACTCTCTATCACTCTCTATCACTCTCTGACACTCTCTGACACTCTCTGACACTCTCAGACACTCACTATCACTCTGACACTCTGTGACACTCTCTGACACTCACTATCACTCTCTGACACTCTCTGACACTCTCTATCACTCTCTGACACTCTCTATCACTCTCTGGCACTCTCAGACACTTACTATCACTCTCTGACACTCTCAATCACTCTCTGACACTCTCAGACAATCACTATCACCCTCTGACACTCTCTGACACTCTCTATCACTCTCTGACTCTCTCTGACACTCTCTGACACTCTCTGACACTCTCACTATCACTCTCTGACACTCTCTGACACTCTCTGACACTCACTATCACTTTCAGACACTCACTATCACTCCCTGATACTCTCTGACACTCACTATCACTCTCTGACACTCTCTATCTATGTCTGACACTCTCTGACACTCACTATCACTCTCTGACAGTCTCTATCACTCTCAGACACTCACTATCACTCTCTGACACTCACTATCACTCTCTGACACTCTCTCACACTCTCTGACACTCGCTGAAACTCTCTGTCTCTCTCTGAAATTCTCTATCCCTCTCTGACACTCTCTGACACTCACTATCACTGTCTGACACACTCTATCACTCTCTGAGACTCTCTATCACTCTCTGACACTCTGAGACAATCACTATCACTCTCTGTCACTCTCTGACACTCACTGTCTCTCTCTGACACACTCTGACACTCTCTGACACTCTCTATCACTCTCGATCACACTCTGACACTCTCTGACACTGTCTATCACTCTCTATCACTCTCTGACACTCTCTGACACTCTCAGACACTCACTATCACTCTGACACTCTGTGACTCTCTCTGACACTCACTATCACTCTCTGACACTCTCTGACACTTACTATCACTCTCTGACACTCTCAATCACTCTCTGACACTCTCTGACACTCTCTGACACTCACTATCACTCTGATACTCTGTGACTCTCTCTGACACTCACTATCACTCTCTGACACTCTCTGACACTCTCTATCACTCTCTGGCACTCTCAGACACTTACTATCACTCTCTGACACTCTCTATCACTCTCTGACTCTCTGACACTCTCTGACACTCTCTGACACTCTCTAACACTCTCTAACACTCTCTGACACTGTCTGACACTCTCACTATCACTCTCTGACACTCTCTGACACTCACTATCACTTTCAGACACTCACTATCACTCCCTGATACTCTCTGACACTCACTATCACTCTCTGACACTCTCTATCTATGTCTGACACTCTCTGACACTCACTATAACTCTCTGACACTCTCAGACACTCTCTATCACTCTCAGACACTCTCAGACACTCACTATCACTCTCTGACACTCTCTATCACTCTCTGACACTCTCTAACACTCTCTGACACTCTCAGACACTCACTATCACTCGCTGACACTCTCTCACACTCTCTGAGACACTCTATCACTCTGTGACACTCTCTATCACTCTCAGATACTCTCAGACACTCACTATCTCTCTCTGACACTCTCTATCTCTCTCTGACACTCTCTATCACTCTCAGACACTCTCAGACACTCACTATCACTCTCTGACACTCACTATCACTCTCTGACACTCTCTCACACTCTCTGACACTCGCTGAAACTCTCTGTCTCTCTCTGAAATTCTCTATCCCTCTCTGACACTCTCTGACACTCACTATCACTGTCTGACACACTCTATCATTCTCTGAGACTCTCTATTACTCTCTGACACTCTGAGACAATCACTATCACTCTCTGTCACTCTCTGACACTCACTGTCACTCTCTGACACACTCTGACACTCTCTGACACTCTCTATCACTCTCGATCACACTCTGACACTCTCTGCCACTGTCTATCACTCTCTATCACTCTCTGACACTCTCTGACACTCTCTGACACTCTCAGACACTCACTATCACTCTGACACTCTGTGACACTCTCTGACACTCACTATCACTCTCTGACACTCTCTGACGCTCTCTATCACTCTCTGGCACTCTCAGACACTTACTATCACTCTCTGACACTCTCAATCACTCTCTGACACTCTCAGACAATCACTATCACTCTCTGACACTCTCTATCACTCTCTGACTCTCTCTGACACTCTCTGACACTCTCTGACACTCTCTAACACTCTCTAACTCTCTCTGACACTGTCTGACACTCTCACTATCACTCTCTGACACTCTCTGACACTCTCTGACACTCACTATCACTTTCAGACACTCACTATCACTCCCTGATACTCTCTGACACTCACTATCACTCTCTGACACTCTCTATCTATGTCTGACACTCTCTGACACTCACTATAACTCTCTGACACTCTCAGACACTCACTATCCCTCTCTGACACTCTCTCACACTCTCTGACACTCTCTGACACTCTCTAATACTCTCTGACACTCTCTGACACTCTCTATCACTCTCAGACACTCTCAGACACGCACTATCACTCTCTGATACTCTCTGACGCTCACTATCACTCTCTGACACTCTCTATCACTCTCTGACACTCTCTAACACTCTCTGACACTCTCAGACACTCACTATCACTCGCTGACACTCTATCACACTCTCTGAGACTCTCTATCACTCTGTGACACTCTCTATCACTCTCAGATACTCTCAGACACTCACTATCACTCTCTGACACTCTCTATCTCTCTCTGACACTCTCTATCACTCTCAGACACTCTCAGACACTCACTATCACTCTCTGACACTCACTATCACTCTCTGACACTCTCTCACACTCTCTGACACTCGCTGAAACTCTCTGTCTCTCTCTGAAATTCTCTATCCCTCTCTGACACTCTCTGACACTCACTATCACTGTCTGACAAACTCTATCATTCTCTGAGACTCTCTATCACTCTCTGACACTCTGAGACAATCACTATCACTCTCTGTCACTCTCTGACACTCACTGTCACTCTCTGACACACTCTGACACTCTCTGACACTCTCTATCACTCTCGATCACACTCTGACACTCTCTGACACTCTCTATCACTCTCTATCACTCTCTGACACTTTCTGACACTCTCAGACACTCACTATCACTCTGACACTCTGTGACACGCTCTGACACTCACTATCACTCTCTGACACTCTCTGACACTCTCTATCACTCTCTGACAATCTCTATCACTCTCTGACATACACTATCACTGTCTGACACTCTCTATGACTCTCTGACACTCTCAGACACTTACTATCACTCTCTGACACTCTCTCACACTCTCTGAGACTCTCTGACATTCTCTATCACTCTCTGACACTCTCTGACAATCTCTGACACACTCAGACACTCTCTGACACTCTTGATCACTCTCTGACACTCTCTGACACTTTCAGACACTCTCTGACACTCTCTATCACTCTCTGACACTCTCTGACACTTTCAGACACTCTCTGACACTCTCTATCACTCTCTGACAGTCTCTGACACTCTCCGACACTCTCCGCCACTCTCCGACACTCTCTGACACTCTCCGACACTCACTATCACTCTCTGACACTCTCTGACACTCTCTGACACTATCACTCTCTGATACTCTCTGACTCTCACTATCACTCTCTGACAGTCTCTTTCACTCGCTGACACTCTCTGTCACTCAGTATCACTCTCTGACAGTCTCGATAACTCTCTGACACTCTATATCACTCTCTGAAACTCTCGATCACTCTCTGACACTCTCTGACACTCTCTGACACTCTCTGACTCTCCCTGACATTCACTGACACTCTCTGACACTCACGGACAATCACTATCACTCTCTGATACTCTCTGACACTCACTGTCACTCTCTGACACTCTCCATCAATCTCTGACACTCTCTGACACTCACTATCACTCTCTGACACTCTCTATCTCTCTCTGACACTCTCTGTCCCTCTCTAACACTCTCTGACACTCTCTGACACTCTCTGATGCTCTCTGATACTCTCAGACATTCTCATACACTCACTATCACTCTCTGACAACCTCTGACACTCTCTGACACTCTCAGACACTCTCAGACACTCACTATCACTCTCTGATACTCTCTGATACACACTATCACTCTCTGATACTCTCTATCAATCTCTGACACTCTCTGACACTCACTATCACTCTCTGACACTCTCTATCACTCTCAGACACTCTCTATCACTCTCTATCATTCTCAGACACTCTCAGACACTCACTATCACTCTCTGACACTCACTATCACTCTCTGACACTCTCTCACACTCTCTGAAACTCTCTATCTCTCTCTGACACTCTCTATCACTCTCTGACACTCTCTGACACTCTCTATCACTCTCTGACAATCTCTGACACTCTCAGACACTCTCAGGCACTCACTATCACTCTCTGATACGCTCTGACACTCTCTATCACTCTCTGACACTCTCTCACACTCTCTGACACTCTCTGAAACTCTATCTCTCTCTGACACTCTCTCACACTCTCTGAAACTCTCTATCTCACTCTGACACTCTCAGACACTCACTATCACTCTCTGACACTCACTATCACTCTCTGACACTCTCTCACACTCTCTGAAACTCTCTATCTCACTCTGAAACTCTCTATCACTCTCTGACACTGTCTGACACTCTCTATCACTCTCTAACACTCTCTGACACTTTCAGACACTCTCAGACTCTCAATATCTCTCTCTGATACTCTCTGACGCTCACTATCACTCTCTGATACTCTCTGACACTCAATATCACTCTCTGACACTCTCTATCACTCTCTGACACTCTCTATCACTCTCTGACACTCTCAGGCACTCACTATCACTCTCTGATACTCTCTATCACTCTCAGACACTCTCAGACACTCAGTATCACACTCTGACACTCTCTATCTCTCTCTGACACTCTCTATCACTCTCTATCACTCTCTGTCACTCTCTATCACTCTCTGACACTCTCTGACACTCAATATCTCTCTCTGACACTCACTATCTCTCTCTGACACACTCTATCACTCTCAGACACTCTCTATCACTCTCAGACACTCTCAGATACTCACTATCATCTCTGACACTCACTATCACTCTCTGACACTCTCTCACACTCTCTGACACTCTCTGAAACTCTCTATCTCTCTCTGAAACTCTCTATCACTCTCTGACACTCTCTGACACTCTCAGACACTCACTATCACTCTCTGATACTCTCTGACACTCACTATCACTCTCTGATACTCTCTGACACTCACTATCACTCTCTGACACTCTCTACCACTCTCTGACACTCTCTGACACTCACTATCACTCTCTGACCCTCTCTGACATACACTATCACTGTCTGACACTCTCTATCACTCTCTGACACTCTCTGACACTCTCAGACACTCACTATCACTCTCTGATACTCTCTGACACTCACTATCACTCTCTGATACTCTCTGACACTCTTGATCACTCTCTGACACTCTCTACCACTCTCTGACACTCTCTGACACTCTCCGACACTCTCCGACACTCTCCGACACTCTCTGACACTCTCTGACACTCACTATCACTCTCTGATACTCTCTGTCACTCTCTACCACTCTCTGACACTCTCTGACACTCACTATCACTCTCTGACACTCTCTGACACTCACTATCACTCTCTGATACTCTCTGACACTCTTGATCACTCTCTGACACTCTCTACCACTCTCTGACACTCTCTGACACTCTCCGACACTCTCCGACACTCTCCGACACTCTCTGACACTCTCTGACACTCACTATCACTCTCTGACACTCTCTGACACTATCACTCTCTGATACTCTCTGACTCTCACTATCACTCTCTGACAGTCTCTTTCACTCGCTGACACTCTCTGTCACTCATTATCACTCTCTGACAGTCTCGATAACTCTCTGACACTCTATATCACTCTCTGAAACTCTCGATCACTCTCTGACACTCTCTGACACTCTCTGACTCTCCCTGACATTCACTGACACTCTCTGACACTCACGGACAATCACTATCACTCTCTGATACTCTTTTACACTCACTGTCACTCTCTGACACTCTCCATCAATCTCTGACACTCTCTGACACTCACTATCACTCTCTGACACTCTCTATCTCTCTCTGACACTCTCTGTCCCTCTCTAACACTCTCTGACACTCTCTGATGCTCTCTGATACTCTCAGACATTCTCATACACTCACTATCACTCTCTGACAACCTCTGACACTCTCTGACACTCTCAGACACTCTCAGACACTCACTATCACTCTCTGATACTCTCTGATACACACTATCACTCTCTGATACTCTCTATCAATCTCTGACACTCTCTGACACTCACTATCACTCTCTGACACTCTCTATCACTCTCAGACACTCTCTATCACTCTCTATCATTCTCAGACACTCTCAGACACTCACTATCACTCTATGACACTCACTATCACTCTCTGACACTCTCTCACACTCTCTGAAACTCTCTATCTCTCTCTGACACTCTCTATCACTCTCTGACACTCTCTGACACTCTCTATCACTCTCTGACACTCTCTAACACTCTCAGACACTCTCAGGCACTCACTATCACTCTCTGATACTCTCTGACACTCACTATCACCCTCTGATACTCTCTGACACTCACTATCACTCTCTGACACTCTCTACCACTCTCTGACACTCTCTGACACTCACTATCACTCTCTGACCCTCTCTGACATACACTATCACTGTCTGACACTCTCTATCACTCTCTGACACTCTCAGACACTTACTATCACTCTCTGACACTCTCTCACACTCTCTGAGACTCTCTGACACTCTCTATCACTCTCTGACACTCTCTGACAATCTCTGACACACTCAGACACTCTCTGACACTCTTGATCACTCTCTGACACTCTCTGACACTTTCAGACACTCTCTGACACTCTCTATCACTCTCTGACACTCTCTGACACTTTCAGACACTCTCTGACACCCTCTATCACTCTCTGACACTCTCTGACACTCTCCGACTCTCTCCGACACTCTCCGACACTCTCCGACACTCTCTGACACTCTCTGACACTCACTATCACTCTCTGACACTCTCTGACACTCTCTGACACTATCACTCTCTGATACTCTCTGACTCTCACTATCACTCTCTGACAGTCTCTTTCACTCGCTGACACTCTCTGTCACTCATTATCACTCTCTGACAGTCTCGATAACTCTCTGACACTCTATATCACTCTCTGAAACTCTCGATCACTCTCTGACACTCTCTGACACCCTCTGACTCTCCCTGACATTCACTGACACTCTCTGACACTCACGGACAATCACTATCACTCTCTGATACTCTCTGAAACTCACTGTCACTCTCTGACACTATCCATCAATCTCTGACACTCTCTGACACTCACTATCACTCTCTGACACTCTCTATCTCTCTCTGACACTCTCTGTCCCTCTCTAACACTCTCTGACACTCTCTGACACTCTCTGACACTCTCTGATACTCTCAGACATTCTCATACACTCACTATCACTCTCTGACAACCTCTGACACTCTCTGACACGCTCAGACACTCTCAGACACTCACTATCACTCTCTGATACTCTCTGATACACACTGTCACTCTCTGATACTCTCTATCAATCTCTGACACTCTCTGACACTCACTATCACTCTCTGACACTCTCTATCACTCTCAGACACTCTCTATCACTCTCTATCATTCTCAGACACTCTCAGACACTCACTATCACTCTCTGACACTCACTATCACTCTCTGATACTCTCTGACACTCACTGTCACTCTCTGACACTCTCCATCAATCTCTGACACTCTCAGACACTCACTATCACTCTCTGACACTCTCTATCTCTCTCTGACACTCTCTATCACTCTCTATCACTCTCTATCACTCTCTGACACTCTCTGACACTCACTATCTCTCTCTGACACGCACTATCTCTCTCTGACACACTCTATCACTCTCATAAACTCTCTATCACTCTCAGACACTCTCAGATACTCACTATCATCTCTGACACTCACTATCACTCTCTGACACTCTCTCACACTCTCTGACACTCTCTGAAACTCTCTATCTCTCTCTGAAACTCTCTATCACTCTCTGACACTCTCTGACACTCTCAGACACTCACTATCACTCTCTGATACTCTCTGACACTCACTATCACTCTCTGATACTCTCTGACACTCACTATCACTCTCTGACACTCTCTACCACTCTCTGACACTCTCTGACACTCACAATCACTCTCTGACCCTCTCTGACATACACTATCACTGTCTGACACTCTCTATCACTCTCTGACACTCTCAGACACTTACTATCACTCTCTGACACTCTCTCACACTCTCTGAGACTCTCTGACACTCTCTATCACTCTCTGACACTCTCTGACAATCTCTGACACACTCAGACACTCTCTGACACTCTTGATAACACTCTGACACTCTCTGACACTTTCAGACACTCTCTGACACTCTCTATCACTCTCTGACACTCTCTGACACTTTCAGACACTCTCTGACACTTACTATCACTCTCTGACACTCTCTGACACTCTCTGAGACTCTCTGACACTCTCTATTACTCTCTGACACTCTCTGACAATCTCTGACACACTCAGACACTCTCTGACACTCTTGATCACTCTCTGACACTCTCTGACACTTTCAGACACTCTCTGACACTCTCTATCACTCTCTGACACTCTCTGACACTCTCCGACACTCTCCGACACTCTCCGACACTCTCTGACACTCTCTGACACTCACTCACACTCTCTGACACTCTCTGACACTATCACTCTCTGATACTCTCTGACTCTCACTATCACTCTCTGACAGTCTCTTTCACTCGCTGACACTCTCTGTCACTCATTATCACTCTCTGACAGTCTCGATAACTCTCTGACACTCTATATCACTCTCTGAAACTCTCGATCACTCTCTGACACTCTCTGACACTCTCTGACTCTCCATGACATTCACTGACACTCTCTGACACTCACGGACAATCACTATCACTCTCTGATACTCTCTGACACTCACTGTCACTCTCTGACACTCTCCATCAATCTCTGACACTCTCTGACAATCACTATCACTCTCTGACACTCTCTATCTCTCTCTGACACTCTCTGTCCCTCTCTAACACTCTCTGACACTCTCTGACACTCTCTGACACTCTCTGATACTCTCAGACATTCTCATACACTCACTATAACTCTCTGACAACCTCTGACACTCTCCGACACTCTCAGACACTCTCAGACACTCACTATCACTCTCTGATACTCTCTGATACACACTATCACTCTCTGATACTCTCTATCAATCTCTGACACTCTCTGACACTCACTATCACTCTCTGACACTCTCTATCACTCTCAGACACTCTCTATCACTCTCTATCATTCTCAGACACTCTCAGACACTCACTATCACTCTCTGACACTCACTATCACTCTCTGACACTCTCTCACACTCTCTGAAACTCTCTATCTCTCTCTGACACTCTCTATCACTCTCTGACACTCTCTGACACTCTCTATCACTCTCTGACACTCTCTGACACTCTCAGACACTCTCAGGCACTCACTATCACTCTCTGATACTCTCTGACACTCTCTATCACTCTCTGACACTCTCTCACACTCTCTGACACTCTCTGAAACTCTATCTCTCTCTGACACTCTCTCACACTCTCTGAAACACTCTATCTCACTCTGACACTCTCAGACACTCACTATCACTCTCTGACACTCACTATCACTCTCTGACACTCTCTCACACTCTCTGAAACTCTCTATCTCACTCTGAAACTCTCTATCACTCTCTGACACAGTCTGACACTCTCTATCACTCTCTAACACTCTCTGACACTTTCAGACACTCTCAGACTCTCAATATCTGTCTCTGATACTCTCTGACGCTCACTATCACTCTCTGATACTCTCTGACACTCAATATCACTCTCTGACACTCTCTATCACTCTCTGACACTCTCTATCACTCTCTGACACTCTCAGGCACTCACTATCACTCTCTGATACTCTCTATCACTCTCAGACACTCTCAGACACTCACTATCACTCTCTGACACTCTCTATCTCTCTCTGACACTCTCTATCTCTCTCTATCACTCTCTATCACTCTCTGACACTCTCTATCACTCTCTGACACTCTCTGACACTCTCCGACACTCTCCGACACTCTCCGACACTCTCTGACACTCTCCGACACTCACTATCTCTCTCTGACACTCACTATCTCTCTCTGACACACTCTATCACTCTCAGACACTCTCTATCACTCTCAGACACTCTCAGATACTCACTATCATCTCTGACACTCACTATCACTCTCTGACACTCTCTCACACTCTCTGACACTCTCTGAAACTCTCTATCTCTCTCTGAAACTCTCTATCACTCTCTGACACTCTCTGACACTCTCAGACACTCACTATCACTCTCTGATACTCTCTGACACTCACTATCACTCTCTGATACTCTCTGACACTCACTATCACTCTCTGACACTCTCTACCACTCTCTGACACTCTCTGACACTCACTATCACTCTCTGACCCTCTCTGACATACACTATCACTGTCTGACACTCTCTATCACTCTCTGACACTCTCAGACACTTACTATCACTCTCTGACACTCTCTCACACTCTCTGAGACTCTCTGACACTCTCTATCACTCTCTGACACTCTCTGACAATCTCTGACACACTCAGACACTCTCTGACACTCTTGATCACTCTCTGACACTCTCTGACACTTTCAGACACTCTCTGACACTCTCTATCACTCTCTGACACTCTCTGACACTTTCAGACACTCTCTGACACTCTCTATCACTCTCTGACACTCTCTGACAATCTCTGACACACTCAGACACTCTCTGACACTCTTGATCACTCTCTGACACTCTCTGACACTTTCAGACACTCTCTGACACTCTCTATCACTCTCTGACACTCTCTGACACTTTCAGACACTCTCTGACACTCTCTATCACTCTCTGACACTCTCTGACACTCTCCGACACTCTCCGACACTCTCTGACACTCACTATCACTCTCTGACACTCTCTGACACTCTCTGACACTATCACTCTCTGATACTCTCTGACTCTCACTATCACTCTCTGACAGTCTCTTTCACTCGCTGACACTCTCTGTCACTCATTATCACTCTCTGACAGTCTCGATAACTCTCTGACACTCTATATCACTCTCTGAAACTCTCGATCACTCTCTGACACTCTCTGACACTCTCTGACTCTCCCTGACATTCACGGACACTCTCTGACACTCACGGACAATCACTATCACTCTCTGATACTCTCTGACACTCACTGTCACTCTCTGACACTCTCCATCAATCTCTGACACTCTCTGACAATCACTATCACTCTCTGACACTCTCTATCTCTCTCTGACACTCTCTGTCCCTCTCTAACACTCTCTGACACTCTCTGACACTCTCTGACACTCTCTGATACTCTCAGACATTCTCATACACTCACTATCACTCTCTGACAACCTCTGACACTCTCTGACACTCTCAGACACTCTCAGACACTCACTATCACTCTCTGATACTCTCTGATACACACTGTCACTCTCTGATACTCTCTATCAATCTCTGACACTCTCTGACACTCACTATCACTCTCTGACACTCTCTATCACTCTCAGACACTCTCTATCACTCTCTATCATTCTCAGACACTCTCAGACACTCACTATCACTCTCTGACACTCACTATCACTCTCTGACACTCTCTCACACTCTCTGACACTCTCTGAAACTCTCTATCTCTCTCTGACACTCTCTATCACTCTCTGACACTCTCTGACACTCTCTATCACTCTCTGACACTCTCAGACACTCTCAGGCACTCACTATCACTCTCTGATACTCACTATCACTCTCTGACACTCTCTCACACTCTCTGACACTCTCTATCACTCTCTGACACTCTCTGACAATCTCTGACACACTCAGACACTCTCTGACACTCTTGATCACTCTCTGACACTCTCTGACACTTTCAGACACTCTCTGACACTCTCTATCACTCTCTGACACTCTCTGACACTTTCAGACACTCTCTGACACTCTCTATCACTTTCTGACACTCTCTGACACTCTCCGACACTCTCCAACACTCTCCGACACTCTCCGACACTCTCTGACACTCACTCACACTCTCTGACACTCTCTGACACTATCACTCTCTGATACTCTCTGACTCTCACTATCACTCTCTGACAGTCTCTTTCACTCGCTGACACTCTCTGTCACTCATTATCACTCTCTGACAGTCTCGATAACTCTCTGACACTCTATATCACTCTCTGAAACTCTCGATCACTCTCTGACACTCTCTGACACTCTCTGACTCACCCTGACATTCACTGACACTCTCTGACACTCACGGACAATCACTATCACTCTCTGATACTCTCTGACACTCACTGTCACTCTCTGACACTCTCCATCAATCTCTGACACTCTCTGACACTCACTATCACTCTCTGACACTCTCTATCTCTCTCTGACACTCTCTGTCCCTCTCTAAAACTCTCTGACACTCTCTGACACTCTCTGACACTCTCTGATACTCTCAGACATTCTCATACACTCACTATCACTCTCTGACAACCTCTGACACTCTCTGACACTCTCAGACACTCTCAGACACTCACTATCACTCTCTGATACTCTCTGATACACACTATCACTCTCTGATACTCTCTATCAATCTCTGACACTCTCTGACACTCACTATCACTCTCTGACACTCTCTATCACTCTCAGACACTCTCTATCACTCTCTATCATTCTCAGACACTCTCAGACACTCACTATCACTCTCTGACACTCACTATCACTCTCTGACACTCTCTCACACTCTCTGAAACTCTCTATCTCTCTCTGACACTCTCTATCACTCTCTGACACTCTCTGACACTCTCTATCACTCTCTGACACTCTCTGACACTCTCAGACACTCTCAGGCACTCGCTATCACTCTCTGATACTCTCTGACACTCTCTATCACTCTCTGACACTCTCTCACACTCTCTGACACTCACTGAAACTCTATCTCTCTCTGAAACTCTCTCACACTCTCTGAAATTCTCTATCTCACTCTGACACTCTCAGACACTCACTATCACTCTCTGACACTCACTATCACTCTCTGACACTCTCTCACACTCTCTGAAACTCTCTATCTCACTCTGAAACTCTCTATCACTCTCTGACACTGTCTGACACTCTCTATCACTCTCTAACACTCTCTGACACTTTCAGACACTCTCAGACTCTCAATATCTCTCTCTGATACTCTCTGACGCTCACTATCACTCTCTGATACTCTCTGACACTCAATATCACTCTCTGACACTCTCTATCACTCTCTGACACTCTCTATCACTCTCTGACACTCTCAGGCACTCACTATCACTCTCTGATACTCTCTATCACTCTCAGACACTCTCAGACACTCACTATCACTCTCTGACACTCTCTATCTCTCTCTGACACTCTCTATCTCTCTCTATCACTCTCTATCACTCTCTGACACTCTCTGACACTCACTATCTCTCTCTGACACTCACTATCTCTCTCTGACACTCTCAGATACTCACTATCATCTCTGACACTCACTATCACTCTCTGACACTCTCTCACACTCTCTGACACTCTCTGAAACTCTCTATCTCTCTCTGAAACTCTCTATCACTCTCTGACACTCTCTGACACTCTCAGACACTCACTATCACTCTCTGATACTCTCTGACACTCACTATCACTCTCTGATACTCTCTGACACTCACTATCACTCTCTGACACTCTCTACCACTCTCTGACACTCTCTGACACTCACTATCACTCTCTGACCCTCTCTGACATACACTATCACTGTCTGACACTCTCTATCACTCTCTGACACTCTCAGACACTTACTATCACTCTCTGACACTCTCTCACACTCTCTGAGACTCTCTGACACTCTCTATCACTCTCTGACACTCTCTGACAATCTCTGACACACTCAGACACTCTCTGACACTCTTGATCACTCTCTGACACTCTCTGACACTTTCAGACACTCTCTGACACTCTCTATCACTCTCTGACACTCTCTGACACTTTCAGACACTCTCTGACACTCTCTATCACTCTCTGACACTCTCTGACACTCTCCGACACTCTCCGACACTCTCCGACACTCTCTGACACTCACTATCACTCTCTGACACTCTCTGACACTCTCTGACACTATCACTCTCTGATACTCTCTGACTCTCACTATCACTCTCTGACAGTCTCTTTCACTCGCTGACACTCTCTGTCACTCATTATCACTCTCTGACAGTCTCGATAACTCTCTGACACTCTATATCACTCTATGATACTCTCGATCTCTCTCTGACACTCTCTGACACTCTCTGACTCTCCCTGACATTCACTGACACTCTCTGACACTCACGGACAATCACTATCACTCTCTGATACTCTCTGACACTCACTGTCACTCTCTGACACTCTCCATCAATCTCTGACACTCTCTGACACTCACTATCACACTCTGACACTCTCTATCTCTCTCTGACACTCTCTGTCCCTCTCTAACACTCTCTGACACTCTCTGACACTCTCTGACACTCTCTGATACTCTCAGACATTCTCATACACTCACTATCACTCTCTGACAACCTCTGACACTCTCTGACACTCTCAGACACTCTCAGACACTCACTATCACTCTCTGATACTCTCTGATACACACTGTCACTCTCTGATACTCTCTATCAATCTCTGACACTCTCTGACACTCACTATCACTCTCTGACACTCTCTATCACTCTCAGACACTCTCTTTCAATCTCTATCATTCTCAGACACTCTCAGACACTCACTATCACTCTCTGACACTCACTATCAATCTCTGACACTCTCTGAAACTCTCTATCTCTCTCTGACACTCTCTATCACTCTCTGACACTCTCTGACACTCTCTATCACTCTCTGACACTCTCAGACACTCTCAGGCACTCACTATCACTCTCTGATACTCACTATCACTCTCTGACACTCTCTCACACTCTCTGAGACTCTCTGACGCTCTCTATCACTCTCTGACACTCTCTGACAATCTCTGACACACTCAGACACTCTCTGACACTCTTGATCACTCTCTGACACTCTTGATCACTCTCTGACACTCTCTATCACTCTCTGACACTCTCTGACACTTTCAGACACTCTCTGACACTCTCTATCACTCTCTGACACTCTCTGACACTCTCCGACACTCTCCGACACTCTCTGACACTCTCTGACACTCACTCACACTCTCTGACACTCTCTGACACTATCACTCTCTGATACTCTCTGACTCTCACTATCACTCTCTGACAGTCTCTTTTACTCGCTGACACTCTCTGTCACTCATTATCACTCTCTGACAGTCTCGATAACTCTCTGACACACTATATCACTCTCTGAAACTCTCGATCACTCTCTGACACTCTCTGACACTCTCTGACTCTCCCTGACATTCACTGACACTCTCTGACACTCACGGACAATCACTGTCACTCTCTGACACTCTCCATCAATCTCTGACACTCTCTGACACTCACTATCACTCTCTGACACTCTCTATCTCTCCCTGACACTCTCTGTCCCTCTCTAACACTCTCTGACACTCTCTGACACTCTCTGACACTCTCTGATACTCTCAGACATTCTCATACACTCACTATCACTCTCTGACAACCTCTGACACTCTCTGACGCTCTTAGACACTCTCAGACACTCACTATCACTCTCTTATACTCTCTGATACATACTGTCACTCTCTGATACTCTCTATCAATCTCTGACACTCTCTGACACTCACTATCACTCTCTGACACTCTCTATCACTCTCAGACACTCTCTATCACTCTCTATCATTCTCAGACACTCTCAGACACTCACTATCAATCTCTGACACTCACTATCACTCTCTGACATTCTCTCACACTCTCTGACACTCTCTGAAACTCGCTAGCTCTCTCTGACACTCTCTATCACTCTCTGACACTCTCTGACACTCTCTATCACTCTCTGACACTCTCAGACACTCTCTGGCACTCACTATCACTCTCTGATACTCTCTGACACTCTCTATCACTCTCTGACACTCTCTGACACTCTCAGACACTCTCAGGCACTCACTATCACTCTCTGATACTCTCTGACACTCACTATCACTCTCTGATACTCTCTGACACTCTCTATCACTCTCTGACACTCTCTGACACTCTCTGACACTCTCACTATCACCCTCTGACACTCTCTGACACTCTCTGACACTCTCTATCACTCTCTGACACTCTCTATTACTCTCTGACACTCACTATCACTTTCAGACACTCACTATCACTCTCTGATACTCTCTGACACTCACTAACACTCTCTGACACTCTCTATCTATCTCTGACACTCTCTGACAGTCACTATCACTCTCTGACAGTCTCTATTACTCTCAGACACTCTCTATCACTCTCTGACACTCTCAGACACTCACTATCACTCTCTGATACTCTCTGACACTCACTATCACTCTCTGATACTCTCTGACACTCACTATCACTCTCTGACACTCTCTACCACTCTCTGACACTCTCTGACACTCACTATCACTCTCTGAACCTCTCTGACATACACTATCACTGTCTGACACTCTCTATCACTCTCTGACACTCTCAGACACTTACTATCACTCTCTGACAATCTCTGACACACTCAGACACTCTCTGACACTCACAATCACTCTCTGACACACTCTGACACTCTCAGACACTCGGTGTCACTCTCTGACACTCTCTGAGACACTCCATCACTCTCTATCACACTCTGACACACTCTGACACTCAGAGACACTCACTGTCACTCTCTGACACTCTCTGAAACTCTCTTACACTCTCTGACACTCTCTGACACTCTCACTATCACTCTCTGACACTCTCTGACACTCTCTGACACTCTCTATCACTCTCTGACACTCACTATCACTCTCAGACACTCACTATCACTCACTATCACTCTCTGACACTCTCTATCTATCTCTGACACTCTCTATCACTCTCAGACACTCTCAGACGCTCACTATCACGCTCTGACACTCATTATCACTCTCTGACACTCTCTCACACTCTCTGAAACTCTCTATCTCACTCTGACACTCTCAGACACTCACTATCACTCTCTGACACTCACTATCACTCTCTGACACTCTCTCACACTCTCTGAAACTCTCCATCTCACTCTGAAACTCTCTATCACTCTCTGACACTTTCAGACACTCTCAGACTCTCAATATCTCTCTCTGATACTCTCTGACGCTCACTATCACTCTCTGATACTCTCTGACACTCAATATCACTCTCTGACACTCTCTATCACTCTCTGACACTCTATATCACTCTCTGACACTCTCTATCACTCTCTGACACTCTCAGGCACTCACTATCACTCTCTGATACTCTCTATCACTCTCAGACACTCTCAGACACTCACTATCACTCTCTGACACTCTCTATCTCTCTCTGACACTCTCTATCACTCTCTATCACTCTCTATCACTCTCTGACACTCTCTGACACTCACTATCTCTCTCTGACACTCATTATCTCTCTCTGACACACTCTATCGCTCTCAGACACTCTCTATCACTCTCAGACACTCTCAGATACTCACTATCATCTCTGATACTCACTATCACTCTCTGAAACTCTCTCACACTCTCTCACACTCTGTGACACTCTCTGAAACTCTCTATCTATCTCTGAAACTCTCTATCACTCTCTGACACTCTCTGACACTCTCAGACACTCACTATCACTCTCTGATACTCTCTGACACTCACTATCACTCTCTGATACTCTCTGAAACTCACTATCACTCTCTGACACTCTCTACCACTCTCTGACACTCTCTGACACTCACTATCACTCTCTGACACTCTCTGACATACACTATCACTGTCTGACACTCTCTATCACTCTCTGACACTCTCAGAGACTTACTATCACTCTCTGACACTCTCTCACACTCTCTGAGACTCTCTGACACTCTCTATCACTCTCTGACACTCTCTGACAATCTCTGACACACTCAGACACTCTCTGACACTCTTGATCACTCTCTGACACTCTCTGACACTTTCAGACACTCTCTGACACTCTCTTTCACTCTCTGACACTCTCTATCACTCTCTGACACTCTCCGACACTCTCCGACACTCTCTGACACTCTCTGACACTATCACTCTCTGATACTCTCTGACTCTCACTATCACTCTCTGATAGTCTCTATCACTCTCTGACACTCTCTATCACTCTCTGACACTCTCTATCACTCTCTGACACTCTCAGGCACTCACTATCACTCTCTGATACTCTCTATCTCTCTCAGACACTCTCAGACACTCACTATCACTCTCTGACACTCTCCATCTCTCTCTGACACTCTCTATCACTCTCTATCACTCTCTATCACTCTCTGACACTCTCTGACACTCACTATCTCTCTCTGACACTCATTATCTCTCTCTGACACACTCTATCACTCTCAGACACTCTCTATCACTCTCAGACACTCTCAGATACTCACTATCATCTCTGATACTCACTATCACTCTCTGACACTCTCTCACACTCTCTGACACTCTCTGACACTCTCTGACACTATCACTCTCTGATACTCTCTGACTCTCACTATCACTCTCTGACAGTCTCTTTCACTCGCTGACACTCTCTGTCACTCATTATCACTCTCTGACAGTCTCGATAACTCTCTGACACTCTATATCACTCTCTGAAACTCTCGATCACTCTCTGACACTCTCTGACACTCTCTGACTCTCCCTGACATTCACTGACACTCTCTGACACTCACGGACAATCACTATCACTCTCTGATACTCTCTGACACTCACTGTTACTCTCTGACTCTCTCCATCAATCTCTGACACTCTCTGACACTCACTATCACTCTCTGACACTCTCTATCTCTCTCTGACACTCTCTGTCCCTCTCTGACACTCTCTGTCCCTCTCTGACACTCTCTGACACTCTCTGACACTCTCTGACACTCTCTGATACTCTCAGACATTCTCATACACTCACTATCACTCTCTGACAACCTCTGACACTCTCTGACACTCTCAGACACTCTCAGACACTCACTATCACTCTCTGATACTCTCTGATACACACTATCACTCTCTGATACTCTCTATCAATCTCTGACACTCTCTGACACTCACTATCACTCTCTGACACTCTCTATCACTCTCAGACACTCTCTATCACTCTCTATCATTCTCAGACACTCTCAGACACTCACTATCACTCTCTGACACTCACTATCACTCTCTGACACTCTCTGACACTCTCTGACACTCTCTGAAACTCTCTATCTCTCTCTGACACTCTCTATCACTCTCTGACACTCTCTGACACTCTCTATCACTCTCTGACACTCTCTGACACTCTCAGACACTCTCAGGCACTCACTATCACTCTCTGATACTCTCTGACACTCTCTATCACTCTCTGACACTCTCTGACACTCTCAGACACTCTCAGGCACTCACTATCACTCTCTGATACTCTCTGACACTCACTATCACTCTCTGATACACTCTGACACTCTCTATCACTCTCTGACACTCTCTGACACTCTCTGACACTCTCACTATCACCCTCTGACACTCTCTGACACTCTCTGACACTCTCTGACACTCTCTATCACTCTCTGACACTCTCTATTACTCTCTGACACTCACTATCACTTTCAGACACTCACTATCACTCTCTGATACTCTCTGACACTCACTATCACTCTCTGACACTCTCTATCTATCTCTGACACTCTCTGACACTCACTATCACTCTCTGACAGTCTCTATTACTCTCAGACACTCTCTATCACTCTCTGACACTCTCTGACACTCACTATCACTCTCTGACCCTCTCTGACATACACTATCACTGTCTGACACTCTCTATCACTCTCTGACACTCTCAGACACTTACTATCACTCTCTGACACTCTCTCACACTCTCTGAGACTCTCTGACACTCTCTATCACTCTCTGACACTCTCTCACACTCTCTGAGACTCTCTGACACTCTCTATCACTCTCTGACACTCTCTGACAATCTCTGACACACTCAGACACTCTCTGACACTCTTGATCACTCTCTGACACTCTCTGACACTTTCAGACACTCTCTATCTCTCTCTATCACTCTCTATCACTCTCTGACACTCTCTGACACTCACTATCTCTGTCTGACACTCACTATCTCTCTCTGACACTCTCAGATACTCACTATCATCTCTGACACTCACTATCACTCTCTGACACTCTCTCACACTCTCTGACACTCTCTGAAACTCTCTATCTCTCTCTGAAACTCTCTATCACTCTCTGACACTCTCTGACACTCTCAGACACTCACTATCACTCTCTGATACTCTCTGACACTCACTATCACTCTCTGATACTCTCTGACACTCACTATCAATCTCTGACACTCTCTACCACTCTCTGACACTCTCTGACACTCACTATCACTCTCTGACCCTCTCTGACATACACTATCACTGTCTGACACTCTCTATCACTCTCTGACACTCTCAGACACTTACTATCACTCTCTGACACTCTCTCACACTCTCTGAGACTCTCTGACACTCTCTATCACTCTCTGACACTCTCTGACAATCTCTGACACACTCAGACACTCTCTGACACTCTTGATCACTCTCTGACACTCTCTGACACTCTCTATCACTCTCTGACACTCTCTGACACTTTCAGACACTCTCTGACACTCTCTATCACTCTCTGACACTCTCCGACACTCTCCGACACTCTCTGACACTCACTATCACTCTCTGACACTCTCTGACACTCTCTGACACTATCACTCTCTGATACTCTCTGACTCTCACTATCACTCTCTGACAGTCTCTTTCACTCGCTGACACTCTCTGTCACTCATTATCACTCTCTGACAGTCTCGATAACTCTCTGACACTCTATATCACTCTATGATACTCTCGATCACTCTCTGACACTCTCTGACACTCTCTGACTCTCCCTGACATTCACTGACACTCTCTGACACTCACGGACAATCACTGTCACTCTCTGATACTCTCTGACACTCACTGTCACTCTCTGACACTCTCCATCAATCTCTGACACTCTCTGACACTCACTATCACTCTCTGACACTCTCTATCTCTCTCTGACACTCTCTGTCCCTCTCTAACACTCTCTGACACTCTCTGACACTCTCTGACACTCTCTGATACTCTCAGACATTCTCATACACTCACTATCACTCTCTGACAACCTCTGACACTCTCTGACACTCTCAGACACTCTCAGACACTCACTATCACTCTCTGATACTCTCTGATACACACTGTCACTCTCTGATACTCTCTATCAATCTCTGACACTCTCTGACACTCACTATCACTCTCTGACACTCTCTATCACTCTCAGACACTCTCTATCAATCTCTATCATTCTCAGACACTCTCAGACACTCACTATCACTCTCTGACACTCACTATCACTCTCTGACACTCTCTCACACTCTCTGACACTCTCTGAAACTCTCTATCTCTCTCTGACACTCTCTATCACTCTCTGACACTCTCTGACACTCTCTATCACTCTCTGAGACTCTCAGACACTCTCAGGCACTCACTATCACTCTCTGATACTCACTATCACTCTCTGACACTCTCTCACACTCTCTGAGACTCTCTGACGCTCTCTATCACTCTCTGACACTCTCTGACAATCTCTGACACTCATTATCACTCTCTGACACTCTCTCACACTCTCTGAAACTCTCTATCTCACTCTGACACTCTCAGACACTCACTATCACTCTCTGACACTCACTATCACTCTCTGACACTCTCTCACACTCTCTGAAACTCTCCATCTCACTCTGAAACTCTCTATCACTCTCTGACACTTTCAGACACTCTCAGACTCTCAATATCTCTCTCTGATACTCTCTGACGCTCACTATCACTCTCTGATACTCTCTGACACTCAATATCACTCTCTGACACTCTCTATCACTCTCTGACACTCTATATCACTCTCTGACACTCTCTATCACTCTCTGACACTCTCAGGCACTCACTATCACTCTCTGATACTCTCTATCACTCTCAGACACTCTCAGACACTCACTATCACTCTCTGACACTCTCTATCTCTCTCTGACACTCTCTATCACTCTCTATCACTCTCTATCACTCTCTGACACTCTCTGACACTCACTATCTCTCTCTGACACTCATTATCTCTCTCTGACACACTCTATCGCTCTCAGACACTCTCTATCACTCTCAGACACTCTCAGATACTCACTATCATCTCTGATACTCACTATCACTCTCTGAAACTCTCTCACACTCTCTCACACTCTGTGACACTCTCTGAAACTCTCTATCTATCTCTGAAACTCTCTATCACTCTCTGACACTCTCTGACACTCTCAGACACTCACTATCACTCTCTGATACTCTCTGACACTCACTATCACACTCTGATACTCTCTGAGACTCACTATCACTCTCTGACACTCTCTACCACTCTCTGACACTCTCTGACACTCACTATCACTCTCTGACACTCTCTGACATACACTATCACTGTCTGACACTCTCTATCACTCTCTGACACTCTCAGAGACTTACTATCGCTCTCTGACACTCTCTCACACTCTCTGAGACTCTCTGACACTCTCTATCACTCTCTGACACTCTCTGACACTTTCAGACACGCTCTGACACTCTCTATCACTCTCTGACACTTTCAGACACTCTCTATCACTCTCTGACACTCTCTATCACTCTCTGACACTCTCTATCACTCTCTGACACTCTCCGACACTCTCCGACACTCTGCGACACTCTCTGACACTCTCTGACACTCACTATCACTCTCTGACACTCTCTGACACTCTCTGACACTATCACTCTCTGATACTCTCTGACTCTCACTATCACTCTCTGACAGTCTCTATCACTCTCTGACACTCTCTATCACTCTCTGACACTCTCTATCACTCTCTGACACTCTCAGGCACTCACTATCACTCTCTGATACTCTCTATCTCTCTCAGACACTCTCAGACACTCACTATCACTCTCTGACACTCTCTATCTCTCTCTGACACTCTCTATCACTCTCTATCACTCTCTATCACTCTCTGACACTCTCTGACACTCACTATCTCTCTCTGACACTCATTATCTCTCTCTGACACACTCTATCACTCTCAGACACTCTCTATCACTCTCAGACACTCTCAGATACTCACTATCATCTCTGATACTCACTATCACTCTCTGACACTCTCTCACACTCTCTGACACTCTCTGACACTCTCTGACACTATCACTCTCTGATACTCTCTGACTCTCACTATCACTCTCTGACAGTCTCTTTCACTCGCTGACACTCTCTGTCACTCATTATCACTCTCTGACAGTCTCGATAACTCTCTGACACTCTATATCACTCTCTGAAACTCTCGATCACTCTCTGACACTCTCTGACACTCTCTGACTCTCCCTGACATTCACTGACACTCACGGACAATCACTATCACTCTCTGATACTCTCTGACACTCACTGTTACTCTCTGACTCTCTCCATCAATCTCTGACACTCTCTGACACTCACTATCACTCTCTGACACTCTCTATCTCTCTCTGACACTCTCTGTCCCTCTCTGACACTCTCTGTCCCTCTCTGACACTCTCTGACACTCTCTGACACTCTCTGACACTCTCTGATACTCTCAGACATTCTCATACACTCACTATCACTCTCTGACAACCTCTGACACTCTCTGACACTCTCAGACACTCTCAGACACTCACTATCACTCTCTGATACTCTCTGTACACACTATCACTGTCTGATACTCTCTATCAATCTCTGACACTCTCTGACACTCACTATCACTCTCTGACACTCTCTATCACTCTCAGACACTCTCTATCACTCTCTATCATTCTCAGACACTCTCAGACACTCACTATCACTCTCTGACACTCACTATCACTCTCTGACACTCTCTGACACTCTCTGACACTCTCTGAAACTCTCTATCTCTCTCTGACACTCTCTATCACTCTCTGACACTCTCTGACACTCTCTATCACTCTCTGACACTCTCTGACACTCTCAGACACTCTCAGGCACTCACTATCACTCTCTGATACTCTCTGACACTCTCTATCACTCTCTGACACTCTCTGACACTCTCAGACACTCTCAGGCACTCACTATCACTCTCTGATACTCTCTGACACTCACTATCACTCTCTGATACACTCTGACACTCTCTATCACTCTCTGACACTCTCTGACACTCTCTGACACTCTCACTATCACCCTCTGACACTCTCTGACACTCTCTGACACTCTCTGACACTCTCTATCACTCTCTGACACTCTCTATTACTCTCTGACACTCACTATCACTTTCAGACACTCACTATCACTCTCTGATACTCTCTGACACTCACTATCACTCTCTGACACTCTCTATCTATCTCTGACACTCTCTGACACACACTATCACTCTCTGACAGTCTCTATTACTCTCAGACACTCTCTATCACTCTCTGACACTCTCAGACACTCACTATCACTCTCTGATACTCTCTGACACTCACTATCACTCTCTGATACTCTCTGACACTCACTATCACTCTCTGACACTCTCTACCACTCTCTGACACTCTCTGACACTCACTATCACTCTCTGACCCTCTCTGACATACACTATCACTGTCTGACACTCTCTATCACTCTCTGACACTCTCAGACACTTACTATCACTCTCTGACACTCTCTCACACTCTCTGAGACTCTCTGACACTCTCTGACAATCTCTGACACACTCAGACACTCTCTGACACTCTTGATCACTCTCTGACACTCCCTGACACTTTCAGACACTCTCTATCACTCTCTGACACTCTCTATCACTCTCTATCACTCTCTATCACTCTCTGACACTCTCCGACACTCTCCGACACTCTCCGACACTCTCTGACACTCTCTGACACTCACTATCACTCTCTGACACTCTCTGACAGTCTCTGACACTATCACTCTCTGATACTCTCTGACTCTCACTATCACTCTCTGACAGTCTCTTTCACTCGCTGACACTCTCTGTCACTCATTATCACTCTCTGACAGTCTCGATAACTCTCTGACACTCTATATCACTCTCTGAAACTCTCGATCACTCTCTGACACTCTCTGACACTCTCTGACTCTCCCTGACATTCACTGACACTATCTGACACTCACGGACAATCACTATCACTCTCTGATACTCTCTGACACTCACTGTCACTCTCTGACATTCTCCATCAATCTCTGACACTCTCTGACACTCACTATCACTCTCTGACACTCTCTATCTCTCTCTGACACTCTCTGTCCCTCTCTAACACTCTCTGACACTCTCTGACACTCTCTGATACTCTCAGACATTCTCATACACTCACTATCACTCTCTGACAACCTCTGACACTCTCTGACACTCTCAGACACTCTCAGACACTCACTATCACTCTCTGATACTCTCTGATACACACTATCACTCTCTGATACTCTCTATCAATCTCTGACACTCTCTGACACTCACTATCACTCTCTGACACTCTCTATCACTCTCAGACACTCTCTATCACTCTCTATCATTCTCAGACACTCTCAGACACTCACTAGCACTCTCTGACACTCACTATCACTCTCTGACACTCTCTCACACTCTCTGACACTCTCTGAAACTCTCTTTCTCTCTCTGACACTCTCTATCACTCTCTGACACTTTCTGACACTCTCTATCACTCTCTGACACTCTCTGACTCTCTCAGACACTCTCAGGCACTCACTATCACTCTCTGATACTCTCTGACACTCTCTATCACTCTCTGACACTCTCTGACACTCTCAGACACTCTCAGGCACTCACTATCACTCTCTGATACTCTCTGACACTCACTATCACTCTCTGATACTCTCTGACACTCACTATCACTCTCTGACACTCTCTGACACTCTCTGACACTCTCACTATCACCCTCTGACACTCTCTGACACTCTCTGACACTCTCTGACACTCTCTACCACTCTCTGACACTCTCTATTACTCTCTGACACTCACTATCACTTTCAGACACTCACTATCACTCTCTGATACTCTCTGACACTCACTATCACTCTCTGACACTCTCTATCTATCTCTGACACTCTCTGACACTCACTATCACTCTCTGCCAGTCTCTATTACTCTCAGACACTCTCTATCACTCTCAGACACTCTCAGACACTCACTATCACTCTCTGACACTCACTATCACTCTCTGACACTCTCTCAAACTCTCTGAAACTCTCTATCTCTCTCTGAAACTCTCTATCACACTCTGAGACTCTCTGACACTCTCTATCACTCTCTGACAATCTCTGACACACTCAGACACTCTCTAACACTCTCGATCACTCTCTGACACTCTCTCACACTTTCAGACACTCTCTGACAATCTGTATCACTCTCTGACACTCTCCGACACTCTCCGAGACTCTCCGACACTCTCTGACACTCTCTGACACTATCACTCTCTGATACTCTCTGACTCTCACTATCACTCTCTGACAGTCTCTATCACTCGCTGACACTCTCTGTCACTCATTATCACTCTCTGACAGTCTCGATAACTCTCTGACACTCTATATCACTCTCTGACACTCTCGATCACTCTCTGACACTCTCTGACTCTCCCTGACATTCACTGACACTCTCTGACACTCACGGACACTCACTTACACTCTCTATCAATCTCTGACACTCACTGTCACTCTCTGACACTCTCTAGCTCTCTCTGACACTCTCTGTCCCTCTCTAACACTCTCTGACACTCTCTGACACTCTCTGACACTCTCAGACATTCTCATACACTCACTATCACTCTCTGACAACCTCTGACACTCTCTGACACTCTCAGACACTCTCAGACACTCACTATCAATCTCTGATACTCCTGATACACACTATCACTCTCTGATACTCTCTATCAATCTCTGACACTCTCTGACACTCACTATCACTCTCTGACACTCTCTATCACTCTCAGACACTCTCCATCACTCTCTATCATTCTCAGACACTCTCAGACAGCCACTATCACTCTCTGACACTCACTATCACTCTCTGACACTCTCTCACACTCTCTGACACTCTCTGAAACTCTCTATCTCTCTCTAACACTCTCTATCACTCTCTGACACTCTCTGACACTCTCTATCACTCTCTGACACTCTCAGACACTCTCAGGCACTCACTATCACTCTCTGATACTCTCTGACACTCTCTATCACTCTCTGACACCCACTATCACTCTCTGACACTCTCTGACACTCACAATCACTCTCTGACACACTCTGACACTCTCAGACACTCAGTGTCACTCTCTGACTCTCTCTGACACTCTCTATCACTCTCTATCACTCTCTGACACACTCTGACACACTATATCACTCTCTATCACACTCTGACACACTCTGACACTCAGAGACACTCACTGTCACTCTCTGACACTCTCTGACAATCTCAGACACTCAGTGTCACTCTCTGACTCTCTCTGACACTCTCTATCACTCTCTATCACTCTCTATCACTCTCTGACACACTCTGACACACTATATCACTCTCTATCACACTCTGACACACTCTGACACTCAGAGACACTCACTTTCACTCTCTGACACTCTCTGACACAATCTATCACTCTCTATCACACTCTAACACACTCTGACACTCTCTGACACTCACTAACACTCTCTGACACTCTCACTATCACTCTCTGACACTCTCTGACACTCTCTGACACACTCTATCACTCTCTGACACTCTCTATTACTCTCTGACACTCACTATCACTCTCAGACACTCACTATCACTCTCTGATACTCTCTGACACTCACTATCACTCTCTGACAGTCTCTATCTATCTCTGACACTCTCTGACACTCACTATCACACTCTGACAGTCTTTATCACTCTCAGACACTCTCTATCACTCTCAGACACTCTCAGACAATCACTATCACTCTCTGACATTCACTATCACTCTCTGACATTGTCTGACACTCTCTGTCACTCTCTGGCACTCACTATCACTCTCTGACTGTCTCTGACACTCTCTATCAATCTCTGACACTCTCAGACACTCACTATCACTCTCTGACACTCACTATCACTCTCTGACACTCACTATCACTCTCTGACACTCTCTCACACTCTCTGACACTCTCGATCACTCTCTGACACTGTCTGACACTCTCTATCACTCTCTGACACTCTCTGACACTTTCAGACACTCTCAGACACTCACTATCACTCTCTGATACTTTCTGACGCTCACTATCACTCTCTGATACTCTCTGACACTCAATATCACTCTCTGACACTCTCTATCACTGTCTGACACTCTCTGACACTCACTATCACTGTCTGACACTCTCTATCACTCTCTGACACTCTCAGACACTTACTATCACTCTCTGTCACTCTCTATCACTCGCTGACACTCTCACACAATCACTATCACTCTCTGACACTCTCTGACACTCTCTATCACTCTCTGACACTCTCTGATACTCTCAGACACCCACAGAAACTCACTATCACTCTCTGACTCTCTCTGACACTCTCTGACACTCTCTGACACTCACTATCACTCACTGACACTCTCTATCAATCTCTGACACTCTCTGACACTCACTATCACTCTCTGACACTCTCTATCTCTCTCTGACACTCTCTGTCCCTCTCTAACACGCTCTGACACTCTCTGACAACCTCTGACACTCTCTGACACTCTCAGACACTCTCAGACACTCACTATCACTCTCTGATACTCTCTGATACACACTATCACTCTCTGATACTCTCTATCAATCTCTGACACTCTCTGACACTCACTGTCACTCTCTGACACTCTCTATCACTCTCAGACACTCTCTATCACTCTCTATCATTCTCAGACACACTCAGACACTCACTATCACTCTCTGACACTCACTATCACTCTCTGACACTCACTATCACTCTCTGACACTCTCTGACACTCTCTATCACTCTCTGACACTCTCTGACACTCTCAGACACTCTCAGACACTCACTATCACTCTCTGATACTCTCTGACACTCACTATCACTCTCTGATACTCTCTGACACTCTCTATCTCTCTCTGACACGCACTATCACTCTCTGACACTCTCTGACACTCACAAACACTCTCTGACTCACTCTGACACTCTCAGACACTCAGTATCACTCTCTGACTTTCTCCGACACTCTCTATCACTCTCTATCACTCTCTGACACACTCTGACATACTCTATCACTCTCTATCACACTCTGACACACTCTGACAATCTCAGACAATCACTATCACTCTCTGACACTCTCTGACGCACTCTATCACTCTCTATCACACTCTGACACACTCTGACACTCAGAGACACTCACTGTCACTCTCTGACACTCTCTGACACTCACTATCACTCTCTGACACTCTCTGACACTCTCTATCATCTCTGACACTCTCTATTACTCTCTGACACTCACTATCACTCTCAGACACTCACTATCACTCTCTGATACTCTCTGACACTCACTATCACTCTCTGACACTCTCTATCTATCTCTGACACTCTCTGACACTCACTATCACACTCTGACTGTCTCTGTCACTCTCAGACACTCTCTATCACTCTCAGACACTCTCAGACAATCACTATCACTCTCTGACATTCACTATCACTCTCTGACACTCTCTGAAACTCTCTACCTCTCTCTGACACTCTCTACCACTCTGTGACACTGTATGACACTCTGTGTCACTCTCTGACACTCTCTGACACTCTCTGACACTCTCAGACACTCACTATCACTCTCTGATACTCTCTGACGCTCACTATCACTCTCTGATACTCACTGACACTCAATATCACTCTCTGACACTCTCTATCACTCTCTGTCACTCTCTGGCACTCTCTGGCACTCACTATCACTCTCTGACACTCTCTATCACTCTCTGACACTCTCAGACACTCACTATCATTCTCAGACACTCACTATCACTCTCTGACACTCACTATCACTCTCTGACACTCTCTCACACTCTCTGACACTCTCTATCACCCTCTGACACTCTCTGACACTCTCTAGCACTCTTCGACACTCTCATACACTCACTATCACTCACAGACACTCTCTATCTCTCTCTGACACTCTCTATCACTCTCTATCTCTCTCTGACACTCTCTGACACTCACTATCTCTCTCTGACACTCTCTATCACTCTCAGACTGTCTCTATCACTCTCTGCCGCTCACTATCACTCTCTGATGCTCTCGCACGCTCTCTGACACTCACTATCACTCTCTGCCGCTCACTATGACTCTCTGATGCTCTCGCACGCTCTCTGACACTCTCTGACACTCTCTGACACTCTCAGACACTCACTATCACACTCTGATACTCTCTGACACTCTCTATCACTCACTGACACTCTCTGAAACTCACTTTCACTCTCTGACACTCTCTGACACTCACTATCACTGTCTGACACTCTCTATCACTCTCTGACACTCTCAGACACTTACTGTCACTCTCTGACACTCTCTGACACTCACTATCACTCTCTGACACTCCCTATCACTCTCTGACACTCTCTGACACTCACTATCACTCTCTGACACTCTATGACACTCACTATCACTGTCTGACACTCTCTATCACTCTCTGACACTCTCAGACACTTACTGTCACTCTCTGACACTCTCTATCACTCTCTGACACTCTCAGACAATCACTATCACTCTCTGACACTCTCTATCACTCTCTGACACTCTCTGATACTCTCAGATACTCACAGACACTCACTATCACTCTCTGACACTCTCTGACACTCTCTGACACTCACTGTCACTCTCTGACACTCTCTGATGCTCTCTGACACTCACTATCACTCTCTGACACACTCTGACGCTCTCGACACTCTCTGACACTCTCTATCACTCTCTATCACTCTCTATCAATCTGTGACACACTCTGACAATCTCCAACACTCTCGGACACTCACTATCACACTCTGACACTCTCTGAAACTCTCTAACACTCTCTGACACTCTCTGAAACTCTCTGACACTCTCACTATCACTCTCTGACAATCTCTGACACTCTCTGACACTCTCTGACACTCTCTATCACTCCCTGACACTCTCTATTACTCTCTGACACTCACTATCACTCTCAGACACTCACCATCACTCTCTGATACTCTCTGACACTCACTATCACTCTCTGACACTCTCTATCTATCTCTGACACTCTCTGACTCTCACTATCACTCTCTGACAGTCTCTATCACTCTCTGACACTCTCTCACACTCTCTGAGACTCTCTGACACTCTCTATCACTCTCTGACACTCTCTGACAATCTCTGACACACTCAGACACTCTCTGACACTCTCGATCACTCTCTGACACTCTCTGACACTTTCAGACACTCTCTGACACTCTCTGTCCCTCTCTAACACTCACTAACACTCTCTGACACTCTCTGACACTCTCTGACACTCTCACTATCACTCTCTGACACTCTCTGACACTCTCTGACACTCTCTATCACTCTCTGACACTCACTATCACTCTCAGACACTCACTAACACTCTCTGATACTCTTTGACACTCACTATCACTCTCTGACACTCTCTATCTATCTCTGACACTCTCTGACACTCACTATCACTCTCTGACAGTCTCTATCACTCTCAGACACTCTCTATCACTCTCAGACACTCTCAGACAATCACTATCACTCTCTGACATTCACTATCACTCTCTGACACTGTCTGAAACTCGCTACCTCTCTCTGACACTCTCTACAACTCTCTGACACTGTCCGACACTCTCTGTCACTCTCTGACACTCTCAGACACTCACTATCACTCTCTGATACTCTCTGACGCTCACTATCACTTTCTGATACTCTCTGACACTCAATATCACTCTCTGACAGTCTCTATCACTCTCTGACACTCTCTGACACTCTCTGGCACTCACTATCACTCTCTGACACTCTTGATCACTCTCTGACACTCTCTATCACTCTCTGACACTCTCAGACACTCACTATCACTCTCTGACACTCTCTATCACTCTCAGACACTCTCAGACACTCTCAGACACTCACTATCACTCTCTGATACTCTCTGACACTCACTATCACTCTCTGACACTCTCTATCACTCTCTGACACTCTCTGACACTCACTATCACTCTCTGGCCCTCTCTGACATTCACTATCACTGTCTGACACTCTCTATCACTCTCTGACACTCTCTGACACTTACTATCACTCTCTGACACTCTCTCACACTCTCTGAGACTCTCTGACACTCTCTTTCACTCTCTGACAATCTCTGACACACTCAGACACTCTCTAACACTCTCGATCACTCTCTGACACTCTCTCACACTTTCAGACACTCTCTGACAATCTGTATCACTCTCTGACACTCTCCGACACTCTCCGAGACTCTCCGACACTCTCTGACACTCTCTGACACTATCACTCTCTGATACTCTCTGACTCTCACTATCACTCTCTGACAGTCTCTATCACTCGCTGACACTCTCTGTCACTCATTATCACTCTCTGACAGTCTCGATAACTCTCTGACACTCTATATCACTCTCTGACACTCTCGATCACTCTCTGACACTCTCTGACTCTCCCTGACATTCACTGACACTCTCTGACACTCACGGACACTCACTTACACTCTCTATCAATCTCTGACACTCACTGTCACTCTCTGACACTCTCTAGCTCTCTCTGACACTCTCTGTCCCTCTCTAACACTCTCTGACACTCTCTGACACTCTCTGACACTCTCAGACATTCTCATACACTCACTATCACTCTCTGACAACCTCTGACACTCTCTGACACTCTCAGACACTCTCAGACACTCACTATCAATCTCTGATACTCTCTGATACACACTATCACTCTCTGATACTCTCTATCAATCTCTGACACTCTCTGACACTCACTATCACTCTCTGACACTCTCTATCACTCTCAGACACTCTCCATCACTCTCTATCATTCTCAGACACTCTCAGACAGCCACTATCACTCTCTGACACTCACTATCACTCTCTGACACTCTCTCACACTCTCTGACACTCTCTGAAACTCTCTATCTCTCTCTAACACTCTCTATCACTCTCTGACACTCTCTGACACTCTCTATCACTCTCTGACACTCTCAGACACTCTCAGGCACTCACTATCACTCTCTGATACTCTCTGACACTCTCTATCACTCTCTGACACCCACTATCACTCTCTGACACTCTCTGACACTCACAATCACTCTCTGACACACTCTGACACTCTCAGACACTCAGTGTCACTCTCTGACTCTCTCTGACACTCGCTATCACTCTCTATCACTCTCTGACACTCTCTGACACACTATATCACTCTCTATCACACTCTGACACACTCTGACACTCAGAGACACTCACTGTCACTCTCTGACACTCTCTGACAATCTCAGACACTCAGTGTCACTCTCTGACTCTCTCTGACACACTCTATCACTCTCTATCACTCTCTGACACACTCTGACACACTATATCACTCTCTATCACACTCTGACACACTCTGACACTCAGAGACACTCACTTTCACTCTCTGACACTCTCTGACACAATCTATCACTCTCTATCACACTCTAACACACTCTGACACTCTCTGACACTCACTAACACTCTCTGACACTCTCACTATCACTCTCTGACACTCTCTGACACTCTCTGACACACTCTATCACTCTCTGACACTCTCTATTACTCTCTGACACTCACTATCACTCTCAGACACTCACTATCACTCTCTGATACTCTCTGACACTCACTATCACTCTCTGACAGTCTCTATCTATCTCTGACACTCTCTGACACTCACTATCACACTCTGACAGTCTTTATCACTCTCAGACACTCTCTATCACTCTCAGACACTCTCAGACAATCACTATCACTCTCTGACATTCACTATCACTCTCTGACATTGTCTGACACTCTCTGTCACTCTCTGGCACTCACTATCACTCTCTGACTGTCTCTGACACTCTCTATCAATCTCTGACACTCTCAGACACTCACTATCACTCTCTGACACTCACTATCACTCTCTGACACTCACTATCACTCTCTGACACTCTCTCACACTCTCTGACACTCTCGATCACTCTCTGACACTGTCTGACACTCTCTATCACTCTCTGACACTCTCTGACACTTTCAGACACTCTCAGACACTCACTATCACTCTCTGATACTTTCTGACGCTCACTATCACTCTCTGATACTCTCTGACACTCAATATCACTCTCTGACACTCTCTATCACTGTCTGACACTCTCTGACACTCACTATCACTGTCTGACACTCTCTATCACTCTCTGACACTCTCAGACACTTACTATCACTCTCTGTCACTCTCTATCACTCGCTGACACTCTCACACAATCACTATCACTCTCTGACACTCTCTGACACTCTCTATCACTCTCTGACACTCTCTGATACTCTCAGACACCCACAGAAACTCACTATCACTCTCTGACTCTCTCTGACACTCTCTGACACTCTCTGACACTCACTATCACTCACTGACACTCTCTATCAATCTCTGACACTCTCTGACACTCACTATCACTCTCTGACACTCTCTATCTCTCTCTGACACTCTCTGTCCCTCTCTAACACGCTCTGACACTCTCTGACAACCTCTGACACTCTCTGACACTCTCAGACACTCTCAGACACTCACTATCACTCTCTGATACTCTCTGATACACACTATCACTCTCTGATACTCTCTATCAATCTCTGACACTCTCTGACACTCACTGTCACTCTCTGACACTCTCTATCACTCTCAGACACTCTCTATCACTCTCTATCATTCTCAGACACACTCAGACACTCACTATCACTCTCTGACACTCACTATCACTCTCTGACACTCACTATCACTCTCTGACACTCTCTGACACTCTCTATCACTCTCTGACACTCTCAGACACTCTCAGACACTCACTATCACTCTCTGATACTCTCTGACACTCACTATCACTCTCTGATACTCTCTGACACTCTCTATCTCTCTCTGACACGCACTATCACTCTCTGACACTCTCTGACACTCACAAACACTCTCTGACTCACTCTGACACTCTCAGACACTCAGTGTCACTCTCTGACTTTCTCCGACACTCTCTATCACTCTCTATCACTCTCTGACACACTCTGACATACTCTATCACTCTCTATCACACTCTGACACACTCTGACAATCTCAGACAATCACTATCACTCTCTGACACTCTCTGACGCACTCTATCACTCTCTATCACACTCTGACACACTCTGACACTCAGAGACACTCACTGTCACTCTCTGACACTCTCTGACACTCACTATCACTCTCTGACACTCTCTGACACTCTCTATCATCTCTGACACTCTCTATTACTCTCTGACACTCACTATCACTCTCAGACACTCACTATCACTCTCTGATACTCTCTGACACTCACTATCACTCTCTGACACTCTCTATCTATCTCTGACACTCTCTGACACTCACTATCACACTCTGACAGTCTCTGTCACTCTCAGACACTCTCTATCACTCTCAGACACTCTCAGACAATCACTATCACTCTCTGACATTCACTATCACTCTCTGACACTCTCTGAAACTCTCTACCTCTCTCTGACACTCTCTACCACTCTGTGACACAGTATGACACTCTGTGTCACTCTCTGACACTCTCTGACACTCTCTGACACTCTCAGACACTCACTATCACTCTCTGATACTCTCTGACGCTCACTATCACTCTCTGATACTCACTGACACTCAATATCACTCTCTGACACTCTCTATCACTCTCTGTCACTCTCTGGCACTCTCTGGCACTCACTATCACTCTCTGACACTCTCTATCACTCTCTGACACTCTCAGACACTCACTATCATTCTCAGACACTCTCTATCACTCTCTGACACTCACTATCACTCTCTGACACTCTCTCACACTCTCTGACACTCTCTATCACCCTCTGACACTTTCTGACACTCTCTAGCACTCTTCGACACTCTCATACACTCACTATCACTCACAGACACTCTCTATCTCTCTCTGACACTCTCTATCACTCTCTATCTCTCTCTGACACTCTCTGACACTCACTATCTCTCTCTGACACTCTCTATCACTCTCAGACTGTCTCTATCACTCTCTGCCGCTCACTATCACTCTCTGATGCTCTCGCACGCTCTCTGACACTCACTATCACTCTCTGCCGCTCACTATGACTCTCTGATGCTCTCGCACGCTCTCTGACACTCTCTGACACTCTCTGACACTCTCAGACACTCACTATCACACTCTGATACTCTCTGACACTCTCTATCACTCACTGACACTCTCTGAAACTCACTTTCACTCTCTGACACTCTCTGACACTCACTATCACTGTCTGACACTCTCTATCACTCTCTGACACTCTCAGACACTTACTGTCACTCTCTGACACTCTCTGACACTCACTATCACTCTCTGACACTCCCTATCACTCTCTGACACTCTCTGACACTCACTATCACTCTCTGACACTCTATGACACTCACTATCACTGTCTGACACTCTCTATCACTCTCTGACACTCTCAGACACTTACTGTCACTCTCTGACACTCTCTATCACTCTCTGACACTCTCAGACAATCACTATCACTCTCTGACACTCTCTATCACTCTCTGACACTCTCTGATACTCTCAGATACTCACAGACACTCACTATCACTCTCTGACACTCTCTGACACTCTCTGACACTCACTGTCACTCTCTGACACTCTCTGATGCTCTCTGACACTCACTATCACTCTCTGACACACTCTGACGCTCTCGACACTCTCTGACACTCTCTATCACTCTCTATCACTCTCTATCAATCTGTGACACACTCTGACAATCTCCAACACTCTCGGACACTCACTAACACACTCTGACACTCTCTGAAACTCTCTAACACTCTCTGACACTCTCTGACACTCTCTGACACTCTCACTATCACTCTCTGACAATCTCTGACACTCTCTGACACTCTCTGACACTCTCTATCACTCCCTGACACTCTCTATTACTCTCTGACACTCACTATCACTCTCAGACACTCACCATCACTCTCTGATACTCTCTGACACTCACTATCACTCTCTGACACTCTCTATCTATCTCTGACACTCTCTGACTCTCACTATCACTCTCTGACAGTCTCTATCACTCTCTGACACTCTCTCACACTCTCTGAGACTCTCTGACACTCTCTATCACTCTCTGACACTCTCTGACAATCTCTGACACACTCAGACACTCTCTGACACTCTCGATCACTCTCTGACACTCTCTGACACTTTCAGACACTCTCTGACACTCTCTGTCCCTCTCTAACACTCACTAACACTCTCTGACACTCTCTGACACTCTCTGACACTCTCACTATCACTCTCTGACACTCTCTGACACTCTCTGACACTCTCTATCACTCTCTGACACTCACTATCACTCTCAGACACTCACTAACACTCTCTGATACTCTTTGACACTCACTATCACTCTCTGACACTCTCTATCTATCTCTGACACTCTCTGACACTCACTATCACTCTCTGACAGTCTCTATCACTCTCAGACACTCTCTATCACTCTCAGACACTCTCAGACAATCACTATCACTCTCTGACATTCACTATCACTCTCTGACACTGTCTGAAACTCGCTACCTCTCTCTGACACTCTCTACAACTCTCTGACACTGTCCGACACTCTCTGTCACTCTCTGACACTCTCAGACACTCACTATCACTCTCTGATACTCTCTGACGCTCACTATCACTTTCTGATACTCTCTGACACTCAATATCACTCTCTGACAGTCTCTATCACTCTCTGACACTCTCTGACACTCTCTGGCACTCACTATCACTCTCTGACACTCTTGATCACTCTCTGACACTCTCTATCACTCTCTGACACTCTCAGACACTCACTATCACTCTCTGACACTCTCTATCACTCTCAGACACTCTCAGACACTCTCAGACACTCACTATCACTCTCAGACACTCACTATCACTCTCTGACACTCTCTATCACTCTCAGACACTCTCAGACACTCACTATCACTCTCAGACACTCTGCATCTCTCTCTGACACTCTCTATCACTCTCTATCTCTCTCTGACACTCTCTGACACTCACTATCTCTCTCTGACACTCTCTATCACTCTCAGACTGTCTCTATCACTCTCAGACACTCTCAGACACTCACTATCACACTCTGACGCTCACTATCACTCTCTGACACTCTCGCACACTCTCTGACACTCTCTGAAAATCTCTATCTCTCTCTGAAACTCTCTATCACTCTCTTACACTCTCTGACACTCTCTGACACTCTCTGAAACTCTCTATCTCTCTCTGACACTCTCTATCACTCTCTGACACTCTCTGACACTCTCTATCACTCTCTGACACTCTCTGACACTCTCAGACACTCTCAGGCACTCACTATCACTCTCTGATACTCTCTGACACTCTCTATCACTCTCTGACACTCTCTGACACTCTCAGACACTCTCAGGCACTCACTATCACTCTCTGATACTCTCTGACATTCACTATCACTGTCTGACACTCTCTATCACTCTCTGACACTCTCTGACACTTACCATCACTCTCTGACACTCACTATCACTCTCTGACTCTCTCTATCTATCTCTGACACTCTCTGACACTCACTATCACTCTCTGCCAGTCTCTATTACTCTCAGACACTCTCTATCACTCTCAGACACTCTCAGACACTCACTATCACTCTCTGACACTCACTATCACTCTCTGACACTCTCTCAAACTCTCTGAAACTCTCTATCTCTCTCTGAAACTCTCTATCACACTCTGACACTGTCTGACACTCTCTATCACTCTCTGACACTCTCTGACACTTTCAGACACTCTCAGACACTCACTACCACTCTCAGATACTCTCTGACGCTCACTATCACTCTCTGAAACACTCTGAGACTCAATATTACTCTCTGACACTCTCTATCACTCTCTGACACTCTCTGACACTCTCTGGCACTCACAATCAGTCTCTGACACTCTCTATCACTCTCTGACACTCTCTATCACTCTCTGACACTCTCAGACACTCACTATCACTCTCTGATACTCTCTATCACTCTCAGACACTCTTAGACACTCACTATCACTCTCTGACACTCTCTATCTCTCTGTGACACTCTCCATCACTCTCTATCACTCTCTGACTCTCTCTGACACTCACTATCTCTCTCTGACACACTCTATCACTCTCAGACACTCTCTATCACTCTCAGACACTCTCAGATACTCACTATCACTCTCTGACACTCACCATCACTCTCTGACACTCTCTCACACTCTCTGACACTCTCTGAAACTCTCTATCCCTCTCTGAAACTCTCTATCACTCTCTGACACTCTCTGAAACTCTCAGACACTCTCAGACACTCACTATCACTCTCTGATACTCTCTGACACTCACTATCACTCTCTGACACTCTCTATCACTCTCTGACACTCTCTGACACTCACTATCACTCTCTGGCCCTCTCTGACATTCACTATCACTGTCTGACACTCTCTATCACTCTCTGACACTCTCTGACACTTACTATCACTCTCTGACACTCTCTCACACTCTCTGAGACTCTCTGACACTCTCTATCACTCTCTGACAATCTCTGACACACTCAGACACTCTCTATCACTCTCGATCACTCTCTGACACTCTCTCACACTTTCAGACACTCTCTGACAATCTGTATCACTCTCTGACACTCTCCGACACTCTCCGAGACTCTCTGACACTCTCTGACACTATCACTCTCTGACAGTCTCTATCACTCGCTGACACTCTCTGTCACTCATTATCACTCTCTGACAGTCTCGATAACTCTCTGACACTCTATATCACTCTCTGACACTCTCGATCACTCTCTGACACTCTCTGACTCTCCCTGACATTCACTGACACTCTCTGACACTCACGGACACTCTCAGACATTCTCATACACTCACTATCACTCTCTGACAACCTCTGACACTCTCTGACACTCTCAGACACTCTCAGACACTCACTATCACTCTCTGACACTCACTATCACTCTCTGACACTCTCTCAAACTCTCTGAAACTCTCTATCTCTCTCTGAAACTCTCTATCACACTCTGACACTGTCTGACACTCTCTATCACTCTCTGACACTCTCTGACACTTTCAGACACTCTCAGACACTCACTACCACTCTCTGATACTCTCTGACGCTCACTATCACTCTCTGAAACACTCTGAGACTCAATATTACTCTCTGACACTCTCTATCACTCTCTGACACTCTCTGACACTCTCTGGCACTCACAATCAGTCTCTGACACTCTCTATCACTCTCTGACACTCTCTATCACTCTCTGACACTCTCAGACACTCACTATCACTCTCTGATACTCTCTATCACTCTCAGACACTCTCAGACACTCACTATCACTCTCTGACACTCTCTATCTCTCTGTGACACTCTCCATCACTCTCTATCACTCTCTGACTCTCTCTGACACTCATTATCTCTCTCTGACACACTCTATCACTCTCAGACACTCTCTATCACTCTCAGACACTCTCAGATACTCACTATCACTCTCTGACACTCACCATCACTCTCTGACACTCTCTCACACTCTCTGACACTCTCTGAAACTCTCTATCCCTCTCTGAAACTCTCTATCACTCTCTGACACTCTCTGAAACTCTCAGACACTCTCAGACACTCACTATCACTCTCTGATACTCTCTGACACTCACTATCACTCTCTGACACTCTCTATCACTCTCTGACACTCTCTGACACTCACTATCACTCTCTGGCCCTCTCTGACATTCACTATCACTGTCTGACACTCTCTATCACTCTCTGACACTCTCTGACACTTACTATCACTCTCTGACACTCTCTATCACTCTCTGACAATCTCTGACACACTCAGACACTCTCTATCACTCTCGATCACTCTCTGACACTCTCTCACACTTTCAGACACTCTCTGACAATCTGTATCACTCTCTGACACTCTCCGACACTCTCCGAGACTCTCTGACACTCTCTGACACTATCACTCTCTGACAGTCTCTATCACTCGCTGACACTCTCTGTCACTCATTATCACTCTCTGACAGTCTCGATAACTCTCTGACACTCTATATCACTCTCTGACACTCTCGATCACTCTCTGACACTCTCTGACTCTCCCTGACATTCACTGACACTCTCTGACACTCACGGACACTCTCAGACATTCTCATACACTCACTATCACTCTCTGACAACCTCTGACACTCTCTGACACTCTCAGACACTCTCAGACACTCACTATCACTCTCTGATACTCTCTGATACACACTATCACTCTCTGATACTCTCTATCAATCTCTGACACTCTCTGACACTCACTATCACTCTCTGACACTCTCTATCACTCTCAGACACTCTCCATCACTCTCTATCATTCTCAGACACTCTCAGACAGCCACTATCACTCTCTGACACTCACTATCACTCTCTGACACTCTCTGAAACTCTCTATCTCTCTCTGACACTCTCTATCACTCTCTGACACTCTCTGACACTCTCTATCACTCTCTGACACTCTCTGACAATCTCTGACACACTCAGACACTCTCTGACACTCTCGATCACTCTCTGACACTCTCTGACACTTTCAGACACTCTCTGACACTCTCTGTCCCTCTCTAACACTCACTAACACTCTCTGACACTCTCTGACACTCTCTGACACTCTCACTATCACTCTCTGACACTCTCTGACACTCTCTGACACTCTCTATCACTCTCTGACACTCACTATCACTCTCAGACACTCACTAACACTCTCTGATACTCTTTGACACTCACTATCACTCTCTGACACTCTCTATCTATCTCTGACACTCTCTGACACTCACTATCACTCTCTGACAGTCTCTATCACTCTCAGACACTCTCTATCACTCTCAGACACTCTCAGACAATCACTATCACTCTCTGACATTCACTATCACTCTCTGACACTGTCTGAAACTCGCTACCTCTCTCTGACACTCTCTACAACTCTCTGACACTGTCCGACACTCTCTGTCACTCTCTGACACTCTCAGACACTCACTATCACTCTCTGATACTCTCTGACGCTCACTATCACTTTCTGATACTCTCTGACACTCAATATCACTCTCTGACAGTCTCTATCACTCTCTGACACTCTCTGACACTCTTGATCACTCTCTGACACTCTCTATCACTCTCTGACACTCTCAGACACTCACTATCACTCTCTGACACTCTCTATCACTCTCAGACACTCTCAGACACTCTCAGACACTCACTATCACTCTCAGACACTCACTATCACTCTCTGACACTCTCTATCACTCTCAGACACTCTCAGACACTCACTATCACTCTCAGACACTCTCCATCTATCTCTGACACTCTCTATCACTCTCTATCTCTCTCTGACACTCTCTGACACTCACTATCTCTCTCTGACACTCTCTATCACTCTCAGACTGTCTCTATCACTCTCAGACACTCTCAGACACTCACTATCACACTCTGACGCTCAGTATCACTCTCTGACACTCACGCACACTCTCTGACACTCTCTGAAAATCTCTATCTCTCTCTGAAACTCTCTATCACTCTCTTACACTCTCTGACACTCTCTGACACTCTCTGAAACTCTCTATCTCTCTCTGACACTCTCTATCACTCTCTGACATTCTCTGACACTCTCTATCACTCTCTGACACTCTCTGACACTCTCAGACACTCTCAGGCACTCACTATCACTCTCTGATACTCTCTGACACTCTCTATCACTCTCTGACACTCTCTGACACTCTCAGACACTCTCAGGCACTCACTATCACTCTCTGATACTCTCTGACATTCACTATCACTGTCTGACACTCTCTATCACTCTCTGACACTCTCTGACACTTACTATCACTCTCTGACACTCACTATCACTCTCTGACACTCTCTATCTATCTCTGACACTCTCTGACACTCACTATCACTCTCTGCCAGTCTCTATTACTCTCAGACACTCTCTATCACTCTCAGACACTCTCAGACACTCACTATCACTCTCTGACACTCACTATCACTCTCTGACACTCTCTCAAACTCTCTGAAACTCTCTATCTCTCTCTGAAACTCTCTATCACACTCTGACACTGTCTGACACTCTCTATCACTCTCTGACACTCTCTGACACTTTCAGACACTCTCAGACACTCACTACCACTCTCAGATACTCTCTGACGCTCACTATCACTCTCTGAAACACTCTGAGACTCAATATTACTCTCTGACACTCTCTATCACTCTCTGACACTCTCTGACACTCTCTGGCACTCACAATCAGTCTCTGACACTCTCTATCACCCTCTGACACTCTCTATCACTCTCTGACACTCTCAGACACTCACTATCACTCTCTGATACTCTCTATCACTCTCAGACACTCTCAGACACTCACTATCACTCTCTGACACTCTCTATCTCTCTGTGACACTCTCCATCACTCTCTATCACTCTCTGACTCTCTCTGACACTCATTATCTCTCTCTGACACACTCTATCACTCTCAGACACTCTCTATCACTCTCAGACACTCTCTCACACTCTCTGACACTCTCTGAAACTCTCTATCCCTCTCTGAAACTCTCTATCACTCTCTGACACTCTCTGAAACTCTCAGACACTCTCAGACACTCACTATCACTCTCTGATACTCTCTGACACTCACTATCACTCTCTGACACTCACCATCACTCTCTGACACTCTCTCACACTCTCTGACACTCTCTGAAACTCTCTATCCCTCTCTGAAACTCTCTATCACTCTCTGACACTCTCTGAAACTCTCAGACACTCTCAGACACTCACTATCACTCTCTGATACTCTCTGACACTCACTATCACTCTCTGACACTCTCTATCACTCTCTGACACTCTCTGACACTCACTATCACTCTCTGGCCCTCTCTGACATTCACTATCACTGTCTGACACTCTCTATCACTCTCTGACACTCTCTGACACTTACTATCACTCTCTGACACTCTCTCACACTCTCTGAGACTCTCTGACACTCTCTATCACTCTCTGACAATCTCTGACACACTCAGACACTCTCTATCACTCTCGATCACTCTCTGACACTCTCTCACACTTTCAGACACTCTCTGACAATCTGTATCACTCTCTGACACTCTCCGACACTCTCCAAGACTCTCTGACACTCTCTGACACTATCACTCTCTGACAGTCTCTATCACTCGCTGACACTCTCTGTCACTCATTATCACTCTCTGACAGTCTCGATAACTCTCTGACACTCTATATCACTCTCTGACACTCTCGATCACTCTCTGACACTCTCTGACTCTCCCTGACATTCACTGACACTCTCTGACACTCACGGACACTCTCAGACATTCTCATACACTCACTATCACTCTCTGACAACCTCTGACACTCTCTGACACTCTCAGACACTCTCAGACACTCACTATCACTCTCTGATACTCTCTGATACACACTATCACTCTCTGATACTCTCTATCAATCTCTGACACTCTCTGACACTCACTATCACTCTCTGACACTCTCTATCACTCTCAGACACTCTCCATCACTCTCTATCATTCTCAGACACTCTCAGACAGCCACTATCACTCTCTGACACTCACTATCACTCTCTGACACTCTCTGAAACTCTCTATCTCTCTCTGACACTCTCTATCACTCTCTGACACTCTCTGACACTCTCTATCACTCTCTGACACTCTCAGACACTCTCAGGCACTCACTATCACTCTCTGATACTCTCTGACACTCTCTATCACTCTCTGACACCCACTATCACTCTCTGACACTCTCTGACACTCACAATCACTCTCTGACACACTCTGACACTCTCAGACACTCAGTGTCACTCTCTGACTCTCTCTGACACTCTCTATCACTCTCTATCACTCTCTGACACACTCTGACACACTATATCACTCTCTATCACACTCTGACACACTCTGACACTCAGAGACACTCACTGTCACTCTCTGACACTCTCTGACAATCTCAGACAATCACTTTCACTCTCTGACACTCTCTGACACAATCTATCACTCTCTATCACACTCTGACACACTCTGACACTCAGAGACACTCACTGTCACTCTCTGACACTCTCTGACACTCACTATCACTCCCTGACACTCCCTATCACTCTCTGTCACTCTCTGGCACTCACTATCACTCTCTGACTGTCTCTGACACTCTCTATCAATCTCTGACACTCTCAGACACTCACTATCACTCTCTGACACTCACTATCACTCTCTGACACTCACTATCACTCTCTGACACTCTCTCACACTCTCTGACACTCTCTATCACTCTCTGACACTCTCTGACACTCTCTATCACTCTCAGACACTCTCAGACACTCACTATCACTCTCAGACACTCTCTAACTCTCTCTGACACTCTCTATCACTCTCTATCTCTCTCTGACACTCTCTGACACTCACTATCTCTCTCTGACACTCTCTATCACTCTCAGACTGTCTCTATTACTCTCAGACGCTCTCAGACACTCACTATCACTCTCTGGCGCTCACTATCACTCTCTGACACTCTCGCACACTCTCTGACACTCTCTGAAACTCTCTATCTCTCTCTGAAACTCTCTATCACTCTCTGACAGTCTCTGACACTCTCTGACACTCTCAGACACTCAGTATCACACTCTGATACTCTCTGACACTCACTATCACTCTCTCACACTCTCTATCACTCTCTGACACTCTCTGACACTCACTATCACTCTCTGACACTCTCTGACACTCACTATCACTGTCTGACACTCTCGATCACTCTCTGACACTCTCAGACATTTACTGTCACTCTCTGACACTCTCTATCACTCTCTGACACACTCAGACAATCACTATCACTCTCTGACACTCTCTATCTCTCTCTGACACTCTCAGATAATCACAGACACTCACTATCACTCTCTGACACTCTCTGACACTCTCTGACACTCACTGTCTCTCTCTGACACTCTCTGATGCTCTCTGACACTCACTATCACACTCTGACACACTCTGACACTCTCGAAACTCTCTGAAACTCTCTATCACTCTCTATCAATCTCTGACACACTCTGACACTCTCTGACACTCTTGGACACTCACTATCACACTCTGACACTATCTGAAACTCTCTAACACTCTCTGACACTCTCTGACACTCTCTAACACTCTCACTATCACTCTCTGACAATCTCTGACACTCTCTGACACTCTCTGACACTCCCTATCACTCTCTGACACTCTCTATTACTCTCTGACACTCACTATCACGCTCAGACACTCACCATCACTCTCTGATACTCTCTGACACTCACTATCACTCTCTGACACTCTCTATCTATCTCTGACACTCTCTGACTCTCACTATCACTCCCTGACAGTCTCTATCACTCTCAGACACTCTCTATCACTCTCAGACACTCTCGGCCACTCACTATCACTCTCTGACACTCACTATCACTCTCTGACACTCTCTCAGACTCTCTGAAACTCTCTATCTCTCTCTGAAACTCTCTATCACTCTCTGACACTGTCTGAAAGTCTCTATCACTCTCTGACACTATCTGACACTTTCAGACACTCTCAGACACTCACTATCACTCTCTGATACTTTCTGACGCTCACTATCACTCTCTGATACTCTCTGACACTCAATATCACTCTCTGACACTCTCTATCACTGTCTGACACTCTCTGACACTCACTATCACTGTCTGACACTCTCTATCACTCTCTGACACTCTCAGACACTTACTATCACTCTCTGTCACTCTCTAGCACTCGCTGACACTCTCACACAATCACTATCACTCTCTGACACTCTCTGATACTCTCAGACACCCACAGAAACTCACTATCACTCTCTGACTCTCTCTGACACTCTCTGACACACTCTGACACTCACTATCACTCACTGACACTCTCTATCAATCTCTGACACTCTCTGACACTCACTATCACTCTCTGACACTCTCTATCTCTCTCTGACACTCTCTGTCCCTCTCTAACACGCTCTGACACTCTCTGACACTCTCTGACACTCTCTGACACTCTCAGACATTCTCATACACTCACTATCACTCTCTGACAACCTCTGACAACCTCTGACACTCTCTGACACTCTCAGACACTCTCAGACACTCACTATCACTCTCTGATACTCTCTGATACACACTATCTCTCTCTGAAACTCTCTATCACTCTCTGACACTGTCTGAAAGTCTCTATCACTCTCTGACACTCTCTGACACTTTCAGACACTCTCAGACACTCACTATCACTCTCTGATACTTTCTGACGCTCACTATCACTCTCTGATACTCTCTGACACTCAATATCACTCTCTGACACTCTCTATCACTGTCTGACACTCTCTGACACTCACTATCACTGTCTGACACTCTCTATCACTCTCTGACACTCTCAGACACTTACTATCACTCTCTGTCACTCTCTAGCACTCGCTGACACTCTCACACAATCACTATCACTCTCTGACACTCTCTGATACTCTCAGACACCCACAGAAACTCACTATCACTCTCTGACTCTCTCTGACACTCTCTGACACTCTCTGACACTCACTATCACTCACTGACACTCTCTATCAATCTCTGACACTCTCTGACACTCACTATCACTCTCTGACACTCTCTATCTCTCTCTGACACTCTCTGTCCCTCTCTAACACGCTCTGACACTCTCTGACACTCTCTGACACTCTCTGACACTCTCAGACATTCTCATACACTCACTATCACTCTCTGACAACCTCTGACAACCTCTGACACTCTCTGACACTCTCAGACACTCTCAGACACTCACTATCACTCTCTGATACTCTCTGATACACACTATCACTCTCTGATACTCTCTATCAATCTCTGACACTCTCTGACACTCACTGTCAGTCTCTGACACTCTCTATCACTCTCAGACACTCTCTATCACTCTCTATCATTCTCAGACACACTCAGACACTCACTATCACTCTCTGACACTCACTATCACTCTCTGACACTCACTATCACTCTCTGACACTCTCTGAAACTCTCTATCTCTCTCTGACACTCTCTATCACTCTCTGACACTCTCTGACACTCTCTATCACTCTCTGACACTCTCTGACACTCTCAGACACTCACTATCACTCTCTGATACTCTCTGACACTCACTATCACTCTCTGATACTCTCTGACACTCTCTATCTCTCTCTGACACGCACTATCACTCTCTGACACTCTCTGACACTCACAAACACTCTCTGACTCACTCTGACACTCTCAGACACTCAGTGTCACTCTCTGACTTTCTCCGACACTCTCTATCACTCTCTATCACTCTCTGACACACTCTGACATACTCTATCACTCTCTATCACACTCTGACACACTCTGACAATCTCAGACAATCACTATCACTCTCTGACACTCTCTGACGCACTCTATCACTCTCTATCACACTCTGACACACTCTGACACTCAGAGACACTCACTGTCACTCTCTGACACTCTCTGACACTCACTATCACTCTCTGACACTCTCTGACACTCTCTATCATCTCTGACACTCTCTATTACTCTCTGACACTCACTATCACTCTCAGACACTCACTATCACTCTCTGATACTCTCTGACACTCACTATCACTCTCTGACACTCTCTATCTATCTCTGACACTCTCTGACACTCACTGTCGCTCTCTGACACTCTCTGACACTCTCTGACACTCTCTGACACTCTCTATCATCTCTGACACTCTCTATTACTCTCTGACACTCACTATCACTCTCAGACACTCACTATCACTCTCTGATACTCTCTGACACTCACTATCACTCTCTGACACTCTCTATCTATCTCTGACACTCTCTGACACTCACTATCACTCTCTGACAGTCTCTATCACTCTCAGACACTCTCTATCACTCTCAGACACTCTCAGACAATCACTATCACTCTCTGACATTCACTATCACTCTCTGACACTCTCTGAAACTCTCTACCTCTCTCTGACACTCTCTACCACTCTGTGACACTGTATGACACTCTGTGTCACTCTCTGACACTCTCTGACACTCTCAGACACTCACTATCACTCTCTGATACTCTCTGACGCTCACTATCACTCTCTGATACTCACTGACACTCAATATCACTCTCTGACACTCTCTATCACTCTCTGACACTCTCTGGCACTCTCTGGCACTCACTATCACTCTCTGACACTCTCTATCACTCTCTGACACTCTCAGACACTCACTATCACTCTCAGACACTCACTATCACTCTCTGACACTCACTATCACTCTCTGACACTCTCTCATACTCTCTGACACTCTCTATCACCCTCTGACACTCTCTGACACTCTCTAGCACTCTTCGACACTCTCATACACTCACTATCACTCACAGAAACTCTCTATCTCTCTCTGACACTCTCTATCACTCTCTATCTCTCTCTGACACTCTCTGACACTCACTATCTCTCTCTGACACTCTCTATCACTCTCAGACTGTCTCTATCAGTCTCTGCCGCTCACTATCACTCTCTGATGCTCTCGCACGCTCTCTGACACTCACTATCACTCTCTGCCGCTCACTATGACTCTCTGATGCTCTCGCACGCTCTCTGACACTCTCTGACACTCTCAGACACTCACTATCACACTCTGATACTCTCTGACACTCTCTATCACTCTCTGACACTCTCTGAAACTCACTTTCACTCTCTGACACTCTCTGACACTCACTATCACTGTCTGACACTCTCTATCACTCTCTGACACTCTCAGACACTTACTGTCACTCTCTGACACTCTCTGACACTCACTATCACTCTCTGACACTCCCTATCACTCTCTGACACTCTCTGACACTCACTATCACTCTCTGACACTCTATGACACTCACTATCACTGTCTGACACTCTCTATCACTCTCTGACACTCTCAGACACTTACTGTCACTCTCTGACACTCTCTATCACTCTCTGACACTCTCAGACAATCACTATCACTCTCTGACACTCTCTATCACTCTCTGACACTCTCTGATACTCTCAGATACTCACAGACACTCACTATCACTCTCTGACACTCTCTGACACTCTCTGACACTCACTGTCACTCTCTGACACTCTCTGATGCTCTCTGACACTCACTATCACTCTCTGACACACTCTGACGCTCTCGACACTCTCTGACACTCTCTATCACTCTCTATCACTCTCTATCAATCTGTGACACACTCTGACAATCTCCAACACTCTCGGACACTCACTATCACACTCTGACACTCTCTGAAACTCTCTAACACTCTCTGACACTCTCTGACACTCTCTGACACTCTCACTATCACTCTCTGACAATCTCTGACACTCTCTGACACTCTCTGACACTCTCTATCACTCCCTGACACTCTCTATTACTCTCTGACACTCACTATCACTCTCAGACACTCACCATCACTCTCTGATACTCTCTGACACTCACTATCACTCTCTGACACTCTCTATCTATCTCTGACACTCTCTGACTCTCACTATCACTCTCTGACAGTCTCTATCACTCTCTGACACTCTCTCACACTCTCTGAGACTCTCTGACACTCTCTGACACTTTCAGACACTCTCTGACACTCTCTGACACTTTCTGACACTCTCTGTCCCTCTCTAACAATCACTAACACTCTCTGACACTCTCTGACACTCTCTGACACTCTCTGACACTCTCACTATCACTCTCTGACACTCTCTGACACTCTCTGACACTCTCTATCACTCTCTGACACTCACTATCACTCTCAGACACTCACTATCACTCTCTGATACTCTCTGACACTCACTATCACTCTCTGACACTCTCTATCTATCTCTGACACTCTCTGACACTCACTATCACTCTCTGACAGTCTCTATCACTCTCAGACACTCTCTATCACTCTCAGACACTCTCAGACAATCACTATCACTCTCTGACATTCACTATCACTCTCTGACACTGTCTGAAACTCTCTACCTCTCTCTGACACTCTCTACAACTCTCTGACACTGTCCGACACTCTCTGTCACTCTCTGACACTCTCTGACACTCTCAGACTCTCACTATCACTCTCTGATACTCTCTGACGCTCACTATCACTTTCTGATACTCTCTGACACTCAATATCACTCTCTGACAGTCTCTATCACTCTCTGACACTCTCTGACACTCTCTGGCACTCACTATCACTCTCTGACACTCTTGATCACTCTCTGACACTCTCTATCACTTTCTGACACTCTCAGACACTCACTATCACTCTCTGACACTCTCTATCACTCTCAGACACTCTCAGACACTCTCAGACACTCACTATCACTCTCAGACACTCACTATCACTCTCTGACACTCTCTATCACTCTCAGACACTCTCAGACACTCACTATCACTCTCAGACACTCTCCATCTCTCTCTGACACTCTCTATCACTCTCTATCTCTCTCTGACACTCTCTGACACTCACTATCTCTCTCTGACACTCTCTATCACTCTCAGACTGTCTCTATCACTCTCAGACACTCTCAGACACTCACTATCACACTCTGACGCTCACTATCACTCTCTGACACTCTCGCACACTCTCTGACACTCTCTGAAAATCTCTATCTCTCTCTGAAACTCTCTATCACTCTCTTACACTCTCTGACACTCTCTGACACTCTCTGACACTCAATATCACACTCTGATACTCTCTGACACTCACTATCACTCTCTGACACTCTCTATCACTCTCTGACACTCTCTATCACTCTCTGACACTCTCTGACACTCACTATCACTCTCTGACACTCTCTATCACTCTCTGACACTCTCAGACACTTACTGTCACTCTCTGACACTCTCTATCACTCTCTGACACTCTCAGACAATCACTATCACTCTCTGACACTCTCTATCACTCTCTGACACTCTCTGATACTCTCAGATACTCACAGACACTCACTATCACCCTCTGACACTCTCTGACACTCTCTGACACTCACTGTCACTCTCTGACACTCTCTGATGCTCTCTGACACTCACTATCAATCTCTGACACACTCTGACACTCTCGACACTCTCTGACACTCTCTATCACTCTCTATCACTCTCTATCAATCTCTGACACACTCTGACACTCTCTGACACTCTCGGACACTCACTATCACACTCTGACACTCTCTGAAACTCTCTAACACTCTCTGAAACTCTCTGACACTCTCTGACACTCTCACTATTACTCTCTGACAGTCTCTATCACTCTCAGACACTCTCTATCACTCTCAGACACTCTCAGACACTCACTATCACTCTCTGACACTCACTATCACTCTCTGACACTCTCTCACACTCTCTGAAACACACTATCTCTCTCTGAAACTCTATATCACTCTCTGACACTGTCTGACACTCTCTATCACTCTCTGACACTCTCTGACACTTTCAGACACTCTCAGACACTCACTATCACTCTCTGATACTCTCTGACGCTCACAATCACTCTCTGATACTCTCTGACACTCAATATCACTCTCTGACACTCTCTGTCCCTCTCTGACACTCTCTCACACTCTCTGAGCCTCTCTGACACTCTCTATCACTCTCTGAAACTCTCTATCACTCTCTGACACTCTCTGACTCTCCCTGACATTCACTGACACTCTCTGACACTCACGGACACTCACTATCACTCTCTGACACTCTCAGACAATCACTATCACTCTCTGACGCTCTCTGACACTCTCTATCACTCTCTGACACTCTCTGATACTCTCTGATACTCTCAGACACTCACAGAATCTCACTATCACTCTCTGACTCTCTCTGACACTCTCTGACACTCTCTGACACTCACGGACAATCACTATCACTCTCTGATACTCTCTGACACTCACTATCACTCTCTGACACTCTCTATCAATCTCTGACACTCTCTGACACTCACTATCACTCTCTGACACTCTCTATCTCTCTCTGACACTCTCTGTCCCTCGCTAACACTCACTAACACTCTCTGACACTCTCTGACACTCTCACTATCACTCTCTGACACTCTCTGACACTCTCTGACACTCTCTATCACTCTCTGACACTCTCTATTACTCTCTGACACTCACTATCACTCTCAGACACTCACTATCACTCTCTGATACTCTCTGACACTCACTATCACTCTCTGACACTCTCTATCTATCTCTGACACTCTCTGACACTCACTATCACTCTCTGACAGTCTCTATCACTCTCAGACACTCTCTATCACTCTCAGACACTCTCAGACAATCACTATCACTCTCTGACATTCACTACCACTCTCTGAAACTCTCTACCTCTCTCTGACACTCTCTACAACTCTCTGACACTGTCCGACACTCTCTGTCACTCTCTGACACTCTCTGACACTCTCAGACACTCACTATCACTCTCTGATATTCTCTGACGCTCACTATCACTTTCTGATACTCTCTGACACTCAATATCACTCTCTGACACTCTCTATCACTCTCTGACACTCTCTGACACTCTCTGGCACTCACTATCACTCTCTGACACTCTCTATCACTCTCTGACACTCTCTATCACTCTCTGACACACTCTATCACTCACTATCACTCTCTGACACTCTCTATCACTCTCAGACACTCTCAGACACTCACTATCACTCTCAGACACTCTCCATCTCTCTCTGACACTCTCTATCACTCTCTATCTCTCTCTGACACTCTCTGACACTCACTATCTCTCTCTGACACTCTCTATCACACTCAGACTGTCTCTATCACATTCAGACACTCTCAGACACTCACGAACACACTCTGACGCTCACTATCACTCTCTGACACTCTCGCACACTCTCTGACACTCTCTGAAAATCTCTATCTCTCTCTGAAACTCTCTATCACTCTCTGACACTCTCTGACACTCTCTGACACTCTCAGGCACTCAATATCACACTCTGATACTCTCTGACACTCACTATCGCTCTCTGACACTCTCTATCATTCTCTGACACTCTCTGACACTCACTATCACTCTCTGACACTCTCTGACACTCACTATCACTGTCTGACACTCCCTATCACTCTCTGACACTCTCAGACACTTACTGTCACTCTCTGACACTCTCTATCACTCTCTGACACTCTCAGACAATCACTATCACTCTCTGACACTCTCTATCACTTTCTGACACTCTCTGATACTCTCAGATACTCACGGACACTCACTATCACTCTCTGACACTCTCTGACACTCTCTGAAACTCAATATCACACTCTGATACTCTCTGACACTCACTATCACTCTCTGACACTCTCTATCACTCTCTGACACTCTCTGACACTCACTATCACTCTCTGACACTCTCTGACACTCACTATCACTGTCTAACACTCTCTATCACTCTCTGACACTCTCAGACACTTACTGTCACTCTCTGACACTCTCTCACACTCTCTGAGACTCTCAGACAATCACTATCACTCTCTGACACTCTCTATCACTCTCTGACACTCTCAGATACTCTCAGATACTCACAGACACTCACTATCACTCTCTGACACTCTCTGACACTCTCTGACACTCACTCTCACTCTCTGACACTCTCTGATGCTCTCTGACACTCACTATCACTCTCTGACACACTCTGACACTCTCGACACTCTCTGACACTCTCTATCACTCTCTATCACTCTCTATCAATCTCTGACACACTCTGACACTCTCTGACACTCTCGGACACTCACTATCACACTCTGACACTCTCTGAAACTCTCTAACACTCTCTGAAACTCTCTGACACTCTCTGACACTCTCACTATCACTCTCTGACAGTCTCTATCACTCTCAGACACTCTCTTATCACTCTCAGACACTCACTATCACTCTCTGACACTCACTATCACTCTCTGACACTCTCTCACACTCTCTGAAACACTCTATCTCTCTCTGAAACTCTATATCACTCTCTGACACTCTCTGACACTCTCTATCACTCTCTGACACTCTCTGACACTTTCAGACACTCTCAGACACTCACTATCACTCTCTGATACTCTCTGACGCTCACAATCACTCTCTGATACTCTCTGACACTCAATATCACTCTCTGACACTCTCTGTCCCTCTCTGACACTCTCTGACACTCACTATCACTGTCTGACACTCTCTGACACTCTCTATCACTCTCTGACACTCTCTGATACTCTCAGACACTCTCAGAAACTCACTATCACTCTCTGATAATCTCTGACTCTCTCTGACACTCTCTGACACTCTCTGACACACTCTGACACTCACGGACACTCTCTATCAAGCTCTGACACTCTCTGACACTCACTATCACTCTCTGACACTCTCTATCTCTCTCTGACACTCTCTGTCCCTCTCTAACACTCTCTGACACTCTCAGACATTCGCATACACTCACTATCACTCTCTTACAACCTCTGACACTCTCTGACACTCTCAGACACTCTCAGACACTCACTATCACTCTCTGATACTCTCTGATACACACTATCACTCTCTGATACTCTCTATCAATCTCTGACAATCTCTGACACTCACTATCACTCTCTGACACTCTCTCTCACTCCCAGACTCTCTCTATCACTCTCAGACACTCTCAGACAATCACTATCACTCTCTGACACTCTCTCACACTCTCTGACACTCTCTGAAACTCTCTATCTCTCTCTGACACTCTCTATCACTCTCTGACACTCTCTGACACTCTCTATCACTCTCTGACACTCTCTGACACTCTCAGACACTCACAATCACTCTCTGATACTCTTTGACACTCACTATCACTCTCTGATACTCTGACACTCACTATCACTCTCTGACACGGCCTATCACTCTCTGACACTCTCTGACACTCACAATCACTCTCTGACACACTCTGACACTCTCAGACACTCAGTGTCACTCTCTGACTCTCTCTGACACTCTCTATCACTCTCTCTCACTCTCTGACACACTCTGACACACTCTATCACACTCTATCAGAATCTGACACACTCTGACACTCAGAGACACTCACTGTCACTCTCTGACACTCTCTGACACTCACTATCACTCTCTGAAACTCCCTATCACTCTCTGATACTCTCTGAAACTCACTATCACTCTCTGATACTCTCTGATTCTCTCTATCACTCTCTGACACGCACTATCACTCTCTGACACTCTCTGACACTCACAATCACTCTCTGACACACTCTGACACTCTTAGACACTCAGTGTCACTCTCTGACATTCACTATCACTCTCTGACACTCTCTGACACTCTCTGAAACTCTCTATCTCTCTCTCACACTCTCTACCACTCTCTGACACTGTCTGACACTCACTATCACTCTCTGACACTCTCTGACACACTCTATCACTCTCTATCACACTCTGACACACTCGGACACTCAGAGACACTCACTGTCATTCTCTGACACTCCCTATCTCTCTCTGACACTCTCTGACACTCTCTAACACTCACTAACACTCTCTGACACTCTCTGACACTCTCTGACACTCTCACTATCACTCTCTGACACTCTCTGAGACTCTCTGACACTCTCTATCACTCTCTGACACGCTCTATTACTCTCTGACACTCACTATCACTCTCAGACACTCACTGTCACTCTCTGATACTCTCTGACACTCACTATCACTCTCTGACACTCTCTATCTTTCTCTGACACTCTCTGACACTCACTAACACTCTCTGACTGTCTCTATCACTCTCAGACTCTATCTATCACTCTCAGACACTCTCAGACACTCACTATCACTCTCTAACATTCACTATCACTCTCTGACACTCTCTGACTCTCTCTGACACTCTCTATCACTGTCTATCACTCTCTGACACACTCTGACACACTCTATCACACTCTATCAGAATCTGACACACTCTGACACTCAGAGACACTCACTGTCACTCTCTGACACTCTCTGACACTCACTATCACTCTCTGAAACTCCCTATCACTCTCTGATACTCTCTGAAACTCACTATCACTCTCTGATACTCTCTGATTCTCTCTATCACTCTCTGACACGCACTATCACTCTCTGACACTCTCTGACACTCACAATCACTCTCTGACACACTCTGACACTCTTAGACACTCAGTGTCACTCTCTGACATTCACTATCACTCTCTGACACTCTCTGACACTCTCTGAAACTCTCTATCTCTCTCTCACACTCTCTACCACTCTCTGACACTGTCTGACACTCACTATCACTCTCTGACACTCTCTGACACACTCTATCACTCTCTATCACACTCTGACACACTCGGACACTCAGAGACACTCACTGTCATTCTCTGACACTCCCTATCTCTCTCTGACACTCTCTGATACTCTCTGATTCTCTCTATCACTCTCTGACACGCACTATCACTCTCTGACACTCTCTGACACTCTCACTATCACTCTCTGACACTCTCTGAGACTCTCTGACACTCTCTATCACTCTCTGACACGCTCTATTACTCTCTGACACTCACTATCACTCTCAGACACTCACTGTCACTCTCTGATACTCTCTGACACTCACTATCACTCTCTGACACTCTCTATCTTTCTCTGACACTCTCTGACACTCACTAACACTCTCTGACTGTCTCTATCACTCTCAGACTCTCCCTATCACTCTCAGACACTCTCAGACACTCACTATCACTCTCTGACATTCACTATCACTCTCTGACACTCTCTGACACTCTCTGAAACTCTCTATCTCTCTCTCACACTCTCTACCACTCTCTGACACTGTCTGACGCTCACTATCACTCTCTGACACTCTCTGAAACTCACTCTCTCTCTGACACTCTCTACCACTCTCTGACACTGTCTGACACTCTCTGACACTCACTATCACAGTCTGACACTCTCTATAACTCTCTGACACTCTCAGACACTTACTATCACTCTCTGACACTCTCAGACAATCACTATCACTCTCTGACACTCTCTGACACTCTCTATCACTCTCTGACACTCTCTGATACTCTCAGACACTCTCAGAAACTCACTATCACTCTCTGATACTCTCTGACTCTCTCTGACACTCTCTGACACTCTCTGACACACTCTGACACTCACGGACACTCACTATCACTCTCTGATACTCTCTGACACTCACTACCACTCTCTGACACTCTCTATCAATCTCTGACACTCTCTGACACTCACTATCACTCTCTGACACTCTTTATCTCTCTCTGACACTCTCTGTCCCTCTCTAACACTCTCTGACACTCTCAGACATTCGCATACACTCACTATAACTCTCTTACAACCTCTGACAACCTCTGACACTCTCTGACACTCTCAGACACTCTCAGACACTCACTATCACTCTCTGATACTCTCTGACACTCTCTGACACTCTCTATCACTCTCTGACACTCTCTATTACTCTCTGACACTCACTATCACTCTCAGACACTCACTATCACTCTCTGATACTCTCTGACACTCACTATCACTCTCTGACACTCTCTATCTCTGACACTCTCTGACACTCAATAACACTCTCTGACTGTCTCTATCACTCTCAGACTCTCTCTATCATTCTCAGACACTCACTATCACTCTCTGACATTCACTATCACTCTCTGACACTCTCTGACACTCTCTGAAACTCTCTATCTCTCTCTGACACTCTCTACCACTCTCTGACACTGTCTGACACTCTCTTTCACTCTCTGACACTCTCTGACACTCTCTGACACTCACTATCACTCTCTGACACTCTCTGACACTCTCTGAAACTCTCTCTCTCTCTCTGACACTCTCGACCACTCTCTGACACTGTCTGACACTCTCTGTCACTCTCTGACACTCTCTGAAACTCTCTATCTCTCTCTGACACTCTCTACAACTCTCTGACACTGTTTGACACTCTCTGTCACTCTCTGACACTCTCTGACACTCTCTGAAACTCTCTATCTCTCTCTGACACTCTCCACCACTCTCTGACCCTGTCTGACACTCTCTGTCACTCTCTGACACTCTCTATCACTCTCAGACACTCGCAGACACTCACTATCACTCTCAGACACTCTCTATCTCTCTCTGACACTCTCTATCACTCTCTATCTCTCTCTGACACTCTCTGACACTCACTATCTCTCTCTGACACTCTCTATCACTCTCAGACTGTCTCTATCACTCTCAGACTCTCTCAGACACTCACTATCACTCTCTGACGCTCAGTATCACTCTCTGACACTCTCGCACACTCTCTGACACTCTCTGAAACTCTCCATCTCTCTCTGAAACTCTCTACCTCTCTCTGACACTCTCTGACACTCTCTGACACTCTCAGACACTCACTATCACACTCTGATACTCTCTGACACTCACTATCACTCTCTGACACTCTCTATCTCTCTCTGACTTTCTCTGACACTCTCTGACACACTCTGACACTCAGGGACACTCACTATCACTCTCTGAAACTCTCTGACACTCACTACCACTCTCTGACACTCTCTATCAATCTCTGACACTCTCTGACACTCACTATCACTCTCTGACACTCTTTATCTCTCTCTGACACTCTCTGTCCCTCTCTAACACTCTCTGACACTCTCAGACATTCGCATACACTCACTATCACTCTCTTACAACCTCTGACAACCTCTGACACTCTCTGACACTCTCAGACACTCTCAGACACTCACTATCACTCTCTGATACTCTCTGACACTCTCTGACACTCTCTATCACTCTCTGACACTCTCTATTACTCTCTGACACTCACTATCACTCTCAGACACTCACTATCACTCTCTGATACTCTCTGACACTCACTAATACTCTCTGACACTCTCTATCTATCTCTGACACTCTCTGACACTCAATAACACTCTCTGACTGTCTCTATCACTCTCAGACTCTCTCTATCATTCTCAGACACTCACTATCACTCTCTGACATTCACTATCACTCTCTGACACTCTCTGACACTCTCTGAAACTCTCTATCTCTCTCTGACACTCTCTACCACTCTCTGACACTGTCTGACACTCTCTGTCACTCTCTGACACTCTCTGACACTCTCTGACACTCACTATCACTCTCTGACACTCTCTGACACTCTCTGAAACTCTCTCTCTCTCTGACACTCTCTACCACTCTCTGACACTGTCTGACACTCTCTGTCACTCTCTGACACTCTCTGAAACTCTCCATCTCTCTCTGACACTCTCTACAACTCTCTGACACTGTTTGACACTCTCTGTCACTCTCTGACACTCTCTGAAACTCTCTATCTCTCTCTGACACTCTCTACCACTCTCTGACCCTGTCTGACACTCTCTGTCACTCTCTGACACTCTCTATCACTCTCAGACACTCGCAGACACTCACTATCACTCTCAGACACTCTCTATCTCTCTCTGACACTCTCTATCACTCTCTATCTCTCTCTGACACTCTCTGACACTCACTATCTCTCTCTGACACTCTCTATCACTCTCAGACTGTCTCTATCACTCTCAGACTCTCTCAGACACTCACTATCACTCTCTGACGCTCACTATCACTCTCTGACACTCTCGCACACTCTCTGACACTCTCTGAAACTCTCTATCTCTCTCTGAAACTCTCTACCTCTCTCTGACACTCTCTGACACTCTCTGACACTCTCAGACACTCACTATCACACTCTGATACTCTCTGACACTCACTATCACTCTCTGACACTCACTATCACACTCTGATACTCTCTGACACTCACTATCACTCTCTGACACTCTCTATCACTCTCTGACACTCTCAGACACTCACTATCACATTCTGATTCTCTCTGACACTCACTATCACTCTCTGACACTCTCTATCACTCTCTGACACTCTCTGACACTCACTATCACTCTCTGACACTCTCTGATACTCTCAGATACTCACAGACACTCACTATCACTCTCTGACACTCTATATCACTCTCTGACACTCTCTGACACTCACTATCACTCTCTGACACACTCTGACACTAACTATCACTGTCTGACACTCTCTATCACACTCTGACACTCTCAGACAATCACTATCACTCTCTGACACGCTCTATCACTCTCTGACTCTCTCTGATACTCTCAGATACTCACAGACACTCACTATCACTCTCTGACACTCTCTGACACTCTCTGACACTCACTGTCACTCTCTGACACTCTCTGATGCTCTCTGACACTCACTATCACTCTCTGACACACTCTGACACTCTCGACACTCTCTGACACTCTATCACTCTCAATCACTCTCTATCAAACTCTGACACACTCTGACCATCTCGGACACTCACTATCACTCTCAGACACTCACCATCACTCTCTGATACTCTCTGACACTCACTATCACTCTCTGACACTCTCTATCTATCTCAGACACTCCTTGACTCTCACTATCACTCTCTGACAATCTCTATCACTCTCAGACATTCTCTATCACTCTCAGACTCTCTCTGACACTCACTATCACTCTCTGACACTCACTATCACTCTCTGACACTCTCTCACACTCTCTGAAACACTCTATCTCTCTCTGAAACTCTATATCACTCTCTGACACTCTCTGACACTCTCTATCACTCTCTGACACTCTCTGACACTTTCAGACACTCTCAGACACTCACTATCACTCTCTGATACTCTCTGACGCTCACTAACACTCTCTGATACTCTCTGACACTCAATATCACTCTCTGACACTCTCTGTCCCTCTCTGACACTCACTATCACTGTCTGACACTCTCTATCACTCTCTGACACTCTCAGACACTTACTATCACTCTCTGACACTCTCTATCACTCTCTGACACTCTCAGACAATCACTGTCACTCTCTGACATTCACTATCACTCTCTGACACTCTCTGACACTCTCTGAAACTCTCTATCACTCTCTGACACTCTCTGCCACTCTCTGACACTGTCTGACACTCTCTGTCACTCTCTGACACTCTCTGACACTCTCTGACACTCTCAGACACTCACTATCACTCTCTGACACTCTCTGACACTCTCTGAAACTCTCTCTCTCTCTGACACTCTCTACCACTCTCTGACACTGTCTGACACTCTCTGTCACTCTCTGACACTCTCTGACACTCTCTGAAACTCTCTATCTCTCTCTGACACTCTCTACAACTCTCTGACACTGTTTGACACTCTCTGTCACTCTCTGACACTCTCTGACACTCTCTGAAACTCTCTGAAACTCTCTGAAACTCTCTATCTCTCTCTGACACTCTCTACCACTCTCTGACCCTGTCTGACACTCTCTGTCACTCTCTGACACTCTCTAAAACTCTCAGACACTCGCAGACACTCACTATCACTCTCAGACACTCTCTATCTCTCTCTGACACTCTCTATCTCTCTCTGACACTCTCTATCACGCTCTATCTCTCTCTGACACTCTCTGACACTCACTATCTCTCTCTGACACTCTCTATCACTCTCAGACTGTCTCTATCACTCTCAGACTCTCTCAGACACTCACTATCACTCTCTGACGCTCACTATCACTCTCTGACACTCTCGCACACTCTCTGACACTCTCTGAAACTCTCTATCTCTCTCTGAAACTCTCTATCACTCTCTGACACTCTCTGACACTCTCAGACACTCACTATCACACTCTTATACTCTCTGACACTCACTATCACTCTCTGACACTCTCTATCACTCTCTGACACTCTCTGACACTCACTATCACTCTCTGACACTCTCTGATACTCTCAGATACTCACAGACACTCACTATCACTCTCTGACACTCTCTATCACTCTCTGACACTCTCTGACACTAACTATCACTGTCTGACACTCTCTATCACTCTCTGACACTCTCAGACACTTACTGTCACTCTCTGACACTCTCTATCACACTCTGACACTCTCAGACAATCACTATCACTCTCTGACACTCTCTATCACTCTCTGACACTCTCTGATACTCTCAGATACTCACAGACACTCACAATCACTCTCTGACACTCTCTGACACTCTCTGACACTCACTGTCACTCTCTGACACTCTCTGATGCTCTCTGACACTCACTATCACTCTCTGACACACTCTGACACTCTCGACACTCTCTGACACTCTCTATCACTCTCTATCACTCTCTTTCAAACTCTGACACACTCTGACACTCTCGGACACTCACTATCACTCTCAGACACTCACCATCACTCTCTGATACTCTCTGACACTCACTATCACTCTCTGACACTCTCTATCTATCTCTGACACTCCTTGACTCTCACTATCACTCTCTGACAGTCTCTATCACTCTCAGACACTCTCTATCACTCTCAGACACTCACTATCACTCTCTGACACTCACTATCACTCTCTGACACTCTCTCACACTCTCTGAAACACTCTATCTCTCTCTGAAACTCTATATAACTCACTGACACTGTCTGACACTCTCTATCACTCTCTGACACTCTCTGACACTTTCAGACACTCTCAGACACTCACTATCACTCTCTGATACTCTCTGACGCTCACGAACACTCTCTGATACTCTCTGACACTCAATATCACTCTCTGACACTCTCTGTCCCTCTCTGACACTCACTATCACTGTCTGAAACTCTCTATCACTCTCTGACACTCTCAGACACTTACTATCACTCTCTGACACTCTCTATCACTCTCTGACACACTCAGACAATCACTATCACTCTCTGACACTCTCTGACACTCTCTATCACTCTCTGACACTCTCTGATACTCTCAGACACTCACAGAAACTCACTATCACTCTCTGACACTCTCTGACTCTCTCTGACACTCTCTGACACTCTCTGACATACTCTGACACTCACGGACACTCACTATCACTCTCTGATACTCTCTGACACTCACTACCACTCTCTGACACTCTCTATCAATCTCTGACACTCTCTGACACTCACTATCACTCTCTGACACTCTCCATCTCTCTCTGACACTCTCTGTCCCTCTCTAACACTCTCAGACACTCACTATCACTCTCTGACACTCTCTATCTCTCTCTGACACTCTCTATCACTCTCTATCTCTCTCTGAAACTCTCTGACACTCACTATCTCTCTCTGACACTCTCTATCACTCTCAGACTGTCTCTATCACTCTCAGACTCTCTCAGACACTCACTATCACTCTCTGACGCTCACTATCACTCTCTGACACTCTCGCACACTCTCTGACACTCTCTGAAACTCTCTATCTCTCTCTGAAACTCTCTATCACTCTCTGACACTCTCTGACACTCTCAGACACTCACTATCACACTCTGATACTATCTGACACTCACTATCACTCTCTGACACTCTCTATCACTCTCTGACACTCTCTGACACTCACTATCACTCTCTGACACTCTCTGACACTCACTATCACTGTCTGACACTCTCTATCACTCTGACACTCTCAGACACTTACTGTCACTCTCTGACACTCTCTATCACTCTCTGACACTCTCTGATACTCTCAGATACTCACAGAAACTCACTATCACTCTCTTACACTCCCTGACACTCTCTGACACTCTCTGACACTCACTGTCACTCTCTGACACTCTCTGATGCTCTCTGACACTCACTATCACTCTCTGACACACTCTGACACTCTCGACACTCTCTGACACTCTCTATCACTGTCTATCACTCTCTATCAATCTCTGACACACTCTGACACTCTCGGACACTCACTATCACTCTCAGACACTCACCATCACTCACTGATACTCTCTGACACTCACTATCACTCTCTGACACTCTCTATCTATCTCTGACACTCCTTGACACTCACTATCACTCTCTGACAGTCTCTATCACTCTCAGACACTCTCTTTCACTCTCTGACAGTTTCAGACACTCACTATCACTCTCTGACACTCTCTATCACTCTCTGACACTCTCTGATACTCTCAGACACTCACAGAAACTCACTATCACTCTCTGACACTCTCTGACACTCTCTGACTCTCTCTGACACTCTCTGACATTCTCTGACACTCTCTGACACTCACGGACACTCACTATCACTCTCTGATACTCTCTGACACTCACTATCACTCTCTGACACTCACTATCACTCTCTGACACTCTCTCACACTCTCTGAAACACTCTACCTCTCTCTGAAAATCTATATCACTCTCCGACACTGTCTGGCACTCTCTATCACTCTCTGACACTCTCTGACACTTTCAGACACTCTCAGACACTCACTATCACTCTCTGATACTCTCTGACGCTCACTATCACTCTCTGATACTCTCTGACACTCAATATCACTCTCTGACTCTCTCTGTCCCTCTCTGACACTCACTATCACTGTCTGACACTCTCTATCACTCTCTGACACTCTCAGACACTTACTATCACTCTCTGACACTCACTATCACTCTCTGACACTCTCAGACAATCACTATCACTCTCTGACACTCTCTGACACTCTCTATCACTCTCTGACACTCTCTGATACTCTCAGACACTCACAGAAACTCACTATCACTCTCTGACACTCTCTGACACTCACGGACACTCACTATCACTCTCTGATACTCTCTGACACTCACTATCACTCTCTGACACTCTCTATCAATCTCTGACACTCTCTGACACTCACTATCACTCTCTGACACTCTCTGTCCCTCTCTAACACTCTCTGACACTCTCTGACACTCTCAGACATTCTCATACACTAACTATCACTCTCTTACAACCTCTGACAACCTCTGACACTCTCAGACACACTCAGACACTCTCAGACACTCACTATCAATCTCTGATACTCTCTGATACACACTATCACTCTCTGATACTCTCTATCAATCTCTGACACTCTCTGACACTCACTATCACTCTCTGACACTCTCTATCACTCCCAGACTCTCTCTATCACTCTCTATCACTCTCAGACACTCTCAGACAATCATTATCACTCTCTGACACTCACTATCAATCTCTGACACTCTCTGACACTCTCTGAAACTCTCTATCTCTCTTTGACACTCTCTATCACTCTCTGACACTCTCTGACACTCTCTATCACTCTCTGACACTCTCTGACGCTCACAATCACTCTCTGACACACTCTGACACTCTCAGACACTCAGTGTCACTCTCTGACTCTCTCTGACACTCTCTATCACTGTCTATCACTCTCTGACACACTCTGACACACTCTATCACTCTCTATCACAATCTGACACACTCTGACACTCAGAGACACTCACGGTCACTCTGTGACACTCTCTGACACTCACTATCACTCTCTGAAACTCCCTATCACTCTCTGATACTCTCTGAAACTCACTATCACTCTCTGATACTCTCTGACACTCTCTATCACTCTCTGACACGCACTGTCACACTCTGACACTCTTAGACACTCAGTGTCACTCTCTGACACTCTCTGACAATCTCAGACAATCACTATCACTCTCTGACACTCTCTGACACTCTCTGACACACTCTATCACTCTCTATCACACTCTGACACACTCTGACACTCAGAGACACTCACTGTCACTGTCTGACACTCTCTGACACTCACTGTCACTCTCTGACACTCTCTGACACTCTCTGACACTCACTGTCACTCTCTGACACTCACTGTCACTCTCTGACACTCACTATCACTCTCTGACACACTCTGACACTCTCGACACTCTCTGACACTCTCTATCACTCTCTATCACTCTCTATCAATCTCTGACACACTCTGACACTCACTATCACTCTCAGACACTCACCATCACTCTCTGATACTCTCTGACACTCACTGTCACTCTCTGACACTCTCTGACACTCTCTGACACTCACTGTCACTCTCTGACACTCACTGTCACTCTCTGACACTCACTATCACTCTCTGACACACTCTGACACTCTCGACACTCTCTGACACTCTCTATCACTCTCTATCACTCTCTATCAATCTCTGACACACTCTGACACTCACTATCACTCTCAGACACTCACCATCACTCTCTGATACCCTCAGACACTTACTATCACTCTCTGACACTCTCTATCACTCTCTGACACTCTCAGACAATGACTATCACTCTCTGACACTCTCTGACACTCACTATCACTCTCTGACACTCTCTATCTATCTCTGACACTCCTTGAAACTCACTATCACTCTCTGACAGTCTCTATCACTCTCAGACACTCTCTATCACTCTCAGACACTCTCAGACACCCACTATCACTCTCTGACACTCACTATCACTCTCTGACACTCTCTCACACTCTCTGAAACACTCTATCTCTCTCTGAAACTCTATATCACTCTCTGACACTGTCTGACACTCTCTATCACTCTCTGACACTCTCTGACACTTTCAGACACTCTCAGACACTCACTATCACTCTCTGATACTCTCTGACGCTCACTAGTAATCTCTGATACTCTCTGACAATCAATATCACTCTCTGACACTCTCTGTCCCTCTCTGACACTCACTATCACTGTCTGACACTCTCTATCACTCTCTGACACTCTCAGACAATCACTATCACTCTCTGACAATCTCTGACACTCTCTATCACTCTCTGACACTCTCTGATACTCTCAGACACTCACAGAAACTCACTTTCACTCTCTGACAATCTCTGACTCTCTCTAACACTCTCTGACATTCTCTGACACTCTCTGACACTCACGGACACTCACTATCACTCTCTGATACTCTCTGACACTCACTATCACTCTCTGACACTCACTATCACTCTCTGACACTCTCTCACACTCTCTGAAACACTCTATCTCTCTCTGAAACTCTATATCACTCTCTGACACTGTCTGACACTCTCTATCACTCTCTGACACTCTCTGACATTTTCAGACACTCTCAGACACTCACTATCACTCTCTGATACTCTCTGACGCTCAGTATCAGTCTCTGATACACTCTGACACTCAATATCACTCTCTGACACTCTCTGTCCCTCTCTGACACTCACTATCACTTTCTGACACTCTCTATCACTCTCTGATACCCTCAGACACTTACTATCACTCTCTGACACTCTCTATCACTCTCTGACACTCTCAGACAATGACTATCACTCTCTGACACTCTCTGACACTCTCTATCACTCTCTGACACTCTCTGATACTCTCAGACACTCACAGAAACTCACTATCACTCTCTGACACTCTCTGACTCTCTCTGACACTCTCTGACACTCTCTGACACTCACGGACACTCACTATCACTCTCTGATACTCTCTGACACTCTCTATCAATCTCTGACACTCTCTGACACTCACAATCACTCTCTGACACACTCTGACACTCTCAGACACTCTCAGACACTCAGTGTCACTATCTGACTCTCTCTGACACTCTCTATCACTGTCTATCACTCTCTGACACACTCTGACACACTCTATCACTCTCTATCACAATCTGACACACTCTGACACTCAGAGACACTCACTGTCACTCTGTGACACTCTCTGACACTCACTATCACTCTCTGAAACTCCCTATCACTCTCTGATACTCTCTGAAACTCACTATCACTCTCTGATACTCTCTGACACTCTCTATCACTCTCTGACACGCACTATCACTCTCTGACACTCTCTGACACTCACAATCACTCTCTGACACACTCTGACACTCTTAGACACTCATTGTCACTCTCTGACACTCTCTGACAATTTCAGACAATCACTATCACTCTCTGACACTCTCTGACACACTCTATCACTCTCTATCACACTCTGACACACTCTGACACTCAGAGACACTCACTGTCACTCTCTGACACTCACTGTCACTCTCTGACACTACCTATCAATCTCTGACACTCTCTGACACTCTCTAACACTCACTAACACTCTTTGACACTCTCTGACACTCACTGACACTCTCACTATCACTCTCTGACACTCTCTGACGCTCTCTGACGCTCTCTATCACTCTCTATTACTCTCTGACACTCACTATCACTCTCAGACACTCACTATCACTCTCTGATACTCTCTGACACTCACTATCACTCTCTGACACTCTCTATCTATCTCTGACACTCTCTGACACTCAATATCACTCTATGACACTCTCTGTCCCTCTCTGACACTCACTATCACTGTCTGACACTCTCTATCACTCTCTGATACCCTCAGACACTTACTATCACTCTCTGACACTCTCTATCACTCTCTGACACTCTCAGACAATGACTATCACTCTCTGACACTCTCTGACACTCTCTATCACTCTCTGACACTCTCTGATACTCTCAGACACTCACAGAAACTCACTATCACTCTCTGACACTCTCTGACTCTCTCTGACACTCTCTGACACTCTCTGACACTCACGGACACTCACTATCACTCTCTGATACTCTCTGACACTCTCTATCAATCTCTGACACTCTCTGACACTCACAATCACTCTCTGACACACTCTGACACTCTCAGACACTCTCAGACACTCAGTGTCACTATCTGACTCTCTCTGACACTCTCTATCACTGTCTATCACTCTCTGACACACTCTGACACACTCTATCACTCTCTATCACAATCTGACACACTCTGACACTCAGAGACACTCACTGTCACTCTGTGACACTCTCTGACACTCACTATCACTCTCTGAAACTCCCTATCACTCTCTGATACTCTCTGAAACTCACTATCACTCTCTGATACTCTCTGACACTCTCTATCACTCTCTGACACGCACTATCACTCTCTGACACTCTCTGACACTCACAATCACTCTCTGACACACTCTGACACTCTTAGACACTCATTGTCACTCTCTGACACTCTCTGACAATTTCAGACAATCACTATCACTCTCTGACACTCTCTGACACACCTTATCACTCTCTATCACACTCTGACACACTCTGACACTCAGAGACACTCACTGTCACTCTCTGACACTCTCTGACACTCACTGTCACTCTCTGACACTACCTATCAATCTCTGACACTCTCTGACACTCTCTAACACTCACTAACACTCTTTGACACTCTCTGACACTCACTGACACTCTCACTATCACTCTCTGACACTCTCTGACGCTCTCTGACGCTCTCTATCACTCTCTATTACTCTCTGACACTCACTATCACTCTCAGACACTCACTATCACTCTCTGATACTCTCTGACACTCACTATCACTCTCTGACACTCTCTATCTATCTCTGACACTCTCTGACACTCACTATCACTCTCTGACAGTCTCTATCACTCTCAGACACTCTCTATCACTCAGACACTCTCTGACACACTCAGACACTCTCTACCACTCTCATTCACTCTCTGACACTCTCTGATACACTCTAACCCTCTCAGACACTCCCTGACACTCTCTATTACTCTCTGACTCAATCTGACACTCTCAGACAGTCTCAGACACTCTCTATCACTCTCTGACACTCTCTGACACTCTCTGACACTCTCTGATGCTCTCTGATACACTCTGACACTCTCTGACACTCTCTGACACTCTCAGACACACTCAGACACTCTCTGACACTCTCCCTGACACTCTCTGACACTTTCAGACACTCTCTGCCACTCGCTATCGCTCTCTGACACTCTCTGACACTCAATATCACTCTCTGACACTCTCTGTCCCTCTCTGACACTCACTATCACTGTCTGACACTCTCTATCACTCTCTGACACTCTCAGACACTTACTATCACTCTCTGACACTCTCTATCAAGCTCTGACACTCTCTGTCCCTCTCTAACACTCTCTGACACTCTCTGACACTCTCAGACATTCTCATACACTCACTATCACTCTCTTACAACCTCTGACAACCTCTGACACTCTCTGACACTCTCAGACACTCTCAGACACTCACTATCACTCTCTGACACTCTCTGATACACACTATCACTCTCTGATACTCTCTATCAATCTCTGACACTCTCTGACACTCACTATCACTCTCTGACACTCTCTATCACTCCCAGACTCTCTCTATCACTCTCTATCACTCTCAGACACTCTCAGACAATCACTATCACTCTCTGACACTCACTATCACTCTCTGACACTCTCTCACACTCTCTGACACTCTCTGAAACTCTCTATCTCTCTTTGACACTCTCTATCACTCTCTGACACTCTCTGACACTCTCTATCACTCTCTGACACTCTCTGACACTCTCAGACACTCTCAGACACTCACTATCACTCTTTGATACTCTCTGACACTCACTATCACTCTCTGATACTCTCTGACACTCTCTATCACTCTCTGACACGCACTATCACTCTCTGACACTCTCTGACACTCACAATCACTCTCTGACACACTCTGACACTCTCAGACACTCACTATCACTCTCTGACACTCTCTGACACTCTCTATCACTCTCTGACACGCACTATCACTCTCTGACACTCTCTGACACTCACAATCACTCTCTGACACTCTCTGACACTCTCTGACACTCTCTGACACTCACTATCACTCTCTGACACTCTCTGACACTCTCTATCAATCTCTGACACGCACTATCACTCTCTGACACTCTCTGACACTCACAATCACTCTCTGACACACTCTGACACTCTTAGACACTCAGTGTCACTCTCTGACACTCTCTGACAATCTCAGACAATCACTAACACTCTCTGACACTCTCTGACACACTCTATCACTCTCTATCACACTCTGACACACTCTGACACTCAGAGACACTCACTGTCACTCTCTGACACTCTCTGACACTCACTGTCACTCTCTGACACTACCTATCACTCTCTGACACTCTCTGACACTCTCTATCACTCTCTGACACTCTCTGACACTCTCAGACACTCTCAGACACTCACTATCACTCTCTGATACTCTCTGACACTCACTATCACTCTCTGATACTCTCTGACACTCTCTATCACACTCTGACACGCACTATCACTCTCTGACACGCACTATCACTCTCTGACACTCTCTGACACTCACAATCACTCTCTGACACGCTCTGACACTCTTAGACACTCAGTGTCACTCTCTGACACTCTCTGACAATCTCAGACAATCACTATCACTCTCTGACACTCTCTGACACACTCTATCACTCTCTATCACACTCTGACACACTCTGACACTCTCTGATACTCTCTGATACACTCTGACACTCTCTGACACTCTCTGACACTCTCAGACACACTCAGACACTCTCTGACACTCTCTCTGACACTCTCTGACACTTTCAGACACTCTCTGCCACTCTCTATCGCTTTTTGACATTCTCTGACACTCAATATCACTCTCTGACACTCTCTGTCCCTCTCTGACACTCACTATCACTGTCTGACACTCTCTAACACTCTCTGACAATCTCAGACACTTACTATCACTCTCTGACACTCTCTATCTCTCTCTGACACTCTCTGTCCCTCTCTAACACTCTCTGACACTCTCTGACACTCTCAGACATTCTCATACACTCACTATCACTCTCTTACAACCTCTGACAACCTCTGACACTCTCTGACACTCTCAGACACTCTCAGACACTCACTATCACTCTCTGATACTCTCTGATACACAGTATCACTCTCTAATACTCTCTATCAATCTCTGACACTCTCTGACACTCACTATCACTCTCTGACACTCTCTATCACTCCCAGACTCTCTCTATCACTCTCTATCACTCTCAGAAACTCTCAGACAATCACTATCACTCTCTGACACTCACTATCACTCTCTGACACTCTCTCACACTCTCTGACACTCTCTGAAACTCTCTATCTCTCTTTGACACTCTCTATCACCCTCTGACACTCTCTGACACTCTCTATCACTCTCTGACACTCTCTGACACTCTCTGACACTCTCAGACACTCTCAGACACTCACTATCACTGTCTGATACTCTCTGACACTCACTATCACTCTCTGATACTCTCTGATACTCTCTATCACTCTCTGACACGCACTATCACTCTCTGACACTCTCTGACACTCACAATCACTCTCTGACACACTCTGACACTCTCAGACACACAGTGTCACTCTCTGACTCTCTCTGACACTCTCTATCACTGTCTATCACTCTCTGACACACTCTGACACACTCTATCACTCTCTTTCACAATCTGACACACTCTGACACTCAGATACACTCACTGTCACTCTGTGACACTCTCTGACACTCTCTGACACTCACTATCACTCTCTGAAACTCCCTATCACTCTCTGATACTCTCTGAAACTCACGATCACTCTCTGATACTCTCTGACACTCTCTATCACTCTCTGACACGCACTATCACTCTCTGACACTCTCTGACACTCACAATCTCTCTCTGACACACTCTGACACTCTTAGACACTCAGTGTCACTCTCTGACACTCTCTGACAATCTCAGACAATCACTATCACTCTCTGACACTCTCTGACACACTCTATCACTCTCTATCACACTCTGACACACTCTGACACTCAGAGACACTCACTGTCACTCTCTGACACTCTCTGACACTCACTGTCACTCACTGGCACTCTCTGACACTACCTATCAATCTCTGACACTCTCTGACACTCTCTAACACTCACTAACACTCTCTGACACTCTCTGACACTCTCTGACACTCTCTGACACTCTCACTATCACTCTCTGACACTCTCTGACGTTCTCTGACGCTCTCTATCACGCTCTGACACTCTCTATTACTCTCTGACACTCACTATCATTCTCAGACACTCACTATCACTCTCTGATACTCTCTGACACTCACTATCACTCTCTGACACTCTCTATCTATCTCTGACACTCTCTGACACTCTCTATCACTCTCTGACAGTCTCTATCACTCTCAGACACTCTCTATCACTCTGACACTCTCTGATACACTCTGGCACTCTCAGACACTCTCTGACACACTCAGACACTCTCTACCACTCTCATTCACTCTCTGATACACTCTATCCCTCTCAGACACTCCCTGACACTCTCTATCACTCTCTGACTCAATCTGACACTCTCAGACAGTCTCAGACACTCTCTATCACTCTCTGACACTCTCTGACACTCTCTGATACTCTCTGATACACTCTGACACTCTCTGACACTCTCTGACACTCTCAGACACACTCAGACACTCTCTGACACTCTCTGACACTCTCTCTGACACTCTCTGACACTTTCAGACACTCTCTGCCACTCTCTATCGCTCTCTGACACTCTCTGATGCTCTCTGTCACTCTCTGACCCTCTCTATCACTCTCTGACCCTCTCTGACACTCTCAGACCCACAAAGATACTCGCTGACACTCAATATCACTCTCTGACACTCTCTGACACTTTCAGACACTCTCTGTCACTCACTATCACTCTCTGACACTCTCTGACACTTTCAGACATTCTCTGCCACTCTCTATCACTCGCTGACACTTTCAGACACTCTCTGCCACTCTCTATCACTCTCTGTCACTCTCTGACACTCTCTGACACTTTCAGACACTCTCTGCCACTCTCTATCACTCTCTATCACCCTCTGACACTCTCTGACACTTTCAGACACTCTCTGCCACTCTCTATCACTCTCTGACACTCTCTGACACTTTCACACTCTCTGACACTCTCAAACTCTCTGACGCTTTCAGACACTCTCTGCCACTCTATCACTCGCTGACACTATCTATCACTCTCTGACACTCTCACACTCTCTGACACTCTCTGACACTCTCTCACACTCTCTGACGCTCTCTGACCCTCTCGGACTCTCTCGGACCCTCTCCGACACTCTCTCAAAGTTTATATCACTCTCTGACACTGTGACACTCTCTATCACTCTCTGACTCTGTCTGACACACTCTGACACTCTCTGAAACTCTCTATCACTCTCTGAAACTCTCTGACACTCGCAGACACTCTCTGGCACTCTCTATCTCTCTCTGACACTCTCTATCACTCTCTGACACCCTCTATCACTCTCAGACAATCCCTGACCCTCCCAGACGCTCTCTGACACTCTCTATCACTCTCTGTCACTCTCTGACACTCTCTGGCACTCTTTGACACTCTCTGACACTCTCAGACACTCTCTGACACTCCGTATCACTATCACTCTGTATCTCTCTCAGTCTTTTTCTGACACTCTCAGACACTCTCAGACACTCTCTGATTCTCTCTGACTCTCTCTGACTCTCTCTGACACTCTCTCACACTCTTTGTCACAGAGAGAGAGAGAACAGCGGGAGCAGAGCTTTGAAATGTGCGCCAAGAAGTCGGAAGCCACACAGAGAGAGAGAGAGAGAGAACAGCGGGAGCAGAGCTTTGAAAAGCGCACCAAGAAATGGGAAGCCACAGAGAGAGAGAGGGAGAACAGCGGCAGCACAGATTTGAAAAGCGCGCCAAGAAATCGGAAGCCACACAGAGAGAGAGAGAGAGAGAACAGCGGGAGCAAAGCTTTGAAAAGCGCGACAAGAAATCGGATGTCACAGAGAGATGGAGAGAACAGCGGGAGCTGAGCTTGGAAAAGCGCGCCAAGAAATCGGATGTCACAGAGAGAGAGAGAGAGAACAGCGAGAGCTGAGCTTGGAAAAGCGCGCCAAGAAATCGGATGTCACAGAGAGAGAGAGAGAGAGAGAGAAAGAACAGCGGGAGCAGAGCTTTGAAATGCGCGCCAAGAAATCGGAAGCCACAGAGAGAGAGAGAGAGAGAACAGCGGGAGCAAAGCTTTGAAAAGCGCGCCAAAAAATCGGATGTCACAGAGAGAGAGAGAGAGAACAGCGGCAGCAGAGATTTGAAAAGCGCGCCAAGAAATCGGAAGCCACAGAGAGAGAGAGAGAGAGAGAGAACAGCGGGAGCTGAGCTTGGAAAAGCGCGCCAAGAAATCGGATGTCAGAGAGAGAGAGCGAGAGAACAGCGGCAGCAGAGATTTGAAAAGCGTGCCAAGAAATCGGAAGCCACAGAGCCAGAGAGAGAACAGCGGGAGCTGAGCTTTGAAAAGTGTGCCAAGAAATCGGAAGCCATTTCTCGTGTCAAGGCGGAGCGCACGCGGGACTGCTGGGTAAGTGAGGTTACATATTTGGGCAGTTGCTTTCGTGTCCCTGCTGACTGCACCTACGGGAAGTGCACCCAACTCCAGCTCCTCGAGAACCGCGTTAGGGAACTGGAGCTGGATGAACTTCGGATCATTCGGGAGGCGGAGGGGGTTATTGACAGGAGTTATAGGGAGGTCTTTGCTCTAGTCGCTCTGAACAGGCTCCAGAAGCTGGCCGAGCGCGTCTACCCTGAGGCACAGTGTGGCTTTCGTGCAGAGAGATCGACTATTGACATGCTGTTCTCCCTTCGTCAGATACAGGAGAAATGCCGTGAACAACAGATGCCCCTCTACATTGCTTTCATTGATCTCACCAAAGCCTTTGACCTCGTCAGCAGACGTGGTCTCTTCAGACTACTAGAAAAGATCGGATGTCCACCAAAGCTACTAAGTATCATCACCTCATTCCATGACAATATGAAAGGCACAATTCAACATGGTGGCTCCTCATCAGAGCCCTTTCCTATCCTGAGTGGTGTGAAACAGGGCTGTGTTCTCGCACCCACACTTTTTGGGATTTTCTTCTCCCTGCTGCTTTCACATGCGTTCAAATCCTCTGAAGAAGGAATTTTCCTCCACACAAGATCAGGGGGCAGGTTGTTCAACCTTGCCCGTCTAAGAGCGAAGTCCAAAGTACGGAAAGTCCTCATCAGAGAACTCCTCTTTGCTGACGATGCTGCTTTAACATCTCACACTGAAGAATGCCTGCAGAGTCTCATCGACAGGTTTGCGTCTGCTTGCAATGAATTTGGCCTAACCATCAGCCTCAAGAAAACGAACATCATGGGGCAGGATGTCAGAAATGCTCCATCCATCAATATTGGCGACCACGCTCTGGAAGTGGTTCAAGAGTTCACCTACCTAGGCTCAACTATCACCAGTAACCTGTCTCTAGATGCAGAAATCAACAAGCGCATGGGTAAGGCTTCCACTGCTATGTTCAGACTGGCCAAGAGAGTGTGGGAAAATGGCGCACTGACACGGAACACAAAAGTCCGAGTGTATCAGGCCTGTGTCCTCAGTACCTTGCTCTACGGCAGCGAGGTCAGGACAACGTATGCCAGCCAAGAGCGACGTCTCAATTCATTCCATCTTCGCTGCCTTCGGAGAATACTTGGCATCAGGTGGCAGGACTATATCTCCAACACAGAAGTCCTTGAAGCGGCCAACATCCCCAGCTTATACACACTACTGAGTCAGCGGCGCTTGAGATGGCTTGGCCATGTGAGCCGCATGGAAGATGGCAGGATCCCCAAAGACACATTGTACAGCGAGCTCGCCACTGGTATCAGACCCACCGGCCGTCCATGTCTCCGTTATAAAGACGTCTGCAAACGCGACATGAAATCGTGTGACATTGATCACAAGTCGTGGGAGTCAGTTGCCAGCATTCGCCAGAGCTGGCGGGCAGCCATAAAGACAGGGCTAAATTGTGGCGAGTCGAAGAGACTTAGTAGTTGGCAGGAAAAAAGACAGAGGCGCAAGGGGAGAGCCAACTGTGCAACAGCCCCAACAAACAAATTTCTCTGCAGCACCTGTGGAAGAGCCTGTCACTCCAGAATTGGCATTTATAGCCACTCCAGGCGCTGCTTCACAAACCACTGACCACCTCCAGGCGCGTATCCATCGTCTCTCGAGATAAGGAGGCCCAAAAGAAAAGAAGAATATAGGGAGGTAGTCACACCTCAGGTAAAAGAAGTAGGTAGATGGGTTACCGTCAGGGGAAGAAGGAGAGGGAACCAGCAGGCAGTGCAGGGATCCCCTGTGGCCGTTTCCCTCAACAGCAGGTATACCGTTTTGGATACTGTTGGGGGGGGGGACTTACCAGGGGTAAGCAATGGGGTACAGGTCTCTGGCACAGAGTCTGTCCCTGTTGCTCAGAAGGGAAGGGGGAAGAGGAGCAGAGAATTAGTTATTGGGGACTCCACAGTTAGGGGAACAGATAGGAGGTTCTGTGGGAACGAGAGAGACTCATGGTTGGTGTGTTGCCTCCCAGGTTCGTGATGTCTCGGATCGTGTTTTTGGGATCCTTAAGGGGGAGGGGGAGCAGCCCGAAGTCGTGGTCCACATAGGCACCAACGACATAGGTAGGAAGAGAGATGGGGATTTAAGGCAGAAATTCAGGGAGCTAGGGTGGAAGCTTCGAGCGAGAACAAACAGAGTTGTTATCTCTGGGTTGTTGCCCGTGCCACGTGCTAGCGAAGCGAGGAATAGGGAGAGAGAGGAGTTGAACACGTGGCTGCAGGGATGGTGTAGGAGGGAGGGTTTTGGTTTCCTGGATAATTGGGGCTCTTTCTGGGGTAGGTGGGACCTCTACAAACAGGATGGTCTTCACCTGAACCAGAGGGGTACCAATATCCTGGGGGGCAGATTTGCTAGTGCTCTTCGGGGGGGGCTTAAAATAATTCAGCAGCTGTTTGGGAACCTAAATTGTAGTTCCAGTGTACAGGATGTTGAGAGTAGTGAGGTCAGGGATAAGGTTACAAGGACGCAGGAGGGCACTGGCAAGCAAGAACTTGGTTTAAAGTGTGTCTACTTCAAAGCCAGGAGCATCCGAAATAAGGTGGGCGAGCTTGCAGCATGGGTTGGTATCTGGGATCTCGATGTTGTGGCCATTTCAGAGACATGGGTGGAGCAGGGACAGGAATGGATGTTGCAGGTTCCGGGATTTAGATGTTTCAGTAAGAACAGAAAAGATGGTAAAAGAGAGGCGGGGGGGGGAGGGGTGGCATTGTTAATCGAGGAGAGTATTACGGCAGCAGAAAGGACGTTTGAGGACTCGTCTACTGAGGTAGTATGGGCCGAGGTTAGAAACAGGAGAGGAGAGGTCACCCTGTTGGGAGTCTTCTATAGACCTCCGAATAGTTCCAGAGATGTCGAGGAAAGGATAGCGAAGATGATTCTCGACAGGAGCGAGAGTAACAGGGTAGTTGTTATGGGGGACTTTAACTTTCCAAATATTGACTGGAATTCGAGTACTTTAGAAGGGTCAGTTTTTGTCCAGTGTGTGCAGGAGGGTTTTCTGACACAGTATGTAGACTGGCCAACCAGGGGCGATGCCACATTGGATTTGGTACTGGGTAATGAACTCGGCCAGCTGTTAGATTTAGATGTTTAGTTTAGAGATACAGCACTGAAACAGGCCCTTCGGCCCACCGAGTCTGTGCCGACGATCAACCACCCATTTTATACTAATCCTACACCAATCCCCATATTCCCACCACATCCCCACCTGTCCCTATATTTCCCTACCACCGACCTATACTAGGGGCAACTTACAATGGCCAATTTACCTACCAACCTGCAAGTCTTTTGGCTTGTGGGAGGAAACCGGAGCACCCGGAGAAAACCCACGCAGACACAGGGAGAACTTGCAAACTCCACACAGGCAGTACCCAGAATTGAACCCGGGTCGCTGGAGCTGTGGTGCTGACCACTGCGCCACTGTGCCTTTGGTGATAGTGATCACAATTCGGTTAGGTTGACCTTCGCGATGGGCAGGGACAGGTATATACCGCAGGGCAAGAATTATAGCTGGGGGAAAGGAAATTATGATGCGATTAGGCAAGATTTAGGATGCGTAGGATGGGGAAGGAAACTGCAGTGGATGGGCACCATCGAAATGTGGAGCTTATTCAAGGAGCAGCGACTGCGTGTCCTTGATAAGTATGTACCTGTCAGGCAGGGAGGAAGTTGTCGGGCGAGGGAGCCGTGGTTTACTGAAGAAGTTGCAGCGCTTGTCAAGAGGAAGAAGAAGGCTTATGTTAGGATGAGACGTGAAGACTCAGTTAGGGCGCTTGAGAGTTACAAGCTAGCCAGGAAGGATCTAAAGGGAGAGCTAAGAAGAGAGAGGAGAGGACACGAGAAGTCATTGGCAGATAGGATCAAGGAAATCCCTAAGGCTTTCTATAGGTATATCAGGAATAAAATAATGACTAGAGTTAGATTAGGGCCAATCAAGGATAGTAGTGGGAAGTTGTGTGTGGAATCAGAGGAGATAGGGGAAGCGTTAAATGAATATTTTTCGTCAGTATTTACAGTAGAGAAAGAAAATGTTGTCGAGGAGAATACTGAGATAAAGACTACTAGGATAGATTGGATTGAGGTTCACAAGGAGGAGCTGTTAGCAATTTTGGAAAGTGTGAAAATAGATAAGTCCCCTGGGCCAGATTTATCCTAGGATTCTCTGGGAAGCCAGGGAGGAGATTGCAAAGCCTTTGTCCTTGATCTTTATGTCGTCATTGTCGACAGGAATAGTGCCGGAAGACTGGAGGATAGCAAGTGTTGCCGCCTTGTTGAAGAAGGGGAGTAGAGACAGCCCTGGTAATTATAGACCTTTGAGCCTTACTTCGGTTGTGGGTAAAATGTTGGAAAAGGTTATGAGAGATAGGATTTATAATCATCTGGAAAAGATTAAGTTCATTAGCGATAGTCAGCACGGTTTTGTGACGGGTAGGTCGTGCCTCACAAACCTTATTGAGTTTTTTGAGAAGGTGAACAAACAGGTGGATGAGGGTAAAGCTGTGGATGTGGTGTATATGGATTTCAGTAAGGCGTTTGAATAAGAATTAGAACATTACAGCGCAGTACAGGCCCTTTGGCCCTCGATGTTGCGTCGACCTGTGAAGCCATCTGACCTACACTATTCCATTTTCATCCATATGTCTATCCAATGACCACTTAAATACCCTTAAAGTTGGCGAGTCTACTACTGTTGCAGGCAGGGCGTTGCACGCCCCTACTACTCTCTGAATAATGAAACTACCTCTAACATCTGTCCGATATCTATCACCCCTCAACTTAAAGCTATGTCCCCTCGTGTTTGCCATCACCATCCGAGGAAAAAGACTCTCACTACCCACCCTATCTAACCCTCTGATTATCTTATATGTCTCTATTAAGTCACCTCTCCTCCTCCTTCTCTCCAACGAAAACAACCTCTAGTCCCTCAGCCTTTCCTCGTAAGACCTTCCCTCCATACCAGGCAACATCCTAGAAAATCTTCTCTGCACCCTTTCCAAAGCTTCCACAGACATCCTATAATGCGGTGACCAGAACTGCACACAATACTCCAGGTGCGGTCTCACCAGAGTTTTGTACAGCTGCAGCATGACCTCGTGGTTCCGAAACTCGATCCCCCTACTAATAAAAGCTAACACACCATATGCCTTCTTAACAGCCCCATTAACCTGGGTAGCAACTTTCAGGGATTTATGTACCTGGACACCAAGATGTCTCTGTTCATCTACACTACCAAGAATCTTCCCATTAGCTCAGTACTCTGCATTCCTGTTACTCCTTCCAAAGTGAATCATCTCACACTTTTCCGCATTAAACTCCATTTGCCATCTCTTAGCCCAGCTCTGCAGCCTATCTATGTCCCTCTTTCCCTACAACATCCCTCGGCACTATCCACAACTCCAACGACCTTAGTGTCATCCGCAAATTTACTAACCCACTCTTCCACACACACATCATTTATAAAAATGACAAACAGCAGTGGCCCCAAAACAGATGATTGCGGTACACCACTGGAAACAGAACTCTAGGATGAACATTTGCCATCAACCACTACCCTCTGTCTACTTTCAGCAAGCCAATTACTGATCCAAAGATCTAAATAGCCTTCAACCATATACTTCCGTATTTTCAGACAGTCTCTGACACTCTCAGGCACTCTCAGAAAGTCTCTGACAAACTCTCTCACTCTCTGACACTCTCAATCACTCCCTATCACTCTCAGACACTCACAGACTCTCTCCGACACTCTCTATCACTCTCCATCACTCTCTGACACTCTCTGTCACTCTCAGACACCATCTCACACTCTCTGACACTCTCTGGCACTCTATATCACTCTCTGACACTCTCGAACACACTCTGACACTCACAGACACTCTCAGACACTCTCTGACACTCTCTGATACTCTCTATCACTCTCTGATACTCTCTGACACTCTCAGACACTCTCTGACACTCTCTGGCACTCTCTCGCACTCTCTGACTCTCTATATCACTCTCTGACACTCTCTATCTCTCTCTGACACCCTCTGAAACTCTCAATCACTCTCTGACACACTCTGACAATCTCTGACACTCTCTGTTGCTCTCGGATACACTCTGACACTCGCTGACACTCTCAGACTCTCTCTGACACACTCTTTCATACGCGATCACACTCTGACAAACTGTATCACACACTGACACTCGCTGACACTCTCTTACACCCTCTGACACTCTCTGGCAGTCTCTGCAACTCTCCGGCACTCTCTATCACTCTCTGACTCTCTCTGACACTCTCTATCACTCTCTGACACTCTCGATCACTCTCTATCACTCTCTATCACTCTCTGACACACTCTGACCCTCTCTGACACTCTCTGACACTCTCAGACACTCTCCATCACTCTTTGACACTCTCCATCACTCTCTGAAACTCTCTCTCACTCTCTGACACTCACGGATACTCCCTGACACTATCTGTCGCTCTCGGACACTCTCAGACACTTTCCATCACTCTCTGAAACTCTCAGAATCTCTCTGAAACTCTCTTTCACACTCTATCACTCTCTGACACACTCTCTCACTCTCTGACACACTTTGACACTCTCTATCACTCTCTGACAATCTCTGACACTCTCTGATAAACTCTGACACTCTCACACACTATCACTCTCTGACATTCTCTATCACTCTCTGACACTCACAGACACACTCTGACACTATCAGACACTGTCAGACAGTCTCAGACACTCTCTATCACTCTCCGAAACTCTCTACCACGCTTTGAGTCTCTCTATTTCTCTCTATCACTCTCTGGCACTCTCGGATACACGCTGACACTCCCTGACACTCTCTGACACTCTCTTTCACTCTCTGACACTCTCTGACAATCTCAGACACACTCAGACACTCTCTGACACTCTCTATCACTCTCTGACACTCTCTGACACATTCATACACTCTCAGACACTCACTGCCACTCTCTACCACGCTCTGAAACACTCTGACACACCCTGACGCTCTCTGACACATTCTGTCACTCTCTGACAATCTCAGACACAATCAGAAACTCTCAGACACTCTCTGTCACTCTCTGACACTCTCTGACACTTTCAGACACTCTCAGACACACTCAGACACACTCAGACACTCTCTGGCACTCTCTGGCACTCTCTATCACTCTCTGACACTCTCTGACAATGTCAGACACAATCAGACACTCTCTGGCACTCTCTGGCGGTCTCTGTCACTCTCTGGCACTCTCTATCACACTCTGACACTCTCTGACACTCTCTGACACTCTCTGAATGTTTATATCACTCTCTGACACACTCTATCACTGCCTGACACTCCCTGACACTCTCAGACTCTCCCTGACACTCTCAGACTCTCTCTGACTCTCTCAATCACTCTCTGACACTCTCTGACACTCTCAGACACTCTCTGACACTCTCTGGCACTCTCTCGCACTCTCTGACACTCTATATCACTCTCTGACACTCTCTATCACTCTCTGACACTCACTGACACACTCTGACACTATCAGACACTGTCAGACAGTCTCAGACACTCTCTATCACTCTCCGAAACTCTCTACCACGCTTTGAGTCTCTCTATTTCTCTCTATCACTCTCTGGCACTCTCGGATACACGCTGACACTCCCTGACACTCTCTGACACTCTCTTTCACTCTCTGACACTCTCTGACAATCTCAGACACACTCAGACACTCTCTGACACTCTCTATCACTCTCTGACACTCTCTGACACATTCAGACACTCTCAGACACTCACTGCCACTCTCTACCACGCTCTGAAACACTCTGACACACCCTGACGCTCTCTGACACATTCTGTCACTCTCTGACAATCTCAGACACAATCAGAAACTCTCAGACACTCTCTGTCACTCTCTGATACTCTCTGACACTTTCAGACACTCTCAGACACACTCAGACACACTCAGACACTCTCTGGCACTCTCTGGCACTCTCTATCACTCTCTGACACTCTCTGACAATGTCAGACACAATCAGACACTCTCTGGCACTCTCTGGCGGTCTCTGTCACTCTCTGGCACTCTTTATCACACTCTGACACTCTCTGACACTCTCTGACACTCTCTGAATGTTTATATCACTCTCTGACACACTCTATCACTGCCTGACACTCCCTGACACTCTCAGACTCTCCCTGACACTCTCAGACTCTCCCTGACACTCTCAGACTCTCTCTGACTCTCTCTATCACTCTCTGACACTCTCTGACACTCTCTGACACTCTCAGACACTCTCTGACGCTCTCAGACACTCTCTCTCACTCTCTGTCGCTCTCTATAACTCTCTGACACTCTCTATCACTTTCTGACACTGCCTGACACACACTGACACATTCTATCAATTACTGACAATCTCAGACACTCTGAGACTTTTTCAGACACTCTCTGACAAACTTTATCAATCTCTGACACTCTCTGACACTCTATATCACTCTCTGACACTCTCTGATACACTCTGACACTCTCAGACTCTCTCTGACACACTCTTTCACACGCGATCACACTCTGACACACTGTATCACACACTGACACTCGCTGACACTCTCTTACACCCTCTGACACTCTCTGGCAGTCTCTGCAACTCTCCGGCACTCTCTATCACTCTCTGACTCTCTCTGACACTCTCTATCACTCTCTGACACTCTCGATCACTCTCTATCACTCTCTATCACTCTCTGACACACTCTGACCCTCTCTGACACTCTCTGACCCTCTCTGACACTCTCTGACACTCTCAGACACTCTCCATCACTCTTTGACACTCTCCATCACTCTCTGACACTCTCTATCACTCTCTGACACTCACGGATACTCCCTGACACTATCTGTCGCTCTCGGACACTCTCAGACACTTTCCATCACTCTCTGACACTCTCAGAATCTCTCTGAAACTCTCTTTCACACTCTATCACTCTCTGACACACTCTCTCACTCTCTGACACACTTTGACACTCTCTATCACTCTCTGACAATCTCTGACACTCTCTGATAAACTCTGACACTCTCACACACTATCACTCTCTGACACTCTCTATCACTCTCTGACACTCACTGACACACTCTGACACTATCAGACACTGTCAGACAGTCTCAGACACTCTCTATCACTCTCCGAAACTCTCTACCACGCTTTGAGTCTCTCTATTTCTCTCTATCACTCTCTGGCACTCTCGGATACACGCTGACACTCCCTGACACTCTCTGACACTCTCTTTCACTCTCTGACACTCTCTGACAATCTCAGACACACTCAGACACTCTCTGACACTCTCTATCACTCTCTGACACTCTCTGACACATTCAGACACTCTCAGACACTCACTGCCACTCTCTACCACGCTCTGAAACACTCTGACACACCCTGACGCTCTCTGACACATTCTGTCACTCTCTGACAATCTCAGACACAATCAGAAACTCTCAGACACTCTCTGTCACTCTCTGACACTCTCTGACACTTTCAGACACTCTCAGACACACTCAGACACACTCAGACACTCTCTGGCACTCTCTGGCCCTCTCTATCACTCTCTGACACTCTCTGACAATGTCAGACACAATCAGACACTCTCTGGCACTCTCTGGCGGTCTCTGTCACTCTCTGGCACTCTCTATCACACTCTGACACTCTCTGACACTCTCTGACACTCTCTGAATGTTTATATCACTCTCTGACACACTCTATCACTGCCTGACACTCCCTGACACTCTCAGACTCTCCCTGACACTCTCAGACTCTCTCTGACTCTCTCAATCACTCTCTGACACTCTCTGACACTCTCAGACACTCTCTGACACTCTCTGGCACTCTCTCGCACTCTCTGACACTCTATATCACTCTCTGACACTCTCTATCTCTCTCTGACACCCTCTGAAACTATCAATCACTCTCTGACACACTCTGACAATCTCTGAAACTTTCTGTTGCTCTCAGATACACTCTGACACTCGCTGACACTCTCAGACTCTCTCTGACACACTCTTTCACACGCGATCACACTCTGACACACTGTATCACACACTGACACTCGCTGACACTCTCTTACACCCTCTGACACTCTCTGGCAGTCTCTGCAACTCTCCGGCACCCTCTATCACTCTCTGACTCTCTCTGACACTCTCTATCACTCTCTGACACACTCGATCACTCTCTATCACTCTCTATCACTCTCTGACAAACTCTGACCCTCTCTGACACTCTCTGACACTCTCAGACACTCTCCATCACTCTATGACACTCTCCATCACTCTCTGACACTCTCGATCACTCTCTGACACTCACGGATACTCTCTGACACTATATGTCGCTCTCGGACACTCTCAGACACTTTCCATCACTCTCTGACACTCTCAGACTCTCTCTGAAACTCTCTTTCACACTCTATCACTCTCTGACACACTCTCTCACTCTCTGACACACTTTGACACTCTCTATCATTCTCTGACAATCTCTGACACTCTCTGATAAACTCTGACACTCTCACACACTATCACTCTCTGACACTCTCTATCACTCTCTGACACTCACTGACACACTCTGACACTCTCAGACACTGTCAGACAGTCTCAGACACTCTCTATCACTCTCTGAAACTCTCTACCACGCTTTGACTCTCTCTATTTCTCTCTATCACTCTCTGGCACTCTCTGACACTCTCGGATACACGCTGACACTCCCTGACACTCCCTGACACTCCCTGACACTCTCTGACACTCTCTTTCACTCTCTGACACTCTCTGACAATCTCAGACACACTCAGACACTCTCTGACACTCTCTATCACTCTCTGACACTCTCTGACACATTCAGACACTCTCAGACACTCACTGCCACTCTCTACCACTCTCTGATACACTCTGACACACCCTGACGCTCTCTGACACATTCTGTCACTCTCTGACAATCTCTGACAATCTCAGACACAATCAGAAACTCTCAGACACTCTCTGTCACTCTCTGACACTCTCTGACACTTTCAGACACTCTCAGACACACTCAGACACACTCAGACACTCTCTGGCACTCTCTGGCACTCTCTGGCACTCTCTATCAATCTCTGACACTCTCTGACAATCTCAGACACAATCAGACACTCTCTGGCGGTCTCTATCACTCTCTGGCACTCTCTATCACACTCTGACACTCTCTGACACACTCTGACACTCTCTGAATGTTTATATCACTCTCTGACACACTCTATCACTGCCTGACACTCCCTGACACTCTCAGACTTTCCCTGACACTCTCAGACTCTCTCTGACACTCTCTATCACTCTCTGACACTCTCGATCACTCTCTATCACTCTCTATCACTCTCTGACACACTCTGACCCTCTCTGACACTCTCTGACCCTCTCTGACACTCTCTGACACTCTCAGACACTCTCCATCACTCTTTGACACTCTCCATCACTCTCTGACACTCTCTATCACTCTCTGGCACTCACGGATACTCCCTGACACTATCTGTCGCTCTCGGACACTCTCAGACACTTTCCATCACTCTCTGACACTCTCAGAATCTCTCTGAAACTCTCTTTCACACTCTATCACTCTCTGACACACTCTCTCACTCTCTGACACACTTTGACACTCTCTATCACTCTCTGACAATCTCTGACACTCTCTGATAAACTCTGACACTCTCACACACTATCACTCTCTGACACTCACTGACACACTCTGACACTATCAGACACTGTCAGACAGTCTCAGACACTCTCTATCACTCTCCGAAACTCTCTACCACGCTTTGAGTCTCTCTATTTCTCTCTATCACTCTCTGGCACTCTCGGATACACGCTGACACTCCCTGACACTCTCTGACACTCTCTTTCACTCTCTGACACTCTCTGACAATCTCAGACACACTCAGACACTCTCTGACACTCTCTATCACTCTCTGACACTCTCTGACACATTCAGACACTCTCAGACACTCACTGCCACTCTCTACCACGCTCTGAAACACTCTGACACACCCTGACGCTCTCTGACACATTCTGTCACTCTCTGACAATCTCAGACACAATCAGAAACTCTCAGACACTCTCTGTCACTCTCTGATACTCTCTGACACTTTCAGACACTCTCAGACACACTCAGACACACTCAGACACTCTCTGGCACTCTCTGGCACTCTCTATCACTCTCTGACACTCTCTGACAATGTCAGACACAATCAGACACTCTCTGGCACTCTCTGGCGGTCTCTGTCACTCTCTGGCACTCTTTATCACACTCTGACACTCTCTGACACTCTCTGACACTCTCTGAATGTTTATATCACTCTCTGACACACTCTATCACTGCCTGACACTCCCTGACACTCTCAGACTCTCCCTGACACTCTCAGACTCTCTCTGACTCTCTCAATCACTCTCTGACACTCTCTGACACTCTCAGACACTCTCTGGCACTCTCTCGCACTCTCTGACACTCTATATCACTCTCTGACACTCTCTATCTCTCTCTGACACCCTCTGAAACTATCAATCACTCTCTGACACACTCTGACAATCTCTGACACTCTCTGTTGCTCTCAGATACACTCTGACACTCGCTGACACTCTCAGACTCTCTCTGACACACTCTTTCACACGCGATCACACTCTGACACACTGTATCACACACTGACACTCGCTGACACTCTCTTACACCCTCTGACACTCTCTGGCAGTCTCTGCAACTCTCCGGCACTCTCTATCACTCTCTGACTCTCTCTGACACTCTATATCACTCTCTGACACACTCGATCACTCTCTATCACTCTCTATCACTCTCTGACACACTCTGACCCTCTCTGACACTCTCTGACACTTTCAGACACTCTCCATCACTCTATAACACTCTCCATCACTCTCTGACACTCTCTATCTCTCTCTGACACCCTCTGAAACTATCAATCACTCTCTGACACACTCTGACAATCTCTGACACTTTCTGTTGCTCTCAGATACACTCTGACACTCGCTGACACTCTCAGACACTCTCTGACACACTCTTTCACACGCGATCACACTCTGACACACTGTATCACACACTGACACTCGCTGACACTCTCTTACACCCTCTGACACTCTCTGGCAGTCTCTGCAACTCTCCGGCACCCTCTATCACTCTCTGACTCTCTCTGACACTCTCTATCACTCTCTGACACACTCGATCACTCTCTATCACGCTCTATCACTCTCTGACAAACTCTGACCCTCTCTGACACTCTCTGACACTCTCAGACACTCTCCATCACTCTATGACACTCTCCATCACTCTCTGACACTCTCGATCACTCTCTGACACTCACGGATACTCTCTGACACTATATGTCGCTCTCGGACACTCTCAGACACTTTCCATCACTCTCTGACACTCTCAGACTCTCTCTGAAACTCTCTTTCACACTCTATCACTCTCTGACACACTCTCTCACTCTCTGACACACTTTGACACTCTCTATCATTCTCTGACAATCTCTGACACTCTCTGATAAACTCTGACACTCTCACACACTATCACTCTCTGACACTCTCTATCACTCTCTGACACTCACTGACACACTCTGACACTCTCAGACACTGTCAGACAGTCTCAGACACTCTCTATCACTCTCTGAAACTCTCTACCACGCTTTGACTCTCTCTATTTCTCTCTATCACTCTCTGGCACTCTCTGACACTCTCGGATACACGATGACACTCCCTGACACTCCCTGACACTCCCTGACACTCTCTGACACTCTCTTTCACTCTCTGACACTCTCTGACAATCTCAGACACACTCAGACACTCTCTGACACTCTCTATCACTCTCTGACACTCTCTGACACATTCAGACACTCTCAGACACTCACTGCCACTCTCTACCACTCTCTGATACACTCTGACACACCCTGACGCTCTCTGACACATTCTGTCACTCTCTGACAATCTCTGACAATCTCAGACACAATCAGAAACTCTCAGACACTCTCTGTCACTCTCTGACACTCTCTGACACTTTCAGACACTCTCAGACACACTCAGACACACTCAGACACTCTCTGGCACTCTCTGGCACTCTCTGGCACTCTCTATCAATCTCTGACACTCTCTGACAATCTCAGACACAATCAGACACTCTCTGGCGGTCTCTATCACTCTCTGGCACTCTCTATCACACTCTGACACTCTCTGACACACTCTGACACTCTCTGAATGTTTATATCACTCTCTGACACACTCTATCACTGCCTGACACTCCCTGACACTCTCAGACTTTCCCTGACACTCTCAGACTCTCTCTGACACTCTCTATCACTCTCTGACACTCTCGATCACTCTCTATCACTCTCTATCACTCTCTGACACACTCTGACCCTCTCTGACACTCTCTGACCCTCTCTGACACTCTCTGACACTCTCAGACACTCTCCATCACTCTTTGACACTCTCCATCACTCTCTGACACTCTCTATCACTCTCTGGCACTCACGGATACTCCCTGACACTATCTGTCGCTCTCGGACACTCTCAGACACTTTCCATCACTCTCTGACACTCTCAGAATCTCTCTGAAACTCTCTTTCACACTCTATCACTCTCGGACACACTCTCTCACTCTCTGACACACTTTGACACTCTCTATCACTCTCTGACAATCTCTGACACTCTCTGATAAACTCTGACACTCTCACACACTATCACTCTCTGACACTCACTGACACACTCTGACACTATCAGACACTGTCAGACAGTCTCAGACACTCTCTATCACTCTCCGAAACTCTCTACCACGCTTTGAGTCTCTCTATTTCTCTCTATCACTCTCTGGCACTCTCGGATACACGCTGACACTCCCTGACACTCTCTGACACTCTCTTTCACTCTCTGACACTCTCTGACAATCTCAGACACACGCAGACACTCTCTGACACTCTCTATCACTCTCTGACACTCTCTGACACATTCAGACACTCTCAGACACTCACTGCCACTCTCTACCACGCTCTGAAACACTCTGACACACCCTGACGCTCTCTGACACATTCTGTCACTCTCTGACAATCTCAGACACAATCAGAAACTCTCAGACACTCTCTGTCACTCTCTGATACTCTCTGACACTTTCAGACACTCTCAGACACACTCAGACACACTCAGACACTCTCTGGCACTCTCTGGCACTCTCTATCACTCTCTGACACTCTCTGACAATGTCAGACACAATCAGACACTCTCTGGCACTCTCTGGCGGTCTCTGTCACTCTCTGGCACTCTTTATCACACTCTGACACTCTCTGACACTCTCTGACACTCTCTGAATGTTTATATCACTCTCTGACACACTCTATCACTGCCTGACACTCCCTGACACTCTCAGACTCTCCCTGACACTCTCAGACTCTCTCTGACTCTCTCAATCACTCTCTGACACTCTCTGACACTCTCAGACACTCTCTGGCACTCTCTCGCACTCTCTGACACTCTATATCACTCTCTGACACTCTCTATCTCTCTCTGACACCCTCTGAAACTATCAATCACTCTCTGACACACTCTGACAATCTCTGACACTCTCTGTTGCTCTCAGATACACTCTGACACTCGCTGACACTCTCAGACTCTCTCTGACACACTCTTTCACACGCGATCACACTCTGACACACTGTATCACACACTGACACTCGCTGACACTCTCTTACACCCTCTGACACTCTCTGGCAGTCTCTGCAACTCTCCGGCACTCTCTATCACTCTGTGACTCTCTCCGACACTCTCTATCACTCTCTGACACACTCGATCACTCTCTATCACTCTCTATCACTCTCTATCACTCTCTGACACACTCTGACCCTCTCTGACACTCTCTGACACTTTCAGACACTCTCCATCACTCTATAACACTCTCCATCACTCTCTGACACTCTCGATCACTCTCTGACACTCACGGATACTCCCTGACACTATATGTCGCTCTCGGACACTCTCAGACACTTTCCATCACTCTCTGACACTCTCAGACTCTCTCTGAAACTCTCTTTCACACTCTATCACTCTCTGACACACTCTCTCACTCTCTGACACACTTTGACACTCTCTATCATTCTCTGACAATCTCTGACACTCTCTGATAAACTCTGACACTCTCACACACTATCACTCTCTGACACTCTCTATCAGTCTCTGACACTCACTGACACACTCTGACACTCTCAGACACTCTCAGACAGTCTCAGACACTCTCTATCACTCTCTGAAACTCTCTACCACGCTTTGACTCTCTCTATTTCTCTCTATCACTCTCTGGCACTCTCTGACACTCTCGGATACACGCTGACACTCCCTGACACTCCCTGACGCTCCCTGACACTCTCTGACACTCTCTTTCACTCTCTGACACTCTCTGACAATCTCAGACACACTCAGACACTCTCTGACACTCTCTATCACTCTCTGACACATTCAGACACTCTCAGACACTCACTGCCACTCTCTACCACTCTCTGATACACTCTGACACACCCTGACGCTCTCTGACACATTCTGTCACTCTCTGACAATCTCTGACAATCTCAGACACAATCAGAAACTCTCAGACACTCTCTGTCACTCTCTGACACTCTCTGACACTTTCAGACACTCTCAGACACACTCAGACACACTCAGACACTCTCTGGCACTCTCTGGCACTCTCTGGCACTCTCTATCACTCTCTGACACTCTCTGACACTCTCTGACACTCTCTGAATGTTTATATCACTCTCTGACACACTCTATCACTGCCTGACACTCCCTGACACTCTCAGACTCTCCCTGACACTCTCAGACTCTCTCTGACTCTCTCTATCACTCTCTGACACTCTCTGACACTCTCTGACACTCTCAGACACTCTCTGACACTCTCTGACGCTCTCAGACACTCTCTCTCACTCTCTGTCGCTCTCTATAACTCTCTGACACTCTCAGATACACTCTGACACTCCCTGACATTCTCTGACACTTCTGTTTCACTCTCTGACACTCTCTGATACACTCTGACAGTCTCAGACGCTCTCCACCACTCTCTGACACCCTCTATCAATCTCTGACACTCACTGACACACTCTGAAACTCTCAGACACTCTCAGACAGTCTCAGACACTCTCTATCACTCTCTGAAACTCTCTACCACGCTTTGACTCTCTCTATCACTCTCTGGCACTCTCTGACACTCTCAGATACACTCTGACACTTCCTGACATTCTCTGACACTCTGTTTCACTCTCAGACACTCTCTGACAATCTCAGACACAATCAGACACTCTTTGGCACTCTCTATCACTCTCTGACATTCTCTGACACTTTCAGACACTCTCAGACACTCTCTACCTCTCTCTACCACTCTCTACCACTCTCGGACACTCTCTTATACACTCTGACACACCCTGACACTCTCTGACACTTTCTATCACTCTCAGACACTCTCTGACAATCTCAGACACAATCAGAAACTCACAGACACTCTATGTCACTCTCTGACACTCTCTGACACTTTCAGACACTCTCAGACACTCTCAGACACTCTCTGGCACTCTCTGGCACTCTCTAACACTCTCTGGCACTCTCGATCACTCTGTCTCACTCTCTGACACTGTCTGACACTCTCTGACACTCTCTGAATGTTTATATCACTCTCTGACACACTCTATCACTGTCTGACACTCCCTGACACTTTCTGAGTCTCCTTGACACTCTCAGACTCTCTCTACCTCTCTCTACCACTCTCTACCACTCTCTGACACTCTCTTATACACTCTGACACACCCTGACACTCTCTGACACTTTCTATCACTCTCAGACACTCTCTGACAATCTCAGACACAATCAGAAACTCTCAGACACTCTATGTCACTCTCTGACACTCTCTGACACTTTCAGACAATCTCAGACACTCTCAGACACTCTCTGGCACTCTATGGCACTCTCTAACACTCTCTGGCACTTTCTATCACTCTGTCTCACTCTCTGACACTGTCTGACACTCTCTGACACTCTCTGAATGTTTATATCACTCTCTGACACACTCTATCACTGTCTGACACTCCCTGACACTTTCTGTGTCTCCTTGACACTCTCAGACTCTCTCTGACTGTCTCTATCACTATCTGACACTCTCTGACACTCTAGGACACTCTCAGACACTCTCTGACACTCTCTGACGCTCGCAGACACTCTCTATCACTCTCTATCACTCTCGATCACTCTCTGAAACTCTGTATGACTTTCTGACACTTCCTGACACACACTGACACTATCAGGCACTCTCTGAAAGTCTCTATCACTCTTTGAAACTCTCTGACACTGGCAGACACTCTCTGACACTTTCTATCACTTTCTGACACTCTCAGACACTCTCAGACATTTTCAGACACTCTCTGGCACTCTCTCTCACTCTCTGACACTCACTGACACTCTCAGACACTCTCAGACACACTCTATCACTCTCTGACACACTCTATCACTCTCTGAAACTCACTGAAAATCTCTGACACTCTCTGTCACTCTCCGATACACTCTGACACTCTCTATCACTCTCAGACACTCTCTATCACTCTCAGTCTCTCTCAGACACTCCCTGACATTCTCAGACACTCTCAGACACTCTCTATCACTCTCTGACACACTCTATCACTCTCTGAAAGTCACTGAAACTCTCTGACACTCTCTGACACTCTCTGTCACTCTCTGTCACTCTCTGACATTCTCTACCACTCTATAACTATCTCTACAACTCTCTGTCACTCTCTGACACTCTCTGACACTCTCTATCACTCTCTGACACTCTCTGACACTCTCTGACACGCTCAGACCCCCTCAGACACTCTTGATACTTTCTATTACTGTATGACACTCTCAGACACTCTCTGTTACTTTCTCTCACTCTCCGACACTGTTTGACACTCTCTGACATTCTCTGACACTCTCAGAAACTCTCTGACACTTTCTATCACTCTCTGACACTCTCAGACTCTCCCTGACACTCTCAGACTCTCTCTGACTCTCTCTATCACTCTCAGACACTCTCTGACACTCTCTGGCACTCTCTAACACTCTTTGGCACTCTCTATCACTCGGTCTCACTCTCTGACACTGTCTGACACTCTCTGACACTCTCTGAATGTTTATATCACTCTCTGACACACTCGATCACTGTCTGACACTCCCTGACACTTTCTGAGTCTCCTTGACACTCTCAGACTCTCTCTGACTGTCTCTATCACTATCTGACACTCTCTGACACTCTAGGACACTCTCAGACACTCTCTGACACTCTCTGACGCTCGCAGACACTCTCTATCACTCTCTATCACTCTCGATCACTCTCTGACACTCTGTATGACTTTCTGACACTTCCTGACACACACTGACACTATCAGGCACTCTCTGAAAGTCTCTATCACTCTTTGAAACTCTCTGACACTGGCAGACACTCTCTGACACTTTCTATCACTTTCTGACACTCTCAGACACTCTCAGACATTTTCAGACACTCTCTGGCACTCTCTCTCACTCTCTGACACTCCCTGACACTCTCAGACACACTCTATCACTCTCTGACACACTCTATCACTCTCTGAAACTCACTGAAACTGTCTGACACTCTCTGTCACTCTCCGATACACCCTGTCACTCTCTATCACTCTCAGACACTCTCTATCACTCTCAGTCTCTCTCAGACACTCCCTGACATTCTCAGACACTCTCAGACACTCTCTATCACTCTCTGACACGCTCTATCACTCTCTGAAACTCACTGAAACTCTCTGACACTCTCTTACACTCTCTGTCACTCTCGGTCACTCTCTGACATTCTCTACCACTCTATAACACTCTCTACAACTCTCTGTCACTCTCTGACACTCTCTGACACTCTCTATCACTCCCTGAAACTCTCAGACACTCTCTGACACTCTCTGACACCTCAGACATCTCTACAACTCTCTATCACTCTCTGATACTCTCTATCACTCTCTGACACTCTCTGATGCACTCTGAAACTCTCAGACACTCTCTAACACTCTCTTTCAATCTCTTTCACTCTCCATCACTCTCTGACACTCCCTGACACTCTCAGACACTCTCTGACACTCTCTGACACCTCAGACATCTCTACAACTCTCCATCACTCTCTGATACTCTCTATCACTCTCTGAAACTCTCTGATACACTCTGACACTCTCAGACACTCTCTGACACTCTCTGACACTCTCTGATACACTCTGACACTCTCAGACACACTCTGACACACTGCATCACTCTCAGACATTCTCTGACACTTCTATCACACTCTGACACTCTCTATCACTCTCTGACAATCTCTGACACTCTCTGATACACTCTGAAACTCTCAGACACTCTCTGACACTCTCTACACACTCTGACACTCTCTGAAACTCTCTGATAAACTCTGACACTCTCAGACACTCTCTGACACTCTGTATCACTCTCTGACACTCTCTGACACTCTCTATCACTCTCAGACACCCTCTCACACTCTCTGACACTCTCTGGCATTCTATATCACTCTATATCACTCTCGATCACTCTCTGACACTCTGTATGACTTTCTGACACTTCCTGACACACACTGACACTATCAGGCACTCTCTGAAAGTCTCTATCACTCTTTGAAACTCTCTGACACTGGCAGACACTCTCTGACACTTTCTATCACTTTCTGACACTCTCAGACACTCTCAGACATTTTCAGACACTCTCTGGCACTCTCTCTCACTCTCTGACACACTGCATCACTCTCAGACATTCTCTGACACTTCTATCACACTCTGACACTCTCTATCACTCTCTGACAATCTCTGACACTCTCTGATACACTCTGAAACTCTCAGACACTCTCAGACACTCTCTGACACTCTCTACACACTCTGACACTCTCTGAAACTCTCTGATAAACTCTGACACTCTCAGACACTCTCTGACACTCTGTATCACTCTCTGAAACTCTCTGACACTCTCTATCACTCTCAGACACCCTCTCACACTCTCTAACACACTCTGACAATCACAGACACTCTCTGACACTCTCTGATACTCTCTATCACTCTCTGATACTCTCAGACACTCTCTGACACTCTCTGGCACTCTCTCGCACTCTCTGACACTCTATGTCACTCTCTGACACTCTCTATCTCTCTCTGACACTCTCTGAAACTCTCTATCACTCTCTGACACACTCTGACACTCTCTGACACTCTCTGACACTCTCTGACACTCTCTATCACTCTCTGACACTCTCTGACTCTCCCTGACACTCTCTGTCGCTCTCGGATACACTCTGACACTCGCTGACACTCTCAGACTCTCTCTGACACTCTCTTTCTCACGCTATCACTCTCTGACACACTCGATCACACACTGACACTCGCTGACACTCCCTTACACCCTCTGACACTCTCTGGCATTCTCTGGCACTCTCCGGCACTCTATATCACTCTCTGACACTCTCTGACACTCTCCATCACTCTCTGACGCTCTCTGACACTCTCGATCACTCTCCATCACTCTCTATCACTCTATGACACACTCTGACACACTCTGACACTCTCAGACACTCTCCATCACTCTATGACACTCTCAGACTCTCTCTGAAAATCTCTTTCACACTCTATCACACTTTGACACACTCTCTCACTCTCTGACACGCTCTGACACTCTCTATCACTCTCTGACAATCTCTGACACTCTCTGATACACTCTGACACTCTCACACACTATCACTCACTGACACTCTCTGACACTCTCAGACACTCTCTTTCGCTCTCTACCACTCTATGTCACTCCCTATCACTCCCTGACACTCTCAGATTCTGTCTGACAATCTATTTCACTCTCCATCACTCTCTGACACTCTCTGACACTCTCTGACACTCTCAGACACTGTCTGACACTCTCTGACATCTCAGACATCTCTACCACTCTCTATCACTCTCTGATACTCTCCATCACTCTCTGACACTCTCTGATACACTCTGAAATTCTCACATACTCTCTGACACTCTCTATCACTCTCCAACACTCTCTGAAACTCTCTGATACACTCTGACACTCTCAGATTGTCTCTGACACTCTGCATCACTCTCTGACACTCACTGACACTCTCTATCACTCTCTGACACTCTCTGACACTCTCTGATACACTCTGACACTCTCATACAGTCTCTGACACTTCTATCACTCTCTGACACACTCTGACACTCTCTATCATTCTCTGACAATCTCTGACTCTCTCAGACACTCTCAGACACTCCCTGACACTGTCTGAGACTCTCAGACACTCTCACACCCTCTTTGACACACTCTGACACTCTCAGGCACTCTCAGACACCCTCTATCACTCTCTATCACTCTCCATCACTCTCCGACACTCTCTCATACTCTCTATCACTCTCTGAAACTCTCAGGCACTCTCTGGGACTCTCTGACACTCTCTATCACTTTCTGACAATCTCTGACACTCTCTGATACACTCTGAAACTCTCAGACAGTCTCTGACACTTCTATCATTCTCTTACAATCTCTTTCACTCTCTGACAATCTCTGACTCTCTCTGAAACTCTCAGACACTCTCTGACAGTCTCTATCACTCTCTGACACTCTCTGAAAATCTCTGATACACTGTGACACTCTCAGACACTCTCTGACACTCTGATTCGCTCTCTGACACTCTCTGACACTCTCTATCACTCTCAGGCACTGTCTCACACTCGCTGACACTCTCTGGCATTCTATATCACTCTCTGACTCTCTCTAACACACTCTGACACTCACAGACACTCTCAGACACTCTCTGTCTCTCTCTGATACTCTCTGTCTCTCTCTGATACTCTCTGACACTCTCAGACACTCTCTGACACTCTCTGGCACTCTCTCGCACTCTCTGGCACTCTATGACACTCTCTATCTCTCTCTGACACTCTCTGAAACTCTCTATCACTCTCTGACACACTCTGACACTCTCTTTAACTCTCTGACACGCTCTGACACTCTCTGACACTCTCTGTCGCTCTCGGATACACTCTGACACTCGCTGACACTCTCAGACTTTCTCTGACACTCTCAGAAACTCTCTGACACTTTCTGTCTCTCTCTGACACTCTCAGAAACTCTCAGACAGTCTCAGACAATTTATATCACTCTCTAACACTGCCTGACACTCTTTGAAACTCTCCGACACTCTCTTTCACTCTCTATCCCTCTATGACACTCTTGACACTCTCAGACACTCTCTGACACTCTCAGACACAGTTTGACACTCTCTGACACTCTGAGACACTCTCTGACACTCTCTGTCACTCTCTGACACTCTCTATCACTCTCTATAACTCTCTGAAACTCTTTGACACTCTCAGGCACTCTCTGACACTTTCTAACACTCTCTGAAACTCTCAGGCACTTTTTATCACTCTCTCACACTCTCAGACACTCTCTCACACTCTCTATCACTCTCTGACACTCTCTGACACTTTCGATCACTATCTGACACTCTCAGACACTCTCAGACACATTCAATCTCTCCTTGACACTCTCTGACACTCTCAGAGACTCTCAGGCAGTCTCAGACGTTCTCTATCACTCTCTGCCACTGTTTGACACTCTCTGTCACTTTCAGACACTCTCAGACACTCCCTGACACTCTCAGACACTTTCTAACACTCTCTGACACTGTCTGACACTCTCTGACATTCTCAGACACTCTCAGACTCTCCCGAACACTCTCTGAGACTCTCTGACACTCTCACACCCTCTCTGACACACTCTGACACTCTCAGGTACTCTCAGACACTCTCCATCACTCTCCATCACTCTCCGACAATCTCTCATTATCTCTATCACTCTCTGAAACTCTCAGACACTCTCTGGGGCGCTCTGACACTCTCTATCACTTTCTGACACTCTCTGACATTCTCAGACTATCTCAGACACTCTCAGACACTCTGTGACACACTCTGACACTCTCTGACACTCTCAGACACTCTCTTTCGCTGTCTATCACTCTATGACACTCCATATCACTCCCTGACACTCTCAGATTCTGTCTGACAATCTCTTTCACTCTCCATCACTCTCTGACACTCCCTGAAACTCTCAGACACTCTCTGACACTCTCTGACACCTCAGACATCTCTACAACTCTCGATCACTCTCTGATACTCTCTATCACTCTCTGACACTCTCTGATGCACTCTGAAACTCTCAGACACTCTCTATCACTCTCTTTCAATCTCTTTCACTCTCCATCACTCTCTGACACTCCCTGACACTCTCAGACACTCTCTGACACTCTCTGACACCTCAGACAGCTCTACAACTCTCCATCACTCTCTGATACTCTCTATCACTCTCTGAAACTCTCTGATACACTCTGACACTCTCAGACACTCTCTGACACTCTCTGACACTCTCTGATGCACTCTGATACACTCTGATACTCTCAGACAGCTCTACAACTCTCCATCACTCTCTGATACTCTCTATCACTCTCTGAAACTCTCTGATACACTCTGACACTCTCAGACACTCTCTGACACTCCCTGACACTCTCAGACACTCTCTGACACACTCTGACACCTCAGACAGCTCTACAACTCTCCATCACTCTCTGATACTCTCTATCACTCTCTGAAACTCTCTGATACACTCTGACACTCTCAGACACTCTCTGACACTCTCTGACACTCTCTGATACACTCTGATACACTCTGATACTCTCAGACACTCTCTGACACTCTCTATCACTCTCTGACAATCTCTGACACTCTCTGATACACTCTGAAACTCTCAGACACTCTCTGACACTCTCTTTCAATCTCTTTCACTCTCCATCACTCTCTGACACTCCCTGACACTCTCAGACACTCTCTGACACTCTCTGACACCTCAGACAGATCTACAACTCTCCATCACTATCTGATACTCTCTATCACTCTCTGAAAATCTCTGATACACTCTGACACTCTCAGACACTCTCTGACACTCTCTGAAACTCTCTGATAAACTCTGACACTCTCAGACACTCTCTGACACTCTGTATCACTCTCTGACACTCTCTGACACTCTCTATCACTCTCAGACACCCTCTCACACTCTCTGACACTCTCTGGCATTCTATATCACTCTCTGACACTCTCTAACACACTCTGACAATCACAGACACTCTCTGACACTCTCTGATACTCTCTATCACTCTCTGATACTCTCAGACCCTCTCTGACACTCTCTGGCACTCTCTCGCACTCTCTGATACTCTATGTCACTCTCTGACACTCTCTATCTCTCTCTGACACTCTCTGAAACTCTCTATCACTCTCTGACACTCTCTGACACTCTCTGTCACTCTCTGACAGTCTCCATCACTCTCTGACGCTCTCTGACACTCTCGATCACTCTCCATCACTCTCTATCACTCTCTGACACACTCTGACACACTCTGACACTCTCAGACACTCTCCATCACTCTATGACACTCTCTATCACTCTCTGACACTCTCTATCACTCTCTGAAACTCTCTGACACTCCCTGACACTCTCTGTCACTCTCGGATACTCTCAGACACTTTCCATCACTCTCTGACACTCTCAGACTCTCTCTGAAAATCTCTTTCACACTCTATCACTCTCTGACACACTCTCTCACTCTCTGACACACTCTGACACTCTCTATCACTCTCTGACAATCTCTGACACTCTCTGATACACTCTGACACTCTCACACACTATCACTTACTGACACTCTCTGACACTCTCAGACACTGTCTTTCGCTCTCTACCACTCTATGTCACTCCCTATCACTCCCTGACACTCTCAGATTCTGTCTGACAATCTCTTTCACTCTCCATCACTCTCTGACACTCTCTTACACTCTCTGACACTCTCAGACACTGTCTGACACTCTCTGACACCTCAGACATCTCTACCACTCTCTATCACTCTCTGATACTCTCCATCACTCTCTGACACTCTCTGATACACTCTGAAACTCTCACATACTCTCTGACACTCTCTATCACTCTCCAACACTCTCTGAAACTCTCTGATACACTCTGACACTCTCAGATTGTCTCTGACACTCTGCATCACTCTCTGACACTCACTGACACTCTCTATCACTCTCTGACACTCTCTGATACACTCTGACACTCTCAGACAGTCTCTGACACTTCTATCACTCTCTGACACACTCTGACACTCTCTATCACTCTCTGACAATCTCTGACACTCTCAGACACTCTCAGACACTCCCTGACACTGTCTGAGACTCTCAGACACTCTCACACCCTCTCTGACACACTCTGACACTCTCAGGCACTCTCAGACACCCTCTATCACTCTCCATCACTCTCTGACACTCTCTCATACTCTCTATCACTCTCTGAAACTCTTAGGCACTCTCTGGGACTCTCTGACACTCTCTATCACTTTCTGACAATCTCTGACACTCTCTGATACACTCTGAAACTCTCAGACAGTCTCTGACAGTCGCTATCACTCTCTGACACTCTCTGAAAATCTCTGATACACTCTGACACTCTCAGACACTCTCTGACACTCTGATTCGCTCTCTGACACTCTCTGACACTATCTATCACTCTCAGGCACCGTCTCACACTCGCTGACACTCTCTGGCATTCTATATCACTGTCTGACACTCTCTAACACACTCTATAACTCTCTGACACGCTCTGACACTCTCTGACACTCTCTGTCGCTCTCGGATACACTCTGACACTCGCTGACACTCTCAGACTTTCTCTGACACTCTCTGGCACTCTCTATCACTCTCTGACACTCTCTATCACTCTCTGATACACTCTGTCACTCTATATCACTCTCAGACACTCTCTATCACTCTCAGTCTCCCTCAGACACTCCCTGACACTCTCAGACATGCTCAGACACACTCTATCACCCTCTGACGCACTCTATCACTCTCTGAAACTCACTGAAACTCTCTGACACACTCTGTCAATCTCTGTAACTCTCTGACACTCTCTACCACTCTATACCACTCTCTACAACTCTCTGTCACTCTCTGACACTCTCTATTACTCTCTGACACTCTCTGACACTTTCAGACACTCTCTGACACGCTCAGACCCTCTCAGACACTCTTGACACTTTCTATCACTGTATGACACTCTTAGACACTCTCTGTCACTTTCTCTCACTGTCTGACACTGTTTGACACTCTCTGACATTCTCTGACACTCTCAGACACCCTCTGACACTTTCTATCACTCTCTGACACTCTCAGAAGCTCTCAGACAGTCTCAGACAATTTATATCACTCTCTGACACTGCCTGACACTCTCTGACACTCTCAGACACTCTCTTTCACTCTCCATCCCTCTATGACACTCTCTGACACTCTCAGACATTCTGTGACACTCTCAGACACTCTTTGACACTCTCAGACACAGTTTGACACTCTCTCACATTCTGAGACACTCTCTGACACAGTCTGACACTCTCACATACTCTCTGACACTCTCTATCACTCTCCAACACTCTCTGAAACTCTCTGATACACTCTGACACTCTCAGATTGTCTCTGACACTCTGCATCACTCTCTGACACTCACTGACACTCTCTATCACTCTCTGACACTCTCTGATACACTCTGACACTCTCAGACAGTCTCTGACACTTCTATCACTCTCTGACACACTCTGACACTCTCTATCACTCTCTGACAATCTCTGACACTCTCAGACACTCTCAGACACTCCCTGACACTGTCTGAGACTCTCAGACACTCTCACACCATCTCTGACACACTCTGACACTCTCAGGCACTCTCAGACACCCTCTATCACTCTCCATCACTCTCCGACACTCTCTCATACTCTCTATCACTCTCTGAAACTCTTAGGCACTCTCTGGGACTCTCTGACACTCTCTATCACTTTCTGACAATCTCTGACACTCTCTGATACACTCTGAAACTCTCAGACAGTCTCTGACAGTCGCTATCACTCTCTGACACTCTCTGAAAATCTCTGATACACTCTGACACTCTCAGACACTCTCTGACACTCTGATTCGCTCTCTGACACTCTCTGACACTATCTATCACTCTCAGGCACCGTCTCACACTCGCTGACACTCTCTGGCATTCTATATCACTCTCTGACACTCTCTAACACACTCTGACACTAACAGACACTCTCAGACACTCTGTGTCTCTCTCTGATACTCTCTGTCTCTCTCTGATACTCTCTGACACTCTCTGGCACTCTCTCGCACTCTCTGGCACTCTATGACACTCTCTATCTCCCTCTGACACTCTCTGAAACTCTCTATCACTCTCTGACACACTCTGACACTCTCTATAACTCTCTGACACGCTCTGACACTCTCTGACACTCTCTGTCGCTCTCGGATACACTCTGACACTCGCTGACACTCTCAGACTTTCTCTGACACTCTCTGGCACTCTCTATCACTCTCTGACACTCTCTGACACTCTCGATCACTCTCTATCACTCTCTATCACTCTCTGACACACTCTGACACTCTCTGACACTCTCTGACACTCTCAGACTCTCTCCATCACTCTATGACACTCTCTATCACTCTCTGTCACTCTCTGACAATCTCTGACACTCCTTGACACACTCTGTCGCTCTCGGACACTCTCAGACACTTTCCATCACTCTCTGACACTCTCAGACCCTCTCTGAAACACTCTTTCACAATCTATCACTCTCTGACACACTCTCTCATTCTCTGACACACTCTGACACTCTCTATCACTCTTTGACAATCTCTGACACTCTCTGATACAGTCTGACACTCTCACACGCTATCACTCTCTGACAATCTCAATCACTTTCTGACACTCACTGACACTCTCTGACACTCTCAGACACTCTCAGGCAGTCTCAGACACTCTCTATCACTCACTGAAACTCTGGACCACGCTTTGACTCTCTCTATCTCTCTCTATCACTCTCTGGCACTCTCTGACACTCTCGGATACACTCTGACACTCCCTGACTCTCTCTGACACTCTCTTTCACTCTCTGACACTCTCTGACAATCTCAGACACACTCAGACACTATCTGACACTCTCTACCACTCTCTGACACTCTCTGACACATTCAGACACTCTCAGACACGCACTACCACTCTCTACCACTCTCTGACACTCTCTGATACACTCTGACACACCCTGACACTCTCTGACACTCCCTATCACTCTCTGACACTCTCTGACAATCTCAGACACAATCAGACACTCTCTGGCACTCTCTGGCGCTCTCTATAACTCTCTGGCACTCTCTCTCACTCTCTCACACTCTCTGACACTCTCTGAATGTTTATATCACTCTCTGACACACTCTATCACTGTCTGACACTGCCTGACACTCTCAGACTCTCCCTGACACTCTCAGACTCTCTCTGACTCTCTCCATCACTCTCTGACACTCTCTGAAACTCTCTGTCTCTCTCTGAAACTCTCTGTCACTCTCTGACACTCTCAGACACGCTCAGACACTCTCTGACACTCTCTGACGCTCTCAGACACTCTCTCTCATTCTCTCTCGCTCTCTATCACTCTCTGACACTCTCTATCACTTTCTGACACTGCCTGACACACACTGACACTCTCAGGCACTCTCTGAAAGTCTGTATCACTCTCTGAAACTCTCTGACACTAGCAGACACCCTCTGACACATTCCATCAATTACTGACACTCTCAGACACTCTCAGACATTTTCAGACACTCTCTGACACACTCTATCACTCTCTGACACTCTCTGACACTCTCTATCACTCTCTGACAAGCTCTGACACTCTCTGATACATTCTGACACTCTCAGACACTCTCTATCACGCTCTGACACTCTATATCACTCTCTGACACTCACTGACACACTCTGACACTCTCAGACACTCTCAGACAGTCTCAGACACTCTCTAGCACTCTCTGAAACTCTCTACCACGCTTTGACTCACTCTATCTGTCTCTATCACTCTCTGGCACACTCTGACACTCTCAGACACACTCAGACACTCTTTGACAGTCTCTATCACTCTCTGACATTCTCTGACACATTCAGACACTCTCAGACAATCTCTACCACTCTCTACCACTCTCTGACACTTTCTATCACTCTCTGACACTCTCTGACAATCTCAGACACAATCAGAAACTCTCAGACACTCTATGTCACTCTCTGACACTCTCTGACACTTTCAGACGCTCTCAGACACACTCAGACAATCTCTGGCACTCTCTGGCACTCTCTATCACTCTATGGCACTCTCTGGCACTCTCTATCACTCTCTCTCTCACTCTCTGACACTCTCTGACACTCTCCGAATGTTTATATCACTCTCTGACACACTCTATCACTGTCTGACACTCCCTGACACTCTCAGACTCTCTCTGACTCTCTCTATCACTCTCTGACTCTCTCTGACACTCTAGGACACTCTCAGACACTCTCTGACACTCTCTGACACTCTCTGACGCTCTCAGACACTCTCTATCACTCTCTATAACTCACTATCACTCTCTGACAATCTCTATCACTTTCTGACACTGCCTGACACACACTGACACTCTCAGGCACTCACTGAAAGTCTCTGTCACTCTCTGAAACTCTCTGACACTCGCAGATACTCTCTGACACTTTCTGTCACTTTCTGACACTCACAGACACTCTCAGACATTTTCAGACACTCTCTGGCACTCTCTGTCACTCTCTGACACTCTCTAACACTCTCTGATACACTCTGTCACTCTATATCACTCTCAGACACTCTCTATCACTCTCAGTCTCCCTCAGACACTCCCTGACACTCTCAGACATGCTCAGACACACTCTATCACCCTCTGACGCACTCTATCACTCTCTGAAACTCACTGAAACTCTCTGACACACTCTGTCAATCTCTGTAACTCTCTGACACTCTCTACCACTCTATACCACTCTCTACAACTCTCTGTCACTCTCTGACACTCTCTGACACTCTCTATTACTCTCTGACACTCTCTGACACTTTCAGACACTCTCTGACACGCTCAGACCCTCTCAGACACTCTTGACACTTTCTATCACTGTATGACACTCTTAGACACTCTCTGTCACTTTCTCTCACTGTCTGACACTGTTTGACACTCTCTGACATTCTCTGACACTCTCAGACACCCTCTGACACTTTCTATCACTCTCTGACACTCTCAGAAACTCTCAGACAGTCTCAGACAATTTATATCACTCTCTGACACTGCCTGACACTCTCTGACACTCTCAGACACTCTCTTTCACTCTCTATCCCTCTATGACACTCTCTGACACTCTCAGACACTGTGTGACACTCTCAGACACTTTCTGACACTCTCCGACACAGTTTGACACTCTCTCACATTCTGAGACACTCTCTGACACAGTCTGACACTCTCAGACACTCTCTGACACTCTCTATCACTCTCTGAAACTCTCTATCACTCTCTATAACTCTCTGACACTCTCTGACACTCTCAGGCACTCTCTGACACTTTGTAACACTCTCTGAAACTCTCGGACACTTTTTATCACTCTCCGACACACTCTGACACTCTCTGACACTTTCTTTCACTCTCTGACACTCGCAGACACTCTCAGACACATTCTATCTCTCTTTGACACTCTCTGACACTCTCAGAGACTCTCAGGCAGTATCAGACGCTCTCCATTACTCTCTGCCACTGTTTGACACTCTCTGACACTCTCAGACACTCCCTGACACGCTCAGACACTTTCTATCACTCTCTGACACTGTCTGACTTTCTCTCTCACTCTCTGACACTCTCACACACTCTCTGACACACTCTGACACTCTCAGGCACAATCAGACACTCTCTATCACTCTCCATCACTCTCCGACACTCTCTCATACTCGCTAACACTCTCTGAAACACTCAGGCACTCTCTGGGACTCTCTGACACTCTCTATCACTTTCTGACACTCTCTGACTCTGTCTGACTCTCTCTGACATTCTCAGACACTCTCAGACACTCTCAGACACTCTCTGACACACTCTGACACTTTCTGACACTCTCAGACACTCACTTTCGCTCTCTATCACTCTATGACACTCCCTATCACTCCCTGACACTCTCAGATTCTGTCTGACAATCTCTTTCACTCTCCATCACTCTCTGACACTCTCAGACACTCTCAGACACTCTCTGACACTCTCTGACACCTCAGACATCTCTACCACTCTCTATCACTCTCTGATACTCTCCATCGCTCTCCGACACTCTCTGAAACGCTCTGATACACTCTGACACTCTCAGACACTCTCTGACACTCTGCATCACTCTCTGACACTCTCTGACACTCTCTATCACTCTCTGACACTCTCTGACTCTCTCTATCACACTCTGACAATCTCTGACACTCTCTGATACACTCTGAAACTCTCAGACAGTCTCTGACACTTCTATCACTCGCTGAAACACTCTGACTCTCTCTATCACACTCTGACAATCTCTGACACTCTCTGACACACTCTATCACTCTATGACACTCTCTGACACTCTCTATCACTCTCTGACAATCTCTGACACTCTCTGATGCTCTCTGACACTCTCTGACACTCTCTATCACTCTTTGACAATCTCTGACACTCTCTGATGCTCTCTGACACTCTCTGACACTCTCTATCACTCTCTGACACTCTCTGACACTCTCTGATACACTGTGACACTCTCAGACAGTCTCTGACACTCTCTATCACTCTCTGACAATCTCTGACACTCTCTGATGCTCTCTGACACTCTCTGACACTCTCTATCACTCTCTGACACTCTCCGACACTCTCTGATACACTCTGAAACTCTCAGACAGTCTCTGACACTTCTATCACTTGCTGAAACACTCTGACTCTATCTATCACACTCTGACAATCTCTGACACTCTCTGATACACTCTGAAACTCTCAGACACTCTCTGACACACTCTATCACTCTATGACACTCTCTGACACTCTCTATCACTCTCTGACAATCTCTGACACTCTCTGATGCTCTCTGACACTCTCTGACACTCTCTATCACTCTCTGACAATCTCTGACACTCTCTGATGCTCTCTGACACTCTCTGACACTCTCTGTCACTCTCTGACACTCTCTGACATTCTCTGATACACTGTGACACTCTCAGACAATCTCTGACACTTCTATCACTCTCTGACACTCTCTATCACTCTCTGACACTCTCTGATACACTCTGAAACTCTCAGACACTCTCTGACACTAACTATCACTCTCTGACACTCTCTGAAAATCTCTGATACACTCTGACACTCTCAGACACTCTCTGACACTCTGTATCACTCTCTGACACTCTCTGACACTCTCAGGCACTCTCAGGCACTCTCTGACTCTTTCTAACACTCTCTGAAACTCTCGGACACTTTTTATCACTCTCCGACACACTCTGACACTCTCTGACACTTTCTATCACTCTCTGACACTCTCAGACACTCTCAGACACATTCTATCTCTCTTTGACACTCTCTGACACTATCAGAGACTCTCAGGCAGTCTCAGACGCTCTCCATTACTCTCTGCCACTGTTTGACACACTCTGACACTCTCAGACACTCCCTGACACGCTCAGACACTTTCTATCACTCTCTGACACTGTCTGACTTTCTCTCTCACTCTCTGACACTCTCACACACTCTCTGACACACTCTGACACTCTCAGGCACAATCAGACACTCTCTATCACTCTCCATCACTCTCCGACACTCTCTCATACTCGCTAACACTCTCTGAAACACTCAGGCACTCTCTGGGACTCTCTGACACTCTCTATCACTTTCTGACACTCTCTGACTCTGTCTGACTCTCTCTGACATTCTCAGACACTCTCAGACACTCTCAGACACTCTCTGACACACTCTGACACTTTCTGACACTCTCAGACACTCACTTTCGCTCTCTATCACTCTATGACACTCCCTATCACTCCCTGACACTCTCAGATTCTGTCTGACAATCTCTTTCACTCTCCATCACTCTCTGACACTCTCAGACACTCTCAGACACTCTCTGACACTCTCTGACACCTCAGACATCTCTACCACTCTCTATCACTCTCTGATACTCTCCATCGCTCTCCGACACTCTCTGAAACGCTCTGATACACTCTGACACTCTCAGACACTCTCTGACACTCTGCATCACTCTCTGACACTCTCTGACACTCTCTATCACTCTCTGACACTCTCTGACTCTCTCTATCACACTCTGACAATCTCTGACACTCTCTGATACACTCTGAAACTCTCAGACAGTCTCTGACACTTCTATCACTCGCTGAAACACTCTGACTCTCTCTATCACACTCTGACAATCTCTGACACTCTCTGACACACTCTATCACTCTATGACACTCTCTGACACTCTCTATCACTCTCTGACAATCTCTGACACTCTCTGATGCTCTCTGACACTCTCTGACACTCTCTATCACTCTTTGACAATCTCTGACACTCTCTGATGCTCTCTGACACTCTCTGACACTCTCTATCACTCTCTGACACACTCTGACACTCTCTGATACACTGTGACACTCTCAGACAGTCTCTGACACTCTCTATCACTCTCTGACAATCTCTGACACTCTCTGATGCTCTCTGACACTCTCTGACACTCTCTTTCACTCTCTGACACTCTCTGACACTCTCTGATACACTCTGAAACTCTCAGACAGTCTCTGACACTTCTATCACTTGCTGAAACACTCTGACTCTATCTATCACACTCTGACAATCTCTGACACTCTCTGATACACTCTGAAACTCTCAGACACTCTCTGACACACTCTATCACTCTATGACACTCTCTGACACTCTCTATCACTCTCTGACAATCTCTGACACTCTCTGATGCTCTCTGACACTCTCTGACACTCTCTATCACTCTCTGACAATCTCTGACACTCTCTGATGCTCTCTGACACTCTCTGACACTCTCTGTCACTCTCTGACACTCTCTGACATTCTCTGATACACTGTGACACTCTCAGACAGTCTCTGACACTTCTATCACTCTCTGACACTCTCTATCACTCTCTGACAATCTCTGACACTCTCTGATACACTCTGAAACTCTCAGACACTCTCTGACACTAACTATCACTCTCTGACACTCTCTGAAAATCTCTGATACACTCTGACACTCTCAGACACTCTCTGACACTATGTATCACTCTCTGACACTCTCTGACACTCTCTGTCACTCTCTGACAATCTCTGACTCTCTCTGATACACTCTGAAACTCTCAGACACTCTCTGACACTCTCAGACACTCTCTGACACTCTCTGAAAATCTCTGATACACTCTGACACTCACAGACACTCAGACACTCTCTGACACTCTCTGATACCCTCTATCACTCTCTGATACTCCCTGACACTCTCAGGCACTCTCTCGCACTCTCTGACACTCTCTGACACTCTCTGATACACTCTGACACTCTCAGACAGTCGCTGACACTTCTATCACTCTCTGACACTCTCTCTCACTCTCTGATGCTCTCTGACACTCTCTGACACTCTCTGACACACTGTGACACTCTCAGACAGTCTCTGACACTCTCTATCACTCTCTGACAATCTCTGACACTCTCTGATGCTCTCTGACACTCTCTGACACTCTCTATCACTCTCTGACACTCTCTGACACTCTCTGATACACTCTGAAACTCTCAGACAGTCTCTGACACTTCTATCACTTGCTGAAACACTCTGACTCTATCTATCACACTCTGACAATCTCTGACACTCTCTGATACACTCTGAAACTCTCAGACACTCTCTGACACACTCTATCACTCTATGACACTCTCTGACACTCTCTATCACTCTCTGACAATCTCTGACACTCTCTGATGCTCTCTGACACTCTCTGACACTCTCTATCACTCTCTGACAATCACTGACACTCTCTGATGCTCTCTGACACTCTCTGACACTCTCTGTCACTCTCTGACACTCTCTGACATTCTCTGATACACTGTGACACTCTCAGACAGTCTCTGACACTTCTATCACTCTCTGACACTCTCTATCACTCTCTGACAATCTCTGACACTCTCTGATACACTCTGAAACTCTCAGACACTCTCTGACACTAACTATCACTCTCTGACACTCTCTGAAAATCTCTGATACACTCTGACACTCTCAGACACTCTCTGACTCTCTGTATCACTCTCTGACACTCTCTGACACTCTCAGGCACTCTCAGGCACTCTCTGACTCTTTCTAACACTCTCTGAAACTCTCGGACACTTTTTATCACTCTCCGACACACTCTGACACTCTCTGACACTTTCTATCACTCTCTGACACTCTCAGACACTCTCAGACACATTCTATCTCTCTTTGACACTCTCTGACACTATCAGAGACTCTCAGGCAGTCTCAGACGCTCTCCATTACTCTCTGCCACTGTTTGACACACTCTGACACTCTCAGACACTCCCTGACACGCTCAGACACTTTCTATCACTCTCTGACACTGTCTGACTTTCTCTCTCACTCTCTGACACTCTCACACACTCTCTGACACACTCTGACACTCTCAGGCACAATCAGACACTCTCTATCACTCTCCATCACTCTCCGACACTCTCTCATACTCGCTAACACTCTCTGAAACACTCAGGCACTCTCTGGGACTCTCTGACACTCTCTATCACTTTCTGACACTCTCTGACTCTGTCTGACTCTCTCTGACATTCTCAGACACTCTCAGACACTCTCAGACACTCTCTGACACACTCTGACACTTTCTGACACTCTCAGACACTCACTTTCGCTCTCTATCACTCTATGACACTCCCTATCACTCCCTGACACTCTCAGATTCTGTCTGACAATCTCTTTCACTCTCCATCACTCTCTGACACTCTCAGACACTCTCAGACACTCTCTGACACTCTCTGACACCTCAGACATCTCTACCACTCTCTATCACTCTCTGATACTCTCCATCGCTCTCCGACACTCTCTGAAACGCTCTGATACACTCTGACACTCTCAGACACTCTCTGACACTCTGCATCACTCTCTGACACTCTCTGACACTCTCTATCACTCTCTGACACTCTCTGACTCTCTCTATCACACTCTGACAATCTCTGACACTCTCTGATACACTCTGAAACTCTCAGACAGTCTCTGACACTTCTATCACTCGCTGAAACACTCTGACTCTCTCTATCACACTCTGACAATCTCTGACACTCTCTGACACACTCTATCACTCTATGACACTCTCTGACACTCTCTATCACTCTCTGACAATCTCTGACACTCTCTGATGCTCTCTGACACTCTCTGACAATCTCTATCACTCTTTGACAATCTCTGACACTCTCTGATGCTCTCTGACACTCTCTGACACTCTCTATCACTCTCTGACACTCTCTGACACTCTCTGATACACTGTGACACTCTCAGACAGTCTCTGACACTCTCTATCACTCTCTGACAATCTCTGACACTCTCTGATGCTCTCTGACACTCTCTGACACTCTCTATCACTCTCTGACACTCTCTGACACTCTCTGATACACTCTGAAACTCTCAGACAGTCTCTGAAACTTCTATCACTTGCTGAAACACTCTGACTCTATCTATCACACTCTGACAATCTCTGACACTCTCTGATACACTCTGAAACTCTCAGACACTCTCTGACACACTCTATCACTCTATGACACTCTCTGACACTCTCTATCACTCTCTGACAATCTCTGACACTCTCTGATGCTCTCTAACACTCTCTGACACTCTCTATCACTCTCTGACAATCTCTGACACTCTCTGATGCTCTCTGACACTCTCTGACACTCTCTGACACACTCTATCACTCTATGACACTCTCTGACACTCTCTATCACTCTCTGACAATCTCTGACACTCTCTGATGCTCTCTGACACTCTCTGACACTCTCTATCACTCTCTGACAATCTCTGACACTCTCTGATGCTCTCTGACACTCTCTGACACTCTCTGTCACTCTCTGACACTCTCTGACATTCTCTGATACACTGTGACACTCTCAGACAGTCTCTGACACTTCTATCACTCTCTGACACTCTCTATCACTCTCTGACAATCTCTGACACTCTCTGATACACTCTGAAACTCTCAGACACTCTCTGACACTAACTATCACTCTCTGACACTCTCTGAAAATCTCTCATACACTCTGACACTCTCAGACACTCTCTGACACTCTGTATCACTCTCTGACACTCTCTGACACTCTCTGTCACTCTCTGACAATCTCTGACTCTCTCTGATACACTCTGAAACTCTCAGACACTCTCTGACACTCTCAGACACTCTCTGACACTCTCTGAAAATCTCTGATACACTCTGACACTCACAGACACTCAGACACTCTCTGACACTCTCTGATACCCTCTATCACTCTCTGATACTCCCTGACACTCTCAGGCACTCTCTCGCACTCTCTGACACTCTCTGACACTCTCTGATACACTCTGACACTCTCAGACAGTCGCTGACACTTCTATCACTCTCTGACACTCTCTCTCACTCTCTGATGCTCTCTGACACTCTCTGACACTCTCTATCACTCTCTGACACTCTCTGACACTCTCTGATACACTGTGACACTCTCAGACAGTCTCTGACACTCTCTATCACTCTCTGACAATCTCTGACACTCTCTGATGCTCTCTGACACTCTCTGACACTCTCTATCACTCTCTGACACTCTCTGACACTCTCTGATACACTCTGAAACTCTCAGACAGTCTCTGACACTTCTATCACTTGCTGAAACACTCTGACTCTATCTATCACACTCTGACAATCTCTGACACTCTCTGATACACTCTGAAACTCTCAGACACTCTCTGACACACTCTATCACTCTATGACACTCTCTGACACTCTCTATCACTCTCTGACAATCTCTGACACTCTCTGATGCTCTCTGACACTCTCTGACACTCTCTATCACTCTCTGACAATCTCTGACACTCTCTGATGCTCTCTGACACTCTCTGACACTCTCTGTCACTCTCTGACACTCTCTGACATTCTCTGATACACTGTGACACTCTCAGACAGTCTCTGACACTTCTATCACTCTCTGACACTCTCTATCACTCTCTGACAATCTCTGACACTCTCTGATACACTCTGAAACTCTCAGACACTCTCTGACACTAACTATCACTCTCTGACACTCTCTGAAAATCTCTGATACACTCTGACACTCTCAGACACTCTCTGACACTCTGTATCACTCTCTGACACTCTCTGACACTCTCAGGCACTCTCAGGCACTCTCTGACTCTTTCTAACACTCTCTGAAACTCTCGGACACTTTTTATCACTCTCCGACACACTCTGACACTCTCTGACACTTTCTATCACTCTCTGACACTCTCAGACACTCTCAGACACATTCTATCTCTCTTTGACACTCTCTGACACTATCAGAGACTCTCAGGCAGTCTCAGACGCTCTCCATTACTCTCTGCCACTGTTTGACACACTCTGACACTCTCAGACACTCCCTGACACGCTCAGACACTTTCTATCACTCTCTGACACTGTCTGACTTTCTCTCTCACTCTCTGACACTCTCACACACTCTCTGACACACTCTGACACTCTCAGGCACAATCAGACACTCTCTATCACTCTCCATCACTCTCCGACACTCTCTCATACTCGCTAACACTCTCTGAAACACTCAGGCACTCTCTGGGACTCTCTGACACTCTCTATCACTTTCTGACACTCTCTGACTCTGTCTGACTCTCTCTGACATTCTCAGACACTCTCAGACACTCTCAGACACTCTCTGACACACTCTGACACTTTCTGACACTCTCAGACACTCACTTTCGCTCTCTATCACTCTATGACACTCCCTATCACTCCCTGACACTCTCAGATTCTGTCTGACAATCTCTTTCACTCTCCATCACTCTCTGACACTCTCAGACACTCTCAGACACTCTCTGACACTCTCTGACACCTCAGACATCTCTACCACTCTCTATCACTCTCTGATACTCTCCATCGCTCTCCGACACTCTCTGAAACGCTCTGATACACTCTGACACTCTCAGACACTCTCTGACACTCTGCATCACTCTCTGACACTCTCTGACACTCTCTATCACTCTCTGACACTCTCTGACTCTCTCTATCACACTCTGACAATCTCTGACACTCTCTGATACACTCTGAAACTCTCAGACAGTCTCTGACACTTCTATCACTCGCTGAAACACTCTGACTCTCTCTATCACACTCTGACAATCTCTGACACTCTCTGACACACTCTATCACTCTATGACACTCTCTGACACTCTCTATCACTCTCTGACAATCTCTGACACTCTCTGATGCTCTCTGACACTCTCTGACACTCTCTATCACTCTTTGACAATCTCTGACACTCTCTGATGCTCTCTGACACTCTCTGACACTCTCTATCACTCTCTGACACTCTCTGACACTCTCTGATACACTGTGACACTCTCAGACAGTCTCTGACACTCTCTATCACTCTCTGACAATCTCTGACACTCTCTGATGCTCTCTGACACTCTCTGACACTCTCTATCACTCTCTGACACTCTCTGACACTCTCTGATACACTCTGAAACTCTCAGACAGTCTCTGACACTTCTATCACTTGCTGAAACACTCTGACTCTATCTATCACACTCTGACAATCTCTGACACTCTCTGATACACTCTGAAACTCTCAGACACTCTCTGACACACTCTATCACTCTATGACACTCTCTGACACTCTCTATCACTCTCTGACAATCTCTGACACTCTCTGATGCTCTCTGACACTCTCTGACACTCTCTATCACTCTCTGACAATCTCTGACACTCTCTGATGCTCTCTGACACTCTCTGACACTCTCTGTCACTCTCTGACACTCTCTGACATTCTCTGATACACTGTGACACTCTCAGACAGTCTCTGACACTTCTATCACTCTCTGACACTCTCTATCACTCTCTGACAATCTCTGACACTCTCTGATACACTCTGAAACTCTCAGACACTCTCTGACACTAACTATCACTCTCTGACACTCTCTGAAAATCTCTGATACACTCTGACACTCTCAGACACTCTCTGACACTCTGTATCACTCTCTGACACTCTCTGACACTCTCAGGCACTCTCAGGCACTCTCTGACTCTTTCTAACACTCTCTGAAACTCTCGGACACTTTTTATCACTCTCCGACACACTCTGACACTCTCTGACACTTTCTATCACTCTCTGACACTCTCAGACACTCTCAGACACATTCTATCTCTCTTTGACACTCTCTGACACTATCAGAGACTCTCAGGCAGTCTCAGACGCTCTCCATTACTCTCTGCCACTGTTTGACACACTCTGACACTCTCAGACACTCCCTGACACGCTCAGACACTTTCTATCACTCTCTGACACTGTCTGACTTTCTCTCTCACTCTCTGACACTCTCACACACTCTCTGACACACTCTGACACTCTCAGGCACAATCAGACACTCTCTATCACTCTCCATCACTCTCCGACACTCTCTCATACTCGCTAACACTCTCTGAAACACTCAGGCACTCTCTGGGACTCTCTGACACTCTCTATCACTTTCTGACACTCTCTGACTCTGTCTGACTCTCTCTGACATTCTCAGACACTCTCAGACACTCTCAGACACTCTCTGACACACTCTGACACTTTCTGACACTCTCAGACACTCACTTTCGCTCTCTATCACTCTATGACACTCCCTATCACTCCCTGACACTCTCAGATTCTGTCTGACAATCTCTTTCACTCTCCATCACTCTCTGACACTCTCAGACACTCTCAGACACTCTCTGACACTCTCTGACACCTCAGACATCTCTACCACTCTCTATCACTCTCTGATACTCTCCATCGCTCTCCGACACTCTCTGAAACGCTCTGATACACTCTGACACTCTCAGACACTCTCTGACACTCTGCATCACTCTCTGACACTCTCTGACACTCTCTATCACTCTCTGACACTCTCTGACTCTCTCTATCACACTCTGACAATCTCTGACACTCTCTGATACACTCTGAAACTCTCAGACAGTCTCTGACACTTCTATCACTCGCTGAAACACTCTGACTCTCTCTATCACACTCTGACAATCTCTGACACTCTCTGACACACTCTATCACTCTATGACACTCTCTGACACTCTCTATCACTCTCTGACAATCTCTGACACTCTCTGATGCTCTCTGACACTCTCTGACACTCTCTATCACTCTTTGACAATCTCTGACACTCTCTGATGCTCTCTGACACTCTCTGACACTCTCTATCACTCTCTGACACACTCTGACACTCTCTGATACACTGTGACACTCTCAGACAGTCTCTGACACTCTCTATCACTCTCTGACAATCTCTGACACTCTCTGATGCTCTCTGACACTCTCTGACACACTCTATCACTCTCTGACACTCTCTGACACTCTCTGATACACTCTGAAACTCTCAGACAGTCTCTGAAACTTCTATCACTTGCTGAAACACTCTGACTCTATCTATCACACTCTGACAATCTCTGACACTCTCTGATACACTCTGAAACTCTCAGACACTCTCTGACACACTCTATCACTCTATGACACTCTCTGACACTCTCTATCACTCTCTGACAATCTCTGACACTCTCTGATGCTCTCTGACACTCTCTGACACTCTCTATCACTCTCTGACAATCTCTGACACTCTCTGATGCTCTCTGACACTCTCTGACACTCTCTGTCACTCTCTGACACTCTCTGACATTCTCTGATACACTGTGACACTCTCAGACAGTCTCTGACACTTCTATCACTCTCTGACACTCTCTATCACTCTCTGACAATCTCTGACACTCTCTGATACACTCTGAAACTCTCAGACACTCTCTGACACTAACTATCACTCTCTGACACTCTCTGAAAATCTCTGATACACTCTGACACTCTCAGACACTCTCTGACACTATGTATCACTCTCTGACACTCTCTGACACTCTCTGACACTCTCTGTCACTCTCTGACAATCTCTGACTCTCTCTGATACACTCTGAAACTCTCAGACACTCTCTGACACTCTCAGACACTCTCTGACACTCTCTGAAAATCTCTGATACACTCTGACACTCACAGACACTCAGACACTCTCTGACACTCTCTGATACCCTCTATCACTCTCTGATACTCCCTGACACTCTCAGGCACTCTCTCGCACTCTCTGACACTCTCTGACACTCTCTGATACACTCTGACACTCTCAGACAGTCGCTGACACTTCTATCACTCTCTGACACTCTCTCTCACTCTCTGATGCTCTCTGACACTCTCTGACACTCTCTGACACACTGTGACACTCTCAGACAGTCTCTGACACTCTCTATCACTCTCTGACAATCTCTGACACTCTCTGATGCTCTCTGACACTCTCTGACACTCTCTATCACTCTCTGACACTCTCTGACACTCTCTGATACACTCTGAAACTCTCAGACAGTCTCTGACACTTCTATCACTTGCTGAAACACTCTGACTCTATCTATCACACTCTGACAATCTCTGACACTCTCTGATACACTCTGAAACTCTCAGACACTCTCTGACACACTCTATCACTCTATGACACTCTCTGACACTCTCTATCACTCTCTGACAATCTCTGACACTCTCTGATGCTCTCTGACACTCTCTGACACTCTCTATCACTCTCTGACAATCACTGACACTCTCTGATGCTCTCTGACACTCTCTGACACTCTCTGTCACTCTCTGACACTCTCTGACATTCTCTGATACACTGTGACACTCTCAGACAGTCTCTGACACTTCTATCACTCTCTGACACTCTCTATCACTCTCTGACAATCTCTGACACTCTCTGATACACTCTGAAACTCTCAGACACTCTCTGACACTAACTATCACTCTCTGACACTCTCTGAAAATCTCTGATACACTCTGACACTCTCAGACACTCTCTGACACTCTGTATCACTCTCTGACACTCTCTGACACTCTCAGGCACTCTCAGGCACTCTCTGACTCTTTCTAACACTCTCTGAAACTCTCGGACACTTTTTATCACTCTCCGACACACTCTGACACTCTCTGACACTTTCTATCACTCTCTGACACTCTCAGACACTCTCAGACACATTCTATCTCTCTTTGACACTCTCTGACACTATCAGAGACTCTCAGGCAGTCTCAGACGCTCTCCATTACTCTCTGCCACTGTTTGACACACTCTGACACTCTCAGACACTCCCTGACACGCTCAGACACTTTCTATCACTCTCTGACACTGTCTGACTTTCTCTCTCACTCTCTGACACTCTCACACACTCTCTGACACACTCTGACACTCTCAGGCACAATCAGACACTCTCTATCACTCTCCATCACTCTCCGACACTCTCTCATACTCGCTAACACTCTCTGAAACACTCAGGCACTCTCTGGGACTCTCTGACACTCTCTATCACTTTCTGACACTCTCTGACTCTGTCTGACTCTCTCTGACATTCTCAGACACTCTCAGACACTCTCAGACACTCTCTGACACACTCTGACACTTTCTGACACTCTCAGACACTCACTTTCGCTCTCTATCACTCTATGACACTCCCTATCACTCCCTGACACTCTCAGATTCTGTCTGACAATCTCTTTCACTCTCCATCACTCTCTGACACTCTCAGACACTCTCAGACACTCTCTGACACTCTCTGACACCTCAGACATCTCTACCACTCTCTATCACTCTCTGATACTCTCCATCGCTCTCCGACACTCTCTGAAACGCTCTGATACACTCTGACACTCTCAGACACTCTCTGACACTCTGCATCACTCTCTGACACTCTCTGACACTCTCTATCACTCTCTGACACTCTCTGACTCTCTCTATCACACTCTGACAATCTCTGACACTCTCTGATACACTCTGAAACTCTCAGACAGTCTCTGACACTTCTATCACTCGCTGAAACACTCTGACTCTCTCTATCACACTCTGACAATCTCTGACACTCTCTGACACACTCTATCACTCTATGACACTCTCTGACACTCTCTATCACTCTCTGACAATCTCTGACACTCTCTGATGCTCTCTGACACTCTCTGACAATCTCTATCACTCTTTGACAATCTCTGACACTCTCTGATGCTCTCTGACACTCTCTGACACTCTCTATCACTCTCTGACACTCTCTGACACTCTCTGATACACTGTGACACTCTCAGACAGTCTCTGACACTCTCTATCACTCTCTGACAATCTCTGACACTCTCTGATGCTCTCTGACACTCTCTGACACTCTCTATCACTCTCTGACACTCTCTGACACTCTCTGATACACTCTGAAACTCTCAGACAGTCTCTGAAACTTCTATCACTTGCTGAAACACTCTGACTCTATCTATCACACTCTGACAATCTCTGACACTCTCTGATACACTCTGAAACTCTCAGACACTCTCTGACACACTCTATCACTCTATGACACTCTCTGACACTCTCTATCACTCTCTGACAATCTCTGACACTCTCTGATGCTCTCTAACACTCTCTGACACTCTCTATCACTCTCTGACAATCTCTGACACTCTCTGATGCTCTCTGACACTCTCTGACACTCTCTGACACACTCTATCACTCTATGACACTCTCTGACACTCTCTATCACTCTCTGACAATCTCTGACACTCTCTGATGCTCTCTGACACTCTCTGACACTCTCTATCACTCTCTGACAATCTCTGACACTCTCTGATGCTCTCTGACACTCTCTGACACTCTCTGTCACTCTCTGACACTCTCTGACATTCTCTGATACACTGTGACACTCTCAGACAGTCTCTGACACTTCTATCACTCTCTGACACTCTCTATCACTCTCTGACAATCTCTGACACTCTCTGATACACTCTGAAACTCTCAGACACTCTCTGACACTAACTATCACTCTCTGACACTCTCTGAAAATCTCTGATACACTCTGACACTCTCAGACACTCTCTGACACTCTGTATCACTCTCTGACACTCTCTGACACTCTCTGTCACTCTCTGACAATCTCTGACTCTCTCTGATACACTCTGAAACTCTCAGACACTCTCTGACACTCTCAGACACTCTCTGACACTCTCTGAAAATCTCTGATACACTCTGACACTCACAGACACTCAGACACTCTCTGACACTCTCTGATACCCTCTATCACTCTCTGATACTCCCTGACACTCTCAGGCACTCTCTCGCACTCTCTGACACACTCTGACACTCTCTGATACACTCTGACACTCTCAGACAGTCGCTGACACTTCTATCACTCTCTGACACTCTCTCTCACTCTCTGATGCTCTCTGACACTCTCTGACACTCTCTATCACTCTCTGACACTCTCTGACACTCTCTGATACACTGTGACACTCTCAGACAGTCTCTGACACTCTCTATCACTCTCTGACAATCTCTGACACTCTCTGATGCTCTCTGACACTCTCTGACACTCTCTATCACTCTCTGACACTCTCTGACACTCTCTGATACACTCTGAAACTCTCAGACAGTCTCTGACACTTCTATCACTTGCTGAAACACTCTGACTCTATCTATCACACTCTGACAATCTCTGACACTCTCTGATACACTCTGAAACTCTCAGACACTCTCTGACACACTCTATCACTCTATGACACTCTCTGACACTCTCTATCACTCTCTGACAATCTCTGACACTCTCTGATGCTCTCTGACACTCTCTGACACTCTCTATCACTCTCTGACAATCTCTGACACTCTCTGATGCTCTCTGACACTCTCTGACACTCTCTGTCACTCTCTGACACTCTCTGACATTCTCTGATACACTGTGACACTCTCAGACAGTCTCTGACACTTCTATCACTCTCTGACACTCTCTATCACTCTCTGACAATCTCTGACACTCTCTGATACACTCTGAAACTCTCAGACACTCTCTGACACTAACTATCACTCTCTGACACTCTCTGAAAATCTCTGATACACTCTGACACTCTCAGACACTCTCTGACACTCTGTATCACTCTCTGACACTCTCTGACACTCTCAGGCACTCTCAGGCACTCTCTGACTCTTTCTAACACTCTCTGAAACTCTCGGACACTTTTTATCACTCTCCGACACACTCTGACACTCTCTGACACTTTCTATCACTCTCTGACACTCTCAGACACTCTCAGACACATTCTATCTCTCTTTGACACTCTCTGACACTATCAGAGACTCTCAGGCAGTCTCAGACGCTCTCCATTACTCTCTGCCACTGTTTGACACACTCTGACACTCTCAGACACTCCCTGACACGCTCAGACACTTTCTATCACTCTCTGACACTGTCTGACTTTCTCTCTCACTCTCTGACACTCTCACACACTCTCTGACACACTCTGACACTCTCAGGCACAATCAGACACTCTCTATCACTCTCCATCACTCTCCGACACTCTCTCATACTCGCTAACACTCTCTGAAACACTCAGGCACTCTCTGGGACTCTCTGACACTCTCTATCACTTTCTGACACTCTCTGACTCTGTCTGACTCTCTCTGACATTCTCAGACACTCTCAGACACTCTCAGACACTCTCTGACACACTCTGACACTTTCTGACACTCTCAGACACTCACTTTCGCTCTCTATCACTCTATGACACTCCCTATCACTCCCTGACACTCTCAGATTCTGTCTGACAATCTCTTTCACTCTCCATCACTCTCTGACACTCTCAGACACTCTCAGACACTCTCTGACACTCTCTGACACCTCAGACATCTCTACCACTCTCTATCACTCTCTGATACTCTCCATCGCTCTCCGACACTCTCTGAAACGCTCTGATACACTCTGACACTCTCAGACACTCTCTGACACTCTGCATCACTCTCTGACACTCTCTGACACTCTCTATCACTCTCTGACACTCTCTGACTCTCTCTATCACACTCTGACAATCTCTGACACTCTCTGATACACTCTGAAACTCTCAGACAGTCTCTGACACTTCTATCACTCGCTGAAACACTCTGACTCTCTCTATCACACTCTGACAATCTCTGACACTCTCTGACACACTCTATCACTCTATGACACTCTCTGACACTCTCTATCACACTCTGACAATCTCTGACACTCTCTGATGCTCTCTGACACTCTCTGACACTCTCTATCACTCTTTGACAATCTCTGACACTCTCTGATGCTCTCTGACACTCTCTGACACTCTCTATCACTCTCTGACACTCTCTGACACTCTCTGATGCACTGTGACACTCTCAGACAGTCTCTGACACTCTCTATCACTCTCTGACAATCTCTGACACTCTCTGATGCTCTCTGACACTCTCTGACACTCTCTATCACTCTCTGACACTCTCTGACACTCTCTGATACACTCTGAAACTCTCAGACAGTCTCTGACACTTCTATCACTTGCTGAAACACTCTGACTCTATCTATCACACTCTGACAATCTCTGACACTCTCTGATACACTCTGAAACTCTCAGACACTCTCTGACACACTCTATCACTCTATGACACTCTCTATCACTCTCTGACAATCTCTGACACTCTCTGATGCTCTCTGACACTCTCTGACACTCTCTATCACTCTCTGACAATCTCTGACACTCTCTGATGCTCTCTGACACTCTCTGACACTCTCTGTCACTCTCTGACACTCTCTGACATTCTCTGATACACTGTGACACTCTCAGACAGTCTCTGACACTTCTATCACTCTCTGACACTCTCTATCACTCTCTGACAATCTCTGACACTCTCTGATACACTCTGAAACTCTCAGACACTCTCTGACACTAACCATCACTCTCTGACACTCTCTGAAAATCTCTGATACACTCTGACACTCTCAGACACTCTCTGACACTCTGTATCACTCTCTGACACTCTCTGACACTCTCTGTCACTCTCTGACAATCTCTGACTCTCTCTGATACACTCTGAAACTCTCAGACACTCTCTGACACTCTCAGACACTCTCTGACACTCTCTGAAAATCTCTGATACACTCTGACACTCACAGACACTCAGACACTCTCTGACACTCTCTGATACCCTCTATCACTCTCTGATACTCCCTGACACTCTCAGGCACTCTCTCGCACTCTCTGACACTCTCTGACACTCTCTGACACTCTCTGATACACTCTGACACTCTCAGACAGTCGCTGACACTTCTATCACTCTCTGACACTCTCTCTCACTCTCTGACACTCTCTGACACTCTCTGTCGCTCTCGGATACACTCTGACACTCGCTGACACTCTCAGACTCTCACTGACAATCCTTTACACATGCTATTACTCTCTGACACACTCTGTCACACACTGACACTCGCTGAAACTCCCTAACACCCTCTGACACTCTCTGGCACATTCTGGCACTCTCCGACACTCTATGTCACTCTCTGACACTCTCTGACACTCTCTATCACTCTCTGACACTCTCTGACACTCTCGATCACTTTCTATCACTCTCTATCACTCTCTGAAATTCTCTACCACGCTTTGACTCTCTCTATTTCTCTCTATCACTCTCTGGCACTCTCTGACACTCTCGGATACACTCTGACACTCCCTGACTCTCTCTGACACTCTCTTTCACTCTCTGACACTCTCTGACAATCTCAGACACACTCAGACACTCTCTGACACTCTCTATCACTCCATGACACTCTCTGACACATTCAGACACTCTCAGACACTCACTACCACTCTCTACCACTCTCTGACACTCTCTGATACACCCTGACACTCTCTGACACATTCTCTCACTCTCTGACACTCTCTGACAATCTCAGACACAATCAGAAACTCTCAGACACTCTCTGTCACTCTCTGACACTCTCTGACTCTTTCAGACACTCTCAGACACACTCAGACACTCTCTGGCACTCTCTGGCACTCTCTATCACTCTCTGACACTCTCTGACTATCTCAGACACAATCAGACACTCTCTGGCACTCTCTGGCGCTCTCTATCACTCTCTGGCACTCTCTATCACTCTCTCACACTCTCTGACACTCTCTGACACTCTCTGAATGTTTATATCACTCTCTGACACACTCTATCACTGTCTGACACTGCCTGACACTCTCAGACTCTCCCTGACAATCTCAGACTCTCTCTGACTCTCTCTATCACTCTCTGACACTCTCTGACACTCTCTGACACTCTCTGTCACTCTCTGACGCTCTCAGACACTCTCTGACGCTCTCTGACGCTCTCTGACGCTCTCAGACACTCTTTGACACGAACTATCACTCTCTGACACTCTTTGAAAATCTCTGATACACTGACACTCTCAGACACTCTCTGACACTCTGTATCACTCTCTGACACTCTCTGACACTCTCTGTCACTCTCTGACACTCTCAGACACTCTCTGTCACTCTCTGACAATCTCTGACACTCTCTGATACACTCTGAAACTCTCAGACACTCTCTGACACTCTCAGACACTCTCTGACACTCTCTGAAAATCTCTGATACACTCTGACACTCACAGACACTCTCAGACACTCTCTGACACTCTCTGATACCCTCTATCACTCTCTGATACTCCCTGACACTCTCAAGCACTCTCTCGCACTCTCTGACACTCTATATCACTCTCTGACACTCTCTGAAACTCTCTATCACTGTCTGACACTCTCTGACACTCTCTGACACTCTCTATCACTCTCTGACACTCTCTGACACTCTCTGTCGCTCTCGGATACTCTCTGACACTCGCTGACACTCTCAGACTCTCTCTGACACTCTCTTACACACGCTATCACTCTCTGACACACTCTGGCACACACTGACACACGCTGAAACTCCCTTACACCCTCTGACACTCTCTGGCACTCTCTGGCACTCTCAGGCAATCTATATCACTCTCTGACACTCTCTGACACTCTCTATCACTCTCTGACACTCCCTGACACTCTCGATCACTCTCTGTCACTCTCTATCACTCTCTGACACTCTCAGACACTCTCAGACAGTCTCAGACACTCTCTACCTCTCTCTGACACTCTCTGAAACTCTCTATCACTCTCTGACACACTCTGACACTCTCTGACACTCTCTATACCTCTCTGACACGCTCTGACACTCTCTGACACTCTCTGTCGCTCTCGGATACACTCTGACACTCGCTGACACTCTCAGACTTTCTCTGACACTCTCTGGCACTCTCTATCACTCTCTGACACTCTCTGACACTCTCTGACACTCTCTGACACTCTCGATCACTCTCTATCACTCTCTATCACTCTCTGACACACTCTGACACTCTCTGACACTCTCTGATACTCTCAGACACTCTCCATCACTCTATGACACTCTCTATCACTCTCTTTCAATCTCTATCACTCTCTGACAATCTCTGACACTCCCTGACACTCTCTGTCGCTCTCGGCCACTCTCAGACACTTTCCATCACTCTCTGACACTCTCTGACCCTCTCTGAAACACGCTTTCACACTCTATCACTATCTGACACACTCTCTCACTCTCTGACACACTCTGACACTCTCTATCACTCTTTGAACATCTCTGACACTCTCTGATACACTCTGACACTCTCACACGCTATCACACTCTGACACTCTCAATCACTCTCTGACACTCACTGACACTCTATGACACTCTCAGACACTCTCAGACAGTCTCAGACACTCTCTATCACTCACTGAAACTCTCTACCACGCTTTGACTCTCTCTATCTATCTCTGTCACTCTCTGGCACTCTCTGACACTCTCGGATACACTCTGACACTCCCTGACTCTCTCTGACACTCTCTTTCACTCTCTGACACTCTCTGACAATCTCAGACACACTCAGACACTCTCTGACACTCTCTATCACTCTCTGACACATTCAGACACTCTCAGACACGCACTACCACTCTCTACCACTCTCTGACACTCTCTGATACACTCTGACACACCCTGACACTCTCTGACACTCTCTGTCACTCTCTGACACTCTCTGACAATCTCAGACAAAATCAGAAACTCTCAGACACTCTCTGTCACTCTCTGTCACTCTCTGACACTCTCTGACACTCTCTGACACTCTCTATCACTCTCTGACACTCTCTGACACTCTCGATCACTCTCTATCACTCTCTATCACTCTCTGACACTCTCAGACACTCTCAGACACTCTCAGACACTCTCTATCACTCTCTGAAACTCTCTACCACGCTTTGAGTTTCTCTAACTCTCTCTATCACTCTCTGGCACTCTCTGACACTCTCGGATACACTCTGACACTCCCTGACTCTCACTGACACTCTCTATCTCTCTCTGACACTCTCTGAAACTCTCTATCACTCTCTGACACACTCTGACACTCTCTGACACTCTCTATAACTCTCTGACACGCTCTGACACGCTCTGACACTCTCTGACACTCTCTGTCGCTCTCGGATACACTCTGACAATCGCTGACACTCTCAGACTTTCTCTGACACTCTCTGGCACTCTCTATCACTCTCTGACACTCTCTGACACTCTCGATCACTCTCTATCACTCTCTGACACACTGACACTCTCTGACACTCTCTGACACTCTCAGACACTCTCCATCACTCTATGACACTCTCTATCACTCTCTGTCACTCTCTGTCACTCTCTATCACTCTCTGACAATCTCTGACAATCTCAGACACAATCAGACACTCTCTGGCACTCTCTGGCGCTCTCTATCACTCTCTGGCACTCTCTATCACTCTCTCACACTCTCTGACACTCTCTGAATGTTTATGTCACTCTCTGACACACTCTATCACTGTCTGACACTGCCTGACACTCTCAGACTCTCCCTGACACTCTCAGACCCTCTCTGACTCTCTCCATCACTCTCTGACACGCTCTGAACCCCTCTGTCACTCTCTGACACTCTCAGACTCTCTCAGACACTCTCTGACACTCTCTGACGCTCTCAGACACTCTCTCTCATTCTCTCTCGCTCTCTATCACTCTCTGACACTCTCTATCACTTTCTGACACTGCCTGACACACACTGACACTCTCAGGCACTCTCTGAAAGTCTGTATCACTCTCTGAAACTCTGACACTAGCAGACACTCTCTGACACATTCTATCAATTACTGACACTCACAGACACTCTCAGACATTTTCAGACACTCTCTGACACACTCTATCACTCTCTGACACTCTCTGACACTCTCTGACACTCTCTATCACACTCTGACAATCTCTGAAACTCTCTGATACATTCTGACACTCTCAGACACTCTCTATCACGCTCTGACACTCTCAGACACTCTCAGACAGTCTCAGACACTCTCTATCACTCTCTGAAACTCTCTGACACTCACTATCACACTCTGACACTCTCAGACACTCTCAGACAGTCTCAGACACTCTCTATCACTCTCTGAAACTCTCGACCACGCTTTGACTCTCTCTATCTGTCTCTATCACTCTCTGGCACTCTCTGACACTCTCAGATACACTCCTACACTCCCTGACACTCTCTGACACTCTCTTTCACTCTCTGACACTCTCTGACAATCTCAGACACACTCAGACACTCTTTGACATTCCCTAGCACTCTCTGACATTCTCTGACACATTCAGACACTCTCAGACAATCTCTACCACTCTCTACCACTCTCTGACACTTTCTATCACTCTCTGACACTCTCTGACAATCTCAGACACAATCAGAAACTCTCAGACACTCTATGTCACTCTCTGACACTCTCTGACACTTTCAGACTCTCTCAGACACACTCAGACAATCTCTAGCACTCTCTGGCACTCTCTATCACTCTCTATCACTCTCTCTCTCACTCTCTGACACTCTCTGACACTCTCTGAATGTTTATATCACTCTCTGAAACACTCTATCACTGTCTGACACTCCTTGACACTCTCAGACTCTCTCTGACTCTCTCTATCACTCTCTGACTCTCTCTGACACTCTAGGACACTCTCAGACACTCTCTGACACTCTCTGACACTCTCTGATGCTCTCAGACACTCTCTATCACTCTCTATAACTCACTATCACCCTCTGACACTCTCTATCACTTTCTGACACTGCCTTACACACACTGACACTCTCAGGCACTCACTGAAAGTCTCGATCACTCTCTGAAACTCTCTGACACTCACTATCACACTCTAACACTCTCAGACACTCTCAGACAGTCTCAGACACTCTCTATCACTCTCTGAAACTCTCTGACACTCACTATCACACTCTGACACTCTCAGACACTCTCAGACAGTCTCAGACACTCTCTATCACTCTCTGAAACTCTCGACCACGCTTTGACTCTCTTTATCTGTCTCTATCACTCTCTGGCACTCTCTGACACTCTCAGATACACTCTGACACTCCCTGACACTCTCTGACACTCTATTTCACTCTCTGACACTCTCTGACAATCTCAGACACACTCAGACACTCTTTGACAGTCCCTATCACTCTCTGACATTCTCTGACACATTCAGACACTCTCAGACAATCTCTACCACTCTCTACCACTCTCTGACACTTTCTATCACTCTCTGACACTCTCTGACAATCTCAGACACAATCAGAAACTCTCAGACACTCTATGTCACTCTCTGACACTCTCTGACACTTTCAGACTCTCTCAGACACACTCAGACAATCTCTGGCACTCTCTGGCACTCTCTATCACTCTCTATCACTCTCTCTCTCACTCTCCGACACTCTCTGACACTCTCTGAATGTTTATATCACTCTCTGACACACTCTATCACTGTCTGACACTCCTTGACACTCTCAGACTCTCTCTGACTCTCTCTATCACTCTCTGACTCTCTCTGACACTCTAGGACACTCTCAGACACTCTCTGACACTCTCTGACACTCTCTGATGCTCTCAGACACTCTCTATCACTCTCTATAACTCACTATCACTCTCTGACACTCTCTATCACTTTCTGACACTGCCTGACACACACTGACACTCTCAGGCACTCACTGAAAGTCTCTATCACTCTCTGAAACTCTCTGACACTCGCAGAAACTCTCTGACACTTTCTATCACTTTCTGACACTCTCAGACACTCTCAGACATTTTCAGACACTCTCTGGCACTCTCTGTCACTCTCTGACACTCTCTAACATTCTCTGATACACTCTGTCACTCTCTATCACTCTCAGACACTCTCCATCACTCCAGTCTCTCTCACACACTCCCTGACACTCTCAGACACTCTCAGACACACTCTATCACCCTCTGACGCACTCTATCACTCTCTGAAACTCACTGAAACTCTCTGACACACTCTGTCACTCTCTGTAACTCTCTGACACTCTCTACCACTCTAACCCACTCTCTACAACTCTCTGTCACTCTCTGACACTGTCTGACACTCTCTATCACTCTCTGACACTCTCTGACACTTTCAGACACTCTCTGACACGCTCAGACCCTCTCAGACACTCTTGACACTTTCTATCACTGTATGACACTCTCAGACACTCTCTGTCACTTTCTCTCACTCTCTGACACTGTTTGACACTCTCTGACATTCTCTGACACTCAGAGACACCCTCTGACACTTTCTATCACTCTCTGACACTCTCAGAAACTCTCAGACAGTCTCAGATAATTTATATCACTCTCTGACACTGCCTGACACTCTCTGACACTCTCAGACACTCTCTTTCACTCTCTATCCCTCTATGACACTCTCTGACACTCTCAGACACTGTGTGACACTCTCAGACACTTTCTGACACTCTCCGACACAGTTTGACACTCTCTCACATTCTGAGACACTCTCTGACACAGTCTGACACTCTCAGACACTCTCTGACACTCTCTATCACTCTCTGACACTCTCTATCACTCTCTATAACTCTCTGACACTCTCTGAAACTCTCAGGCACTCTCTGACACTTTCTAACACTCTGTGAATCTCTCGGACACTTTTTATCACTCTCCGATACACTCTGACACTCTCTGACACTTTCTATCACTCTCTGACACTCTCAGACACTCTCAGACACATTCTATCTCTCTTTGACACTCTCTGACACTCTCAGAGATTCTCAGGCAGTCTCAGACGCTCTCCATTACTCTCTGCCACTGTTTGACACTCTCTGACACTCTCAGAAACTCCCTGACACGCTCAGACACTTTCTATCACTCTCTGACACTGTCTGACTTTCTCTGACACTCTCTGACACTCTCACACCCTCTCTGACACACTCTGACACTCTCAGGCACAATCAGACACTCTCTATCACTCTCCATCACTCTCCGACATGCTTTCATACTCTCTAACACTCTCTGACACACTCTGACACTCTCTGACACTCTCAGACACTCTCTTTCGCTCTCTATCACTCTATGACACTCCCTATCACTCCCTGACACTCTCAGATACTATCTGACAATCTCTTTCACTCTCCATCACTCTCTGACACTCTCTGACACTCTCAGACACTCTCTGACACTCTCTGACACCTCAGACATCTCTACCACTCGCTATCACTCTCTGATACTCTCTATCGCTCTCCGACACTCTCTGAAACTCTCTGATACACTCTGACACTCTCAGACACTCTCTGACACTCTGCACCACTCTCTGACACTCTCTGACACTCTCTATCACTCTCTGACACTCTCTGATACACTCTGACACTCTCAGACAGTCTCTATCTTTCTCTATCACTCTCTGACGCACTTTGACACACTCTGACACTTTCTATCACTCTGCCACTCTCTGACACACTCTGACACTTTCTATCACTCTCTATCACTCTCTATCACTCTCTGAAACTCTCAGACACTCTCTATCACTCTCAGACACTCTCTATCATTCTCTGACACTCTCTATCACTCTCTATCACTCTCAGACACTCTCGATCACTCTCTGACACTCTCTATCCATCTCTATCACTCTCTGAAACTCTCTTACACTCTCAGACACTCTCTATCACTCCCTATCTCTCTCTGACACACTCTGACACACTCTGATACTCGCAGATACTCTCTATCAATCTCTGGCACTCACTGAAACTCTCAGAAACTATCTGTCACTCTCAGACACTCTCAGACACTCTCTCTCACTCTCTGACACTCTCTGAAACTCTCTGACACACTCACACTCTCTCTGACACACTCGGACACTCTCTGACACACTCTGACACTCTCCATCACTCTCTGACACTCTCTATCGCTCTCTGACACTCTCTGACACACTCTGACACTCTCTGACACACTCAGACACTCTCTCTTACTCTCTATCACTTTCTGACACACTCTGACACAATCCGACAATCTCTGACAATCTCAGACACTCTCTATCACTCTCTGACACTGACTGACACTCTCAGACACTCTCTGTCACTCTCAGATACTCTCAGACACTCTCTATCACTCTCTGACACTTTCTATCACTGTCTGACACTCTCTGACACACTCTGACACTCTCTGTCACTCTCTGACAATCTCAGACACTCTCTATCACTCTATGACACTCTCTGACACTCTCTGACACTCTCAATCACTCTCCATCACTCTCTGACACACTCTGACACTCTCTGACACACTCTGACACACTCTATCACTCTCTGACACACTCTGACACAATCTGACAATCTCTGACCCTCTCAGAAACTCTCTATCACTCTCTGACACTCACTGACACTCTCAGACACTCTCTGTCACTCTCAGACACTCTCTATCAGTCTCTGAAACATTCTATCACTCTCTGACACTCTCTGACACACTCTGAAACTCTCTGACACTCTCTATCACTCTTTATCACTCTCTGACACAATTTGACACTCTCTATCACTCTCTGACACTCTCAGACACTCTCTATCACTCTATGACACTCTCTGACATTGTCTGTCACTCTCTGACACACTCTGCCACTCTCTGACACTCTCAGGCACTCTCTATCACTCTCTATCTCTCTCTGACACACTCTGACTGTCTGTGACACACTCAGACACTCTCAGACACTCTCTATCACTCTCTGACACTCACTGACAATCTCAGACAATCTCTGTCACACTCAGACACTCTCTATCGCTCTCTATCACTCTCTGACACTCTCTGACACTCTCAGACACTCTCTGTCACTCTCTGACACTCTCTATCACTCTCTGTCACTCTCTGACACTCTCAGACATTGTCTATCACTCTCGGACACTCTCTATCACTCTCTATCAACCTCTGACACACTCTGACAATCTCTGACACTCTCAGACACTCTCTGTCACTTTCAGACACTCTCAGACACTCTCTATCACTCTCTGACTCTCTCTATCTCTCTCTGACACTCTCTGAGACTCTCTGAATCTCTCAGACACTCTCTATCACACTCTGACACTTTCTGACACTCTCTATCACTCTCTGACACTCTCTGACACTCTCTATCACTCTCTGACACACTCAGACACGCTCTATCACTCTCTGACACTCTCTGACACTCTCAGACAATCTCTATCACTCTCTAGCACTCTCTGACACTCTCTGACACTCTCAGACAGTCTCTATCACTCTCTGACACTCTCTATCACTCTCTGTCACTCTCTGACACTCTCAGACATTGTCTATCACTCTCTGACGCTCTCTATCACTCTCTATCAACCTCTGACACACTCTGACACACTCTGACAATCTCTGACACTCCCAGACACTCTCTGTCACTTTCAGACACTCTCAGACACTCTCTATCACTCTCTGACTCTCTGTATCTCTCTCTGACACTCTCTGACACTCTCTGAGACTCTCTGACTCTCTCAGACACTCTCTATCACACCCTGACACTCTGTGACACTCTCTATCACTCTCTGACACTCTCAATCACTCTTTGACACACTCAGACACGCTCTATCACTCTCTGACACTCTCCGACACTCTCAGACAATCTCTATCACTCTCTAGCACTCTCTGACACTCTCTGACACTCTCAGACAGTCTCTATCACTCTCTGACACTCTCTATCACTCTCTATCACTCTCTGATACTCTCAGATACTCTCTATCACTCTCTGACTTTCTATATAACTCTCTATCACTCTCTGACACTCTCAGACACTCTCTATCACTCTCTGACACTCTCTATCACTCTCTATCACTCTCTATCACTCTCAGACATTCTCTATCACTCTCTGACACTCTCTATCCATCTCTATCACTCTCTGAAACTTTCTTACACTCTCAGACACTCTCTATCACTCCCTATCACTCTCTGACACACTCTGTCACACTCTGACACTCTCAGACACTCTCTATCACTCTCTGGCACTCAGTGAAACTCTCAGACACTCCCTCTCAATCTCTGACACTCTCTGAAACCCTCTGACACACTCACACTCTCTCTGACACTCTCTATCGCTCTCTGACACTCGCTGACAGTCTCTGACACTCTCTGACACAATCTGACACTCTCTATCGCTCTCTGACCCTCTCTATAGCTCTCTGACACTCTTTGACATACTCTGACACTCTCTGACACACTCAGACACTCTCTATCGCTCTCTATCAATTTCTGACACAATCTGACAATCTCTGACAATCTCAGACACTCTCTATCACTCTCTGACAATGACTGACACTCTCAGACACTCTCTGACACTCTCAGACACTCTCAGACACTCTTTATCACTCTCTGACACTTTCTATTTCTCTCTGACACTCTCTGACACACTCTGACACTCGCTGACACTCTCTATCACACTCTATCACTCTCTATCACTCTCTGACACAATTTGACACTCTCTATCACTCTCCGACAATCTCAGACACTCTCTATCACTCTATGACACTCTCTGATACTCTCTATCACTCACTATCACTCTCTGACACACTCTGACACTCTCTGACACACTCTGACACTCTCATACACTCTCTGTCACTCTCTATCGCTCTCTGACACTCTCTGACACAATCTGACAATCTCTGACACTCTCAGACACTCTCCATCACTCTCTATCACTCTCTGGCACACTCTGTCACAATCTGACAATCTCTGACACTCTCAGACACTCTCTTTCACTCTCTGACACTCACTGACTCTCCCAGACACTCTCTATCATTCTCTGACACTTTCTATCACTCTCTGACACTCTCTGACACACTCTGAAACTCTCTGACCCTCTATATCACTCTCTATCAATCTCTGACACAATTTGACACTCTCTATCACTCTCTGACACTCTCTGACACTCTCTATCACTCTCTGACACACTCAGATACGCTCTGTCACTCTCTGACACTCTCTGACACTCTCAGACAGTCTCTATCACTCTCTGACACTCTCTATCAGTCTCTATCACTCTCTGACACTCTCAGAGACTCTCTATCACTCTCTGACTTTCTATATCACTCTCTGTCACTCTCTGACACTCTCAGACACTCACTATCACTCTCTGATCTCTCTATCAATCTCTATCACTCTCTGACACTCTCTGACACTCTCAGACACTCTCTATCGCTCCCTATCACTCGCTGACACACTCTGACACTCTCAGACACTCTCTATCACTCTCTGGCACTCAGTGAAACTCTCAGACACTCTCTGTCACTCTCAGACACTCTCAGACACTCTCTCTCACTCTCTGAAACTCTCTGACACACTCACACTCTCTCTGACACTCTCTATCACTCTCTATCACTCTCTGACACTCTCTGACACAATCTGACACTCTCTATCGCTCTCTGACCCTCTGTATCGCTCTCTGACACTCTTTGACATACTCTGACACTCTCTGACACACTCAGGCACTCTCTATAGCTCTCCATCACTTTCTGACATACTCTGACACAATCTGACAATCTCTGACAATCTCAGACACTCTCTATCACTCTCTGACACTGACTGACACTCTCAGACACTCTCAGACACTCTCAGACACTCTCTATCACTCTCTGACACTTTCTATTTCTCTCTGACACTCTCTGACACACTCTGACACTCTCTGACACTCTCTATCACTCTCCAACACTCTCTGACACAATTTGACACTCTCTATCTCTCTCTGACAATCTCAGACACTCTCTATCACTCTATGACACTCTCTGATACTCTCTATCACTCTCTATCATCTCCTGACACACGCTGACACTCTCTGACACTCTCAGACACTCTCCATCACTCTCTATCGCTCTCTGACACTCTCTGACACAATCTGACAATCTCAGACAGTCTTTATCACTCTCTATCACTCTCTGGCACACTCTGACACGATCTGACAATCTCTGACACTCTCAGACACTCTCCTTCACTCTCTGACACTCACTGACACTCTCAGACACTCTCTACCACTCTCTGACACTTTCTATCACTCTCTGACACTCTCTGACACACTCTGAAACTCTCTGACACTCTCTATCACTCTCTATCAATCTCTGACACAATTGGACACTCTCTATCACTCTCTGACACTCTCTGACACTCACTATCACTCTCTGACACTCTCTGACACTCTCTGACACAGTCTGACAGTCTCTATCGCTCTCTGACGCTCTCTGATACTCTCTATCACTCTCTGTCTATCTCTGACACACTCTGACACTCTCTGACACACTCTGAAACTCTCTGACACTCTCTATCACTCTCTATCAATCTCTGACACAATTGGACACTCTCTATCACTCTCTGACACTCTCTGACACTCTCTGACACTCTCAGACACATTCTGAAACACTCTGACACTCTCTATCACTCTCTATCAATCTCTGACACAATTGGACACTCTCTACCACTCTCTGACACTCTCAGACACTCTCTTTCACTCTCTGACACTCACTGACACTCTCAGACACTCTCTACCACTCTCTGACACTTTCTATCTCTCTCTGACACTCTCTGACATACTCTGAAACTCTCTGACACTCTCTATCACTCTCTATCAATCTCTGACACAATTGGACACTCTCTATCACTCTCTGACACTCTCTGACACTCTCTATCACTCTCTGACACTCTCTGACACTCTCTGACACTCTCAGACACTCTCTTTCACTCTCTATCCCTCTATGACACTCTCTGACACTCTCAGACACTGTGTGACACTCTCAGACACTTTCTGACACTCTCCGACACAGTTTGACACTCTCTCACATTCTGAGACACTCTCTGACACAGTCTGACACTCTCAGACACTCTCTGACACTCTCTATCACTCTCTGACACTCTCTATCACTCTCTATAACTCTCTGACACTCTCTGAAACTCTCAGGCACTCTCTGACACTTTCTAACACTCTGTGAATCTCTCGGACACTTTTTATCACTCTCCGATACACTCTGACACTCTCTGACACTTTCTATCACTCTCTGACACTCTCAGACACTCTCAGACACATTCTATCTCTCTTTGACACTCTCTGACACTCTCAGAGATTCTCAGGCAGTCTCAGACGCTCTCCATTACTCTCTGCCACTGTTTGACACTCTCTGACACTCTCAGAAACTCCCTGACACGCTCAGACACTTTCTATCACTCTCTGACACTGTCTGACTTTCTCTGACACTCTCTGACACTCTCACACCCTCTCTGACACACTCTGACACTCTCAGGCACAATCAGACACTCTCTATCACTCTCCATCACTCTCCGACATGCTTTCATACTCTCTAACACTCTCTGACACACTCTGACACTCTCTGACACTCTCAGACACTCTCTTTCGCTCTCTATCACTCTATGACACTCCCTATCACTCCCTGACACTCTCAGATACTATCTGACAATCTCTTTCACTCTCCATCACTCTCTGACACTCTCTGACACTCTCAGACACTCTCTGACACTCTCTGACACCTCAGACATCTCTACCACTCGCTATCACTCTCTGATACTCTCTATCGCTCTCCGACACTCTCTGAAACTCTCTGATACACTCTGACACTCTCAGACACTCTCTGACACTCTGCACCACTCTCTGACACTCTCTGACACTCTCTATCACTCTCTGACACTCTCTGATACACTCTGACACTCTCAGACAGTCTCTATCTTTCTCTATCACTCTCTGACGCACTTTGACACACTCTGACACTTTCTATCACTCTGCCACTCTCTGACACACTCTGACACTTTCTATCACTCTCTATCACTCTCTATCACTCTCTGAAACTCTCAGACACTCTCTATCACTCTCAGACACTCTCTATCATTCTCTGACACTCTCTATCACTCTCTATCACTCTCAGACACTCTCGATCACTCTCTGACACTCTCTATCCATCTCTATCACTCTCTGAAACTCTCTTACACTCTCAGACACTCTCTATCACTCCCTATCTCTCTCTGACACACTCTGACACACTCTGATACTCGCAGATACTCTCTATCAATCTCTGGCACTCACTGAAACTCTCAGAAACTATCTGTCACTCTCAGACACTCTCAGACACTCTCTCTCACTCTCTGACACTCTCTGAAACTCTCTGACACACTCACACTCTCTCTGACACACTCGGACACTCTCTGACACACTCTGACACTCTCCATCACTCTCTGACACTCTCTATCGCTCTCTGACACTCTCTGACACACTCTGACACTCTCTGACACACTCAGACACTCTCTCTTACTCTCTATCACTTTCTGACACACTCTGACACAATCCGACAATCTCTGACAATCTCAGACACTCTCTATCACTCTCTGACACTGACTGACACTCTCAGACACTCTCTGTCACTCTCAGATACTCTCAGACACTCTCTATCACTCTCTGACACTTTCTATCACTGTCTGACACTCTCTGACACACTCTGACACTCTCTGTCACTCTCTGACAATCTCAGACACTCTCTATCACTCTATGACACTCTCTGACACTCTCTGACACTCTCAATCACTCTCCATCACTCTCTGACACACTCTGACACTCTCTGACACACTCTGACACACTCTATCACTCTCTGACACACTCTGACACAATCTGACAATCTCTGACCCTCTCAGAAACTCTCTATCACTCTCTGACACTCACTGACACTCTCAGACACTCTCTGTCACTCTCAGACACTCTCTATCAGTCTCTGAAACATTCTATCACTCTCTGACACTCTCTGACACACTCTGAAACTCTCTGACACTCTCTATCACTCTTTATCACTCTCTGACACAATTTGACACTCTCTATCACTCTCTGACACTCTCAGACACTCTCTATCACTCTATGACACTCTCTGACATTGTCTGTCACTCTCTGACACACTCTGCCACTCTCTGACACTCTCAGGCACTCTCTATCACTCTCTATCTCTCTCTGACACACTCTGACTGTCTGTGACACACTCAGACACTCTCAGACACTCTCTATCACTCTCTGACACTCACTGACAATCTCAGACAATCTCTGTCACACTCAGACACTCTCTATCGCTCTCTATCACTCTCTGACACTCTCTGACACTCTCAGACACTCTCTGTCACTCTCTGACACTCTCTATCACTCTCTGTCACTCTCTGACACTCTCAGACATTGTCTATCACTCTCGGACACTCTCTATCACTCTCTATCAACCTCTGACACACTCTGACAATCTCTGACACTCTCAGACACTCTCTGTCACTTTCAGACACTCTCAGACACTCTCTATCACTCTCTGACTCTCTCTATCTCTCTCTGACACTCTCTGAGACTCTCTGAATCTCTCAGACACTCTCTATCACACTCTGACACTTTCTGACACTCTCTATCACTCTCTGACACTCTCTGACACTCTCTATCACTCTCTGACACACTCAGACACGCTCTATCACTCTCTGACACTCTCTGACACTCTCAGACAATCTCTATCACTCTCTAGCACTCTCTGACACTCTCTGACACTCTCAGACAGTCTCTATCACTCTCTGACACTCTCTATCACTCTCTGTCACTCTCTGACACTCTCAGACATTGTCTATCACTCTCTGACGCTCTCTATCACTCTCTATCAACCTCTGACACACTCTGACACACTCTGACAATCTCTGACACTCCCAGACACTCTCTGTCACTTTCAGACACTCTCAGACACTCTCTATCACTCTCTGACTCTCTGTATCTCTCTCTGACACTCTCTGACACTCTCTGAGACTCTCTGACTCTCTCAGACACTCTCTATCACACCCTGACACTCTGTGACACTCTCTATCACTCTCTGACACTCTCAATCACTCTTTGACACACTCAGACACGCTCTATCACTCTCTGACACTCTCCGACACTCTCAGACAATCTCTATCACTCTCTAGCACTCTCTGACACTCTCTGACACTCTCAGACAGTCTCTATCACTCTCTGACACTCTCTATCACTCTCTATCACTCTCTGATACTCTCAGATACTCTCTATCACTCTCTGACTTTCTATATAACTCTCTATCACTCTCTGACACTCTCAGACACTCTCTATCACTCTCTGACACTCTCTATCACTCTCTATCACTCTCTATCACTCTCAGACATTCTCTATCACTCTCTGACACTCTCTATCCATCTCTATCACTCTCTGAAACTTTCTTACACTCTCAGACACTCTCTATCACTCCCTATCACTCTCTGACACACTCTGTCACACTCTGACACTCTCAGACACTCTCTATCACTCTCTGGCACTCAGTGAAACTCTCAGACACTCCCTCTCAATCTCTGACACTCTCTGAAACCCTCTGACACACTCACACTCTCTCTGACACTCTCTATCGCTCTCTGACACTCGCTGACAGTCTCTGACACTCTCTGACACAATCTGACACTCTCTATCGCTCTCTGACCCTCTCTATAGCTCTCTGACACTCTTTGACATACTCTGACACTCTCTGACACACTCAGACACTCTCTATCGCTCTCTATCAATTTCTGACACAATCTGACAATCTCTGACAATCTCAGACACTCTCTATCACTCTCTGACAATGACTGACACTCTCAGACACTCTCTGACACTCTCAGACACTCTCAGACACTCTTTATCACTCTCTGACACTTTCTATTTCTCTCTGACACTCTCTGACACACTCTGACACTCGCTGACACTCTCTATCACACTCTATCACTCTCTATCACTCTCTGACACAATTTGACACTCTCTATCACTCTCCGACAATCTCAGACACTCTCTATCACTCTATGACACTCTCTGATACTCTCTATCACTCACTATCACTCTCTGACACACTCTGACACTCTCTGACACACTCTGACACTCTCATACACTCTCTGTCACTCTCTATCGCTCTCTGACACTCTCTGACACAATCTGACAATCTCTGACACTCTCAGACACTCTCCATCACTCTCTATCACTCTCTGGCACACTCTGTCACAATCTGACAATCTCTGACACTCTCAGACACTCTCTTTCACTCTCTGACACTCACTGACTCTCCCAGACACTCTCTATCATTCTCTGACACTTTCTATCACTCTCTGACACTCTCTGACACACTCTGAAACTCTCTGACCCTCTATATCACTCTCTATCAATCTCTGACACAATTTGACACTCTCTATCACTCTCTGACACTCTCTGACACTCTCTATCACTCTCTGACACACTCAGATACGCTCTGTCACTCTCTGACACTCTCTGACACTCTCAGACAGTCTCTATCACTCTCTGACACTCTCTATCAGTCTCTATCACTCTCTGACACTCTCAGAGACTCTCTATCACTCTCTGACTTTCTATATCACTCTCTGTCACTCTCTGACACTCTCAGACACTCACTATCACTCTCTGATCTCTCTATCAATCTCTATCACTCTCTGACACTCTCTGACACTCTCAGACACTCTCTATCGCTCCCTATCACTCGCTGACACACTCTGACACTCTCAGACACTCTCTATCACTCTCTGGCACTCAGTGAAACTCTCAGACACTCTCTGTCACTCTCAGACACTCTCAGACACTCTCTCTCACTCTCTGAAACTCTCTGACACACTCACACTCTCTCTGACACTCTCTATCACTCTCTATCACTCTCTGACACTCTCTGACACAATCTGACACTCTCTATCGCTCTCTGACCCTCTGTATCGCTCTCTGACACTCTTTGACATACTCTGACACTCTCTGACACACTCAGGCACTCTCTATAGCTCTCCATCACTTTCTGACATACTCTGACACAATCTGACAATCTCTGACAATCTCAGACACTCTCTATCACTCTCTGACACTGACTGACACTCTCAGACACTCTCAGACACTCTCAGACACTCTCTATCACTCTCTGACACTTTCTATTTCTCTCTGACACTCTCTGACACACTCTGACACACTCTGACACTCTCTGACACTCTCTATCACTCTCCAACACTCTCTGACACAATTTGACACTCTCTATCTCTCTCTGACAATCTCAGACACTCTCTATCACTCTATGACACTCTCTGATACTCTCTATCACTCTCTATCATCTCCTGACACACGCTGACACTCTCTGACACTCTCAGACACTCTCCATCACTCTCTATCGCTCTCTGACACTCTCTGACACAATCTGACAATCTCAGACAGTCTTTATCACTCTCTATCACTCTCTGGCACACTCTGACACGATCTGACAATCTCTGACACTCTCAGACACTCTCCTTCACTCTCTGACACTCACTGACACTCTCAGACACTCTCTACCACTCTCTGACACTTTCTATCACTCTCTGACACTCTCTGACACACTCTGAAACTCTCTGACACTCTCTATCACTCTCTATCAATCTCTGACACAATTGGACACTCTCTATCACTCTCTGACACTCTCTGACACTCACTATCACTCTCTGACACTCTCTGACACTCTCTGACACAGTCTGACAGTCTCTATCGCTCTCTGACGCTCTCTGATACTCTCTATCACTCTCTGTCTATCTCTGACACACTCTGACACTCTCTGACACACTCTGAAACTCTCTGACACTCTCTATCACTCTCTATCAATCTCTGACACAATTGGACACTCTCTATCACTCTCTGACACTCTCTGACACTCTCTGACACTCTCAGACACATTCTGAAACACTCTGACACTCTCTATCACTCTCTATCAATCTCTGACACAATTGGACACTCTCTACCACTCTCTGACACTCTCAGACACTCTCTTTCACTCTCTGACACTCACTGACACTCTCAGACACTCTCTACCACTCTCTGACACTTTCTATCTCTCTCTGACACTCTCTGACATACTCTGAAACTCTCTGACACTCTCTATCACTCTCTATCAATCTCTGACACAATTGGACACTCTCTATCACTCTCTGACACTCTCTGACACTCTCTATCACTCTCTGACACTCTCTGACACTCTCTGACACTCTCAGACACTCTCTATCACTCTATGACACTCTCTGACATTGTCTATCACTCCCTGACACACTCTGACACTCTCTGACACTCTCTGACACTCTCAGACTCTCTCAATCACTCTCTATCACTCTCTGACACACTCTGACAGTCTCTGACACTCTCAGACACTCGCAGACACTCTCTATCACTCTCTGACACTCCCTGACACTCTCAGACAATCTCTGTCACTCTCTGACACTCTGTATCACTCTCTATCACTCTCTGACACTCTCTGATTCTCTCTGACACACTCTGAAACTCTCTGACACTCTCCATCACTCGTTATCACTCTCTGATTCTCTCTGACACACTCTGAAACTCTCTGACACTCTCCATCACTCGTTATCACTCTCTGAAACTCTCTGATACACTCACACTCTCTCTGACACTCTCTATCACTCTCTGACACTCTCTGACACTCTCTGACACACTCTGACACTCTCTATCGCTCTCTGACACTCTCTATCGCTCTCTGACACTCTTTGACACACTCTGACACTCTCTGACACACTCAGACACTCTCTATCGCTCTCTATCACTTTCTGACACACTCTGACACAATCTGACAATCTCTTACAATCTCAGACACTCTCTAACACTCTCTGACAGTGACTGACACTCTCAGACACTCTCTGTCACTCTCAGACACTCTCAGACACTCTCTATCACTCTCTGACACTGACTGACACTCTCAGACACTCTCTGTCACTCTCAGACACTCTCAGACACTCTCTATCACTCTATGACGCTCTCTGATACTCTCTATCACTCTCTATCACTCTCTGACACTCTCTGTCACTCTATGACACTCTCTGATACTCTCTATCACTCTCTATCACTCTCTATCACTCTCTGACACTCTCTGACACTCTCTGACACACTCTCGCTCTCTGACACTCTCTGACACAATCTGACAATCTCTGACACTCTCAGACACTCTCTATCACTCTCTATCACTCTCTGACACACTCTGACACAATCTGACAATCTCTGACACTCTCAGACATTCTCCTTCACTCTCTGACACTCACTGACACTCTCTATCACTCTTTATCAATCTCTGACACAATTTGACACTCTCTATCACTCTCTGACACTCTCTGACACTCTCTATCACTCTCTGACACTCTCTGACAGACTCTATCGCTCTCTGACACACTCTGATACTCTCTATCACTCTCTATCTATCTCTGACACAACTTGACACTCTCTGACACTCTCAGACACTCTCTATCACTCTTTGACACTCTCTGACATTGTCTATCACTCTCTGACACACTCTGACACTCTCTGACACTCTCAGACACTCTCTATCACTCTCTATCAATCTCTGACACACTCTGACTGTCTCAGACACTCTCAGACACTCGCATACACTCTCTATCACTCTCTGACACTCCCTGACACTCTCAGACACTCTCTGTCACTCTCAGACACTCTGTATCACTCTGTATCACTCTCTATCACTCTCTGACACCCTCTGACTCTCTCAGACACTCTCAGACACTCTCTATCACTCTCTGACACTCTCTATCACTCTCTATCACTCTCTGACACTCTCTGACACTCTCAGACACTGTCCATCAATCTCTGACCCTCTCTATCACTCTCTATCACTCTCTGACACACTGTGACAATCTCTGACTCTCTCAGACATTCTCTATCACTGTCTGAAACTCACTGACACTCTCAGACACTCTCTGTCACTTTCAGACACTCTCAGACACTCTCTATCACTCTCTGACTCTCTTTATCACTCTCTGACACTCTCTGACACTCTCTATCACTCTCTGACACTCTCTGACACTATCACTCTCTGACACTCTCTGACACTCTCAGACACTCTCTATCATTCTCTGACACACTCTGGCACTCTCTGACACTCTCTGTCACTCACTGTCACTCTCTGACACACGCTGACTGTCGCTGGCACTCTCAGACACTCTCTATCACTCTCTAGCACTCTCTGACGCTCTCTGACACTCTCAGACTGTCTATATCACTCTCTGACACTCTCTATCACTCTCTATCACTCTCTGACACTCTCAGATACTCTCTATCACTCTCTGACTTTCTATATCACTCTCAATCACTCTCTGACACTCTCTGACACTCTCAGACACTCTCTATCATTCTCTGACACACTCTGGCACTCTCTGACACTCTCTGTCACTCACTGTCACTCTCTGACACACGCTGACAGTCGCTGGCACTCTCTGACACTCTCTATCACTCTCTAGCACTCTCTGACGCTCTCTGACACTCTCAGACTGTCTATATCACTCTCTGACACTCTCTATCACTCTCTGACACTCTCAGAGACTCTCTATCACTCTATGACTTTCTATATCACTCTCAATCACTCTCTGACACTCTCAGACACTCTCTATCGCTCTCAGACACTCTCTATCACTCTCTGACACTGACTGACACTCTCAGACACTCTCTGTCACTCTCAGACACTCTCAGACACGCTCTATCACTCTATGACGCTCTCTGATACTCTCTATCACTCTCTATTACTCTCTGACACTCTCTGACACTCTCTGACACTCTCTGACACACTCTCGCTCTCTGACACTCTCTGACACAATCTGACAATCTCTGACACTCTCAGACACTCTCTATCACTCTCTATCACTCTCTGACACACTCTGACACAATCTGACAATCTCTGACACTCTCAGACATTCTCCTTCACTCTCTGACACTCACTGACACTCTCAGACACTCTCTATCACTCTCTGACACTTTCTATCACTCTCTGACACTCTCTGACTCACTCTGAAACTCTCTGACGCTCTCTATCACTCTCTGACACTCTCTGACACTCTCTATCACTCTCTGACACTCTCTGACACTCTCCGACTCTCTCTGACACACTCTGACAGACTCTATCGCTCTCTGACACACTCTGATACTCTCTATCACTCTCTATCTATCTCTGACACAACTTGACACTCTCTGACACTCTCAGACACTCTCTATCACTCTTTGACACTCTCTGACATTGTCTAACACTCTCTGACACACTCTGACACTCTCTGACACTCTCAGACACTCTCTATCACTCTCTATCAATCTCTGACACACTCTGACTGTCTCAGACACTCTCAGACACTCGCATACACTCTCTATCACTCTCTGACACTCCCTGACACTCTCAGACACTCTCTGTCACTCTCAGACACTCTGTATCACTCTGTATCACTCTCTATCACTCTCTGACACTCTCTGACTCTCTCAGACACTCTCAGACACTCTCTATCACTCTCTGACACTCTCTATCACTCTCTATCACTCTCTGACACTCTCTGACACTCTCAGACACTGTCCATCAATCTCTGACACTCTCTATCACTCTCTATCACTCTCTGACACACTGTGACAATCTCTGACTCTCTCAGACATTCTCTATCACTGTCTGAAACTCACTGACACTCTCAGACACTCTCTGTCACTTTCAGACACACTCAGACACGCTCTATCACTCTCTGACACTCTCTGACACTCTCAGACACTCTCTATCATTCTCTGACACACTCTGGCACTCTCTGACACTCTCTGTCACTCACTGTCACTCTCTGACACACGCTGACTGTCGCTGGCACTCTCAGACACTCTCTATCACTCTCTAGCACTCTCTGACGCTCTCTGACACTCTCAGACTGTCTATATCACTCTCTGACACTCTCTATCACTCTCTATCACTCTCTGACACTCTCAGAGACTCTCTATCACTCTCTGAATTTCTGTATCACTCTCAATCACTCTCTGACACTCTCAGACACTCTCTATCACTCTCTGACACTCTCTGACATTGTCTATCACTCTCTGACACACTCTGACACTCTCTGACACTCTCAGACACTCTCTATCACTCTCTATCAATCTCTGACACACTCTGACAGTCTCAGACACTCTCAGACACTCGCAGACACTCTCTATCACTCTCTGACACTCCCTGACACTCTCAGACACTCTCTGTCACTCTCAGACACTCTGTATCACTCTCTATCACGCTCTGACACTCTCTGATTCTCTCTGACAAACTCTGAAACTCTCTGACACTCTCTATCACTCTTTATCACTCTCTGACACAATTTGACACTCTCTATCACTCTCTGACACTCTCAGACACTGTCTATCATTCTGTGACACACTCTGACATTGTCTATCACTCTCTGACACACTCTGACACTCTCATACACTCTCAGACACTCTCTATCACTCTGACACTCACTGACATTCTCAGACAATCTCTGTCACTCTCAGACACTCTCTACCACTCTCTATTACTCTCTGACACTCTCTGACACTCTCTGACACTCTCTGACACTCTCTATCACTCTCTGACACACTCTGATACTCTCTATCACACTCTATCTATCTGTGACACTCTCAGACACTGTCTATCACTCTCTGACACTCTCTATCACTCTCGATCACTCTCTGACACACTCTGACAATCTCTGACTCTCTCAGACACTCTCTATCACTGTCTGAAACTCAGTGACACTCTCAGACACTCTCTGTCACTTTCAGACACTCTCAGACACTCTCTATAACTCTCTGACTCTCTCTTTCTCTCTCTGACACTCTCTAACACTCTCTGACACTCTCTGACACTCTCTGTCACTCTATGACACTCTCTGATACTCTATATCACTCTCTATCACTCTCTGACACTCTCTGACACACTCTATCGCTCTCTGACACTCTCTGACACAATCTGACAATCTCTGACACTCTCAGACACTCTCAGACACTCTCTATCACTCTCTATCACTCTCTATCACTCTCTATCACTCTCTGACACACTCTGACACAATCTGACAATCTCTGACACTCTCAGACATTCTCCTTCACTCTCTGACACTCACTGACACTCTCAGACACTCTCTATCACTCTCTGACACATTCTATCACTCTCTGACACTCTCTGACACACTCTGAAACTCTCTGACGCTCTCTATCACTCTTTATCAATCTCTGACACAATTTGACACTCTCTATCACTCTCTGACACTCTCTGACACTCTCTGACACTCTCTATCACTCTCTGACACTCTCTGACCCTCTCCGACTCTCTCTGACACACTCTGATACTCTCAATCAGTCTCTATCTATCTCTGACACAACTTGACACTCTCTGACACTCTCAGACACTCTCTATCACTCTTTGACACTCTCTGACATTGTCTATCACTCTCTGACACACTCTGACACTCTCTGACACTCTCAGACACTCTCTTTCACTCTCTATCAATCTCTGACACACGCTGACTTTCTCAGACACTCGCAGACACTCTCGATCACTCTCTGACACTCCCTGACACTCTCAGACACTCTCTGTCACTCTCAGACACTCTGTATCACTCTGTATCACTCTCTATCACTCTCTGACACTCTCTGACTCTCTCAGACACTCTCAGACACTCTCTATCACTCTCTGACACTCTCTATCACTCTCTGAAACTCTCAGACACTGTCCATCAATCTCTGACACTCTCTATCACTCTCTATCACTCTCTGACACACTGTGACAATCTCTGACTCTCTCAGACATTCTCTATCACTGTCTGAAACTCACTGACAATCTCAGACACTCTCTGTCACTTTCTGACACTCTCTGACACTCTCTATCACTCTCTGACACTCTCTGACACTCTCTATCACTCTCTGACACACTCAGACACGCTCTATCACTCTCTGACACTCTCAGACACTCTCTGTCACTCACTGTCACTTTCTGACACACGCTGACTGTCGCTGGCACTTTCAGACACTCTCTATCACTCTCTAGCACTCTCTGACGCTCTCTGACACTCTCAGACTGTCTATATCACTATCTGACACTATCTATCACTCTCTATCACTCTCTGACACTCTCAGAGACTCTCTATCACTCTCTGACTTTCTGTATCACTCTCAATCACTCTCTGACATTCTCAGAGACTCTCTATCACTCTCTGACACTCTCTGACATTGTCTATCACTCTCTGACACACTCTGACACTCTCTGACATTCTCAGACACTCTCTATCACTCTCTATCAATCTCTGACACACTCTGACAGTCTCAGACACTCTCAGACACTCTGTATCACTCTCTATCACGCTCTGACACTCTCTGATTCTCTCTGACAAACTCTGAAACTCTCTGACACTCTCTATCACTCTTTATCACTCTCTGACACAATTTGACACTCTCTATCACTCTGTGACACTCTCAGACACTGTCTATCATTCTATGACACACTCTGACATTGTCTATCACTCTCTGACACACTCTGACACTCTCAGACACTCAGACACTCTCTATCACTCTGACACTCACTGACACTCTCAGACAATCTCTGTCACTCTCAGACACTCTCTATCACTCTCTATCACTCTCTGACACTCTCTGACACTGTCTGACACTCTCTATCACTCTCTGACACACTCTGATACTCTCTATCACTCTCTATCTATCTGTGACTCTCTCAGATACTGTCTATCACTCTCTGACACTCTCTATCACTCTCGATCACTCTCTGACACACTCTGACAATCTCTGACTCTCTCAGACACTCTCTATCACTGTCTGAAACTCACTGACACTCTCAGACACTCTCTGTCACTTTCAGACACTCTCAGACACTCTCTGTCACTCTCTGACTATCTCTATCACTCTCTGACACTCTCTGACACTCTCTATTACTCTCTGACACTCTCTGACACTCTCTATCACTCTCTGACACACTCAGACACGCTCTATCACTCTCTGACACTCTCTGACACTCTCAGACACTCTCTATCATTCTCCGACACACTCTGACACTCTCTGACACTCTCTGTCACTCTCTGTCACTCTCTGTCACTCTCTGACACACGCTGACAGTCGCTGGCACTCTCAGACACTCTCTATCACTCTCTAGCACTCTCTGACGCTCTCTGACACTCTCAGACAGTCTCTATCACTCTCTGACACTCTCTATCACTCTCTATCACTCTCTGGCACTCTCAGAGACTCTCTATCCCTCTCTATCACTCCCTATCACTCTCTGACACACTCTGTCACTCTCAGACACTCTCCATCACTCTCTGGCACACACTGAAATCTCAGACACTCTCTGGCACTCTCAGACACTCCCAGACACTCTCTCTCACTCTCTGACACTCTCTGAAACTCTCTGACGCACTCACACTCTCTCTGACACTCTCCATCACTCTCTATCACTCCCAGACACTCTCTCTCACTCGCTGACACTCTCTGAAACTCTCTGACGCACTCACACTCTCTCTGACACTCTCTATCACTCTCTGACACTCTCTGACACTCTCTGACACACTCTGACACTCTCTATCGCTCTCTGACCCTCTCTATCGCTCTCTGACACTCTTTGACACACTCTGACACGCTCTGACACACTCAGACACTCTCTATCACTCTCTAGCACTTTCTGACACAATCTGACAATCTCTGACAATCTCAGACACTCTCTATCACTCTCTGACACTGACTGACACTCTCAGACACTCTCTGTCACTCTCAGACACTTTCTATCACTCTCTGACACATTCTATCTCTCTCTGACCCACTCTGACACTCTCTGACACTCTCTCTCTCACTCTCTATCACTCTCTGACACAATTTGACACTCTCTATCACTCTCTGACAATCTCAGACACTCTCTATCACTCGATGACACTCTCTGATACTCTCCATCACTCTCTATCACTCTCTGACACACTCTGACACTCTCTGACACTCTCAGACACTCTCTCTCACTCTCTATCAATCTGTGACACTCTCTGACACACTCTGACACACTCTATCGCTCTCTGACACTCTCTGACACTCTCTGACACAATCTGACAATCTCTGACACTCTCAGACACTCTCTATCACTCTCTATCACTCTCTGACACACTCTGACACAATCTGACAATCTCTGACACTCTCAGACACTCTCTATCACTCTGTGACACTTACTGACACTCTCTATCACTCTCTGACACTCTCTGAACCTTTATATCACTCTCTGACGCTCTCTGACACACTCTGAAACTCTCTGACACTCTCTATCACTCTCTATCAATCTCTGACACAATTTGACACTCTCTATCACTCTCTGACACTCTCTGACACTCTCTATCGCTCTCTGACACTCTCTGACACTCTCTGACACACTCTGACACAATCTGACACTCTCTGACACTCTCAGACACTCTCTATCACTCTCTGACACACTCTGACACTATCTGACAATCTCTGACACTCTCAGACACTCTCTATCACTCTCTGATAATCTCTGACACTCTCAGACACTCTCTATCACTCTCTATCTCTCTCTGACACTCTCGATCAATCGTTATCACTCTCTGACACACTCTGAAACTCTCTGACACTCTATATCACTCTCTATCAATCTCTGACACAATTTGACACTCTCTATCACTCTCTGACACTCTCTATCACTCTCTGACACTCTCTGACACTCCCTATCAATCTCTATCATTCTCCATCACTCTCTGACACTCTCTGACACTCTCTGACACTCTCAGACAATCACTATCACTGTCTATCACTCTCTAACACTCTATATCAATCTTTGAATCTCTCTGACACTCAATGACACTCTCTATCAATCTCTATTAATCTCTGACACACTCTGACACTCTCTGACAGTGTCAGACACTCTCTATCACTCTCAGACACTCTCTATCACTCTCAGACACTCTCTGTCACTCTCTGACACTCTCTGACACACTCAGACACTCTCTGACACTCTCAGACACTCGCTATAACTCTCTGACACTCTCAGACACTCTCAGACACTCTCTGACACTCTCATACACTCTCTATCAATCTCTATCACACTCTGACACACTCTGACACTCTCTGACAGTCTCAGACACTCTCAACCACTCTCTGACACACTCTGACAATCTCTGACACTCTCAGACACTCTCTGTCAATCTCAGACACCTCAGAAACTCTCTATCACTCTCTGAAACTCTCTGACACTCTCTGACACTCTCTGACGCTCTCTGACACTCTCGGACACTCCCTATCACTCTATGACACTTTCTGAAACTCTCTATCACTCTCTATCACTCTCTGACACTGTCTGACACACTCAGACACTCTCTATCACTCTCTGTCACTCTCAGACACCTCAGAAGCTCTCTATCACTCTCTGACACTCTCTGTCACTCTCTATCACTCTCTGACACACTCAGACACGCTCTATCACTCTCTGACACTCTCAGACACTCTCTATCATTCTCTGACACACTCTGACACTCTCTGACACTCTCTGACACTCTCTGTCACTCTCTGTCACTCTCTGAAACACGCTGACAGTCGCTGGCACTCTCAGACACTCTCTATCACTCTCTAGCACTCTCTGACGCTCTCTGACACTCTCAGACAGTCTCTATCACTCTCTGACACTCTCTATCACTCTCTATCACTCTCTGACACTCTCGGAGACTCTCTATCCCTCTCTATCACTCCCTATCACTCTCTGACACACTCTGACACTCTTAGACACTCTCCGTCACTCTCTGGCACTCACTGAAATCTCAGACACTCTCTGGCACTCTCAGACAATCCCAGACACTCTCTCTCTGTCTCTGACACTCTCTGAAACTCTCTGACGCACTCACACTCTCTCTGACACTCTCTATCACTCTCTGACACTCTATGACACTCTCTTAAACTCTCTGACGCACTCACACTCTCTCTGACACTCTCCATCACTCTCTATCACTCCCAGACACTCTCTCTCACTCGCTGACACTCTCTGAAACTCTCTGACGCACTCACACTCTCTCTGACACTCTCTATCACTCTCTGACACTCTCTGACACTCTCTGACACACTCTGACACTCTCTATCGCTCTCTGACCCTCTCTATCGCTCTCTGACACTCTTTGACACACTCTGACACACTCAGACACTCTCTATCACTCTCTAGCACTTTCTGACACAATCTGACAATCTCTGACAATCTCAGACACTCTCTATCACTCTCTGACACTGACTGACACTCTCAGACACTTTCTATCACTCTCTGACACATTCTATCTCTCTCTGACCCACTCTGACACTCTCTGACACTCTCTCTCTCACTCTCTATCACTCTCTGACACAATTTGACACTCTCTATCACTCTCTGACAATCTCAGACACTCTCTATCACTCGATGACACTCTCTGATACTCTCCATCACTCTCTATCACTCTCTGACACACTCTGACACTCTCTGACACTCTCAGACACTCTCTCTCACTCTCTATCAATCTGTGACACTCTCTGACACACTCTGACACACTCTATCGCTCTCTGACACTCTCTGACACTCTCTGACACAATCTGACAATCTCTGACACTCTCAGACACTCTCTATCACTCTCTATCACTCTCTGACACACTCTGACACAATCTGACAATCTCTGACACTCTCAGACACTCTCTATCACTCTGTGACACTTACTGACACTCTCTATCACTCTCTGACACTCTCTGAACCTTTATATCACTCTCTGACGCTCTCTGACACACTCTGAAACTCTCTGACACTCTCTATCAATCTCTGACACAATTTGACACTCTCTATCACTCTCTGACACTCTCTGACACTCTCTATCGCTCTCTGACACTCTCTGACACTCTCTGACACACTCTGACACAATCTGACACTCTCAGACACTCTCAGACACTCTCTATCACTCTCTGACACACTCTGACACTATCTGACAATCTCTGACACTCTCAGACACTCTCTATCACTCTCTGATAATCTCTGACACTCTCAGACACTCTCTATCACTCTCTATCTCTCTCTGACACTCTCGATCAATCGTTATCACTCTCTGACACACTCTGAAACTCTCTGACACTCTATATCACTCTCTATCAATCTCTGACACAATTTGACACTCTCTATCACTCTCTATCACTCTCTGACACTCTCTGACACTCCCTATCAATCTCTATCATTCTCCATCACTCTCTGACACTCTCTGACACTCTCTGACACTCTCAGACAATCACTATCACTGTCTATCACTCTCTAACACTCTATATCAATCTTTGAATCTCTCTGACACTCAATGACACTCTCTATCAATCTCTATTACTCTCTGACACACTCTGACACTCTCTGACAGTCTCAGACACTCTCTATCACTCTCAGACACTCTCTATCACTCTCAGACACTCTCTGTCACTCTCTGACACTCTCTGACACACTCAGACACTCTCTGACACTCTCAGACACTCGCTATAACTCTCTGACACTCTCAGACACTCTCAGACACTCTCTGACACTCTCATACACTCTCTATCAATCTCTATCACACTCTGACACACTCTGACACTCTCTGACAGTCTCAGACACTCTCAACCACTCTCTGACACACTCTGACAATCTCTGACACTCTCAGACACTCTCTGTCAATCTCAGACACCTCAGAAACTCTCTATCACTCTCTGAAACTCTCTGACACTCTCTGACACTCTCTGACGCTCTCTGACACTCTCGGACACTCCCTATCACTCTATGACACTTTCTGAAACTCTCTATCACTCTCTATCACTCTCTGACACTGTCTGACACACTCTGACAATCTCTGACACTCTCAGACACTCTCAGACACTCTATATCACTCTCTGACACTCACTGACACTCGCAGACACTCTCTGTCACTCTCAGACACCTCAGAAACTCTCTATCACTCTCTGACACTCTCTGACACTCTCTGACGCTCTCTGACACTCTCTGACACTCTCTAACACTCTATGACACTCTCTGGCACTCTCAGACACTCTCTGACACTCTCTGACACTCTCTGACACTCTGCGACACTCTCAGACACTCTCTGACACTCTCAGACAATCTCTGTCACTCTCTATCACTCTCTGACACTCTCCATCAATCTTTATCACTCTCTGACACTCTCAGAAACTCTCTATCACTCTCTCTCACTCTCTGACGCTCTCTGACACTCTCTGACAATCTCAGACACTCTCAGACACTCTCTATCACACTCTGACACTCACTGACACTCTCACACATTCTCTGTCACTCTCAGACACTCTCTGTCACTCTCTATCACTCTCTGACACTCTGACACTCTCAGACACTCTCCGTCACTCTCAGACACTCTCTGTCACTCTCAGACACTCTCAGAAACTCTCAGAAACTCTCTATCACACTCTGAAACTCTCTGACACTCTCTGACACTCTCAGAATCTCTCTCTCACTCTCTGAAACTCTCAGACACTCTCTATCACTCTCTGACACTCTCTATCACTCTCTGACATTCTCAGACACTCTCTATCACTCTCTGAAACTCTCTATCACTCTCTGACACTCTCTATCACTCTCTGACACTCACTGACACTCTCAGACACTCTCTATCACTCTCTGACACTCTCAGAATCTCTCTCTCACTCTCTGAAACTCTCAGACACTCTCTATCACACTCTGAAGCTCTCTGACTCTCTCAAACACTCTCTATCACTCTCAGCCACTCTCTATCACTCTCTGACACTCCCTGACACTCTATTTCGCTCTCTGATACTCTCTGACACTCTCTGACACTCTCAGACACTCTCAGACACTCTCTATCACTCTCTATCACTCTCTGACACTCTCTGACACTCTCTGACATTCTCAAACACTCTCTATCACTCTCTGAAACTCTCTCTCACTCTCTGACACACTCTGACAATCTCTATCACTCTCTGACATTCACTGACACTCTGAAGCTCTCTGACACTCTCAGACACTCTCTATCACTCTCAGCCACTCTCTATCACTCTCTGACACTCTCTGACACTCTCTGACACTCTCAGACACTCTCAGACACTCTCTGACACTCTCAGACACTCTCTATCACTCTATGACACTCTCTGACCCTCTCAGACACTCTCTGACACTCTCTGACACTCTCATACACTCTCTATCAATCTCTATCACTCTCTGACAGTCTCAGACACTCTCTATCACTCTTTGACACACTCTGACAATCTCTGACACTCTCAGACACTCTCAGACACTCTATATCACTCTCTGACACTCACTGACACTCGCAGACACTCTCTGTCACTCTCAGACACCTCAGAAACTCTCTATCACTCTCTGACACTCTCTGACACTCTCTGACGCTCTCTGACACTCTCTGACACTCTCTAACACTCTATGACACTCTCTGACACTCTCAGACACTCTCTGACACTCTCTGACACTCTCTGACACTCTGCGACACTCTCAGACACTCTCTGACACTCTCAGACAATCTCTGTCACTCTCTATCACTCTCTGACACTCTCCATCAATCTTTATCACTCTCTGACACTCTCAGAAACTCTCTATCACTCTCTCTCACTCTCTGACGCTCTCTGACACTCTCTGACAATCTCAGACACTCTCAGACACTCTCTATCACACTCTGACACTCACTGACACTCTCACACATTCTCTGTCACTCTCAGACACTCTCTGTCACTCTCTATCACTCTCTGACACTCTGACACTCTCAGACACTCTCCGTCACTCTCAGACACTCTCTGTCACTCTCAGACACTCTCAGAAACTCTCAGAAACTCTCTCTCACTCTCTGAAACTCTCAGACACTCTCTATCACTCTCTGACACTCTCTATCACTCTCTGACATTCTCAGACACTCTCTATCACTCTCTGAAACTCTCTATCACATCTCTGACACTCTCTATCACTCTCTGACACTCACTGACACTCTCAGACACTCTCTATCACTCTCTGACACTCTCTGACACTCTCAGAATCTCTCTCTCACTCTCTGAAACTCTCAGTCACTCTCTATCACTCTCTGACACTCCCTGACTCTCTCTTTCGCTCTCTGACACTCTCTGAAACTCTCTGCCACTCTCTGACACTCTCTGAAACTCTCTGACACACTCAGACACTCTCTAACACTCTCTGAGACTCTCTGAAACTCTCAGAATCTGTCTCACTCTGTGAAACTCTCAGACACTCTCTATCACTCTCTGAAACTCTCTGACACTCTCAGAATCTCTCGATCACTCTCTGACACTCTCTGACACTCTCTATCACTCTCTGACATTCACTGACACTCTCAGACACTCTCTGTCACTCTCAGACACTCTCTATCACACTCTGAAGCTCTCTGACACTCTCAGACACTCTCTATCACTCTCAGCCACTCTCTATCACTCTCTGACACTCTCTATCACTCTCTGACACTCTCAGACACTCTCTATCACTCTCTGACACTCTCTGACACTCTCAGACACTCTCTGACACTCTCACATTCTCTATCACTCTCTATCACTCTCTGACACTCTATATCACTCTCTGAAACTCTCTGACTCTCTCTGACACTCAATGACACTCTCTGACACTCCCTATCACTCTCTATCACTCTCTGACACTCTCTGACACTCTCTGACACTCTCAGACACTCTCCATCACTCTCTATCACTCTCTGACACTCTCTGACACTCTCAGACACTCTCTATCACTCTATGACACTCTCTGACACTCTCAGACACTCTCTGACAATCTCTGACACTCTCTGACACTCTCATACACTCTCTATCAATCTCTATCACTCTCTGACAGTCTCAGACACTCTCTATCACTCTTTGACACACTCTGACAATCTCTGACACTCTCAGACACTCTCAGACACTCTATATCACTCTCTGACACTCACTGACACTCGCAGACACTCTCTGTCACTCTCAGACACCTCAGAAACTCTCTATCACTCTCGGACACTCTCTGACACTCTCTGACGCTCTCTGACACTCTCTGACACTCTCTATCACTCTATGACACTCTCTGACACTCTCAGACACTCTCTGACACTCTCTGACACTCTGTGACACTCTCAGACACTCTCTGACACTCTCAGACACTCTCTGTCACTCTCTATAACTTTCTGACACTCTCCATCAATCTTTATCACTCTCTGACACTCTCAGAAACTCTCTATCACTCTCTCTCACTCTCTGACGCTCTCTGACACTCTCTGACAATCTCAGACACTCTCAGACACTCTCTATCACACTCTGACACTCACTGACACTCTCACACATTCTCTGTCACTCTCAGACACTCTCTGTCACTCTCTATCACTCTCTGACACTCTGACACTCTCAGACACTCTACGTCACTCTCAGACACTCTCTGTCACTCTCAGACACTCTCAGAAACTCTCAGAAACTCTCTATCACACTCTGAAACTCTCTGACACTCTCTGACACTCTCAGAATCTCTCTCTCACTCTCTGAAACTCTCAGACACTCTCTATCACTCTCTGACACTCTCTATCACTCTCTGACATTCTCAGACACTCTCTATCACTCTCTGAAACTCTCTATCACTCTCTGACACTCTCTATCACTCTCTGACACTCACTGACACTCTCAGGCACTCTCCATCACTCTCTGACACTCTCTGGCACTCTCAGAATCTCTCTCTCACTCTCTGAAACTCTCAGACACTCTCTATCACTCTCTGACACTCCCTGACTCTCTCTTTCGCTCTCTGACACTCTCTGAAACTCTCTGCCACTCTCTGACACTCTCTGAAAATCTCTGACACACTCAGACACTCTCTAACACTCTATGAGACTCTCTGAAACTCTCAGAATCTCTCTCTCACTCTCTGAAACTCTCAGACACTCTCTATCACTCTCTGACACTCTCAGAATCTCTCTATCACTCTCTGACACTCTCTGACACTCTCTATCACTCTCTGACATTCACTGACACTCTCAGACACTCTCTGTCACTCTCAGACACTCTCTATCACACTCTGAAGCTCTCTGACACTCTCAGACACTCTCTATCACTCTCAGCCACTCTCTATCACTCTCTGACACTCTCTATCACTCTCTGACACTCTCAGACACTCTCTATCACTCTCAGACACTCTCTGACACTCTCAGACACTCTCTGATACTCTCACATTCTCTATCACTCTCTATCACTCTCTGACGCTCTATATCACTCTCTGAAACTCTCTGACTCTCTCTGACACTCAATGACACTCTCTGACACACCCTATCACTCTCTATCACTCTCTGACACTCTCTGACACTCTCAGACACTCTCCATCAATCTTTATCACTCTCTGACGCTCTCAGAAACTCTCTATCACTCTCTCTCACTCTCTGACGCTCTCTGACACTCTCTGACAATCTCAGACACTCTCAGACACTCTCTATCACACTCTGACACTCACTGACACTCTCACACATTCTCTGTCACTCTCAGACACTCTCTGTCACTCTCTATCACTCTCTGACACTCTGACACTCTCAGACACTCTCCGTCACTCTCAGACACTCTCTGTCACTCTCAGACACTCTCAGACATTCTCAGAAACTCTCTATCACACTCTGAAACTCTCTGACACTCTCTGACACTCTCAGAATCTCTCTCTCACTCTCTGAAACTCTCAGACACTCTCGATCACTGTCTGTCACTCTCTATCACTCTCTCACATTCTCAGACACTCTCTATCACTCTCTGAAACTCTCTATCACTCTCTGAAACTCTCTATCACTCTGACACTCACTGACACTCTCAGACACTCTCTGTCACTCTCAGACACTCTCTATCACACTCTGAAGCTCTCTGACACTCTCAAACACTCTCTGTCACTCTCAGCCACTCTCTATCACTCTCTGACACTCCCTGACACTCTCTTTCGCTCTCTGATACTCTCTGACACTCTCTGACACTCTCAGACACTCTCTATCACTCTCTATCACTCTCTGACACTCTCTGACACTCTCAGAATCTCTCTCTCACTCTCTGACACTCTCAGACACTCTGTATCACTCTCTGACACTCTCTATCACTCTCTGAAATTCTCAAACACTCTCTATCACTCTCTGAAACTCTCTCTCACTCTCTGACACTCTCTATCACTCTCTGACATTCACTGACACTCTCAGACACTCTCTGTCACTCTCAGACACTCTATCACACTCTGAAGCTCTCTGACACTCTCAGACAGTCTCTATCACTCTCAGCCACTCTCTATCACTCTCTGACACTCTATATCACTCTCTGACACTCACTGACACTCGCAGACACTCTCTGTCACTCTCAGACACCTCAGAAACTCTCTATCACTCTCTGACACTCGCTGACACTCTCTGACGCTCTCTGGCACTCTCTGACACTCTCTATTACTCTATGACACTCTCTGACACTCTCAGACACTCTCTGACACTCTGTGACACTCTCAGACACTCTCTGACACTCTCAGACACTCTCTGTCACTCTCTATCACTCTCTGACACTCTCTATCACTCTCAGACACTCTCTGTCACTCTCTATCACTCTCTGACACTCTATCACTCTCAGACACTCTCAGACACTCTCAGATACTCTCAGATACTCTCAGACACTCTCTGACACTCTCAGATACTCTCAGATACTCTCAGACACTCTCTGACACTCTCAGACACTCTCAGACACTCTCAATCACTCTCTGACTCTCTCTGACACACTCTGTCACTGTCTGACACACTCAGACACTCTCTATCACTCTCTGTCCCTCTCAGACACCTCAGAAACTCTCTATCACTCTCTGACACTCTCTGACACTCTCTGACACTCTCTGACACTCTCTATCAATCTCTATCACTCTCTGACGCTCTCTGACGCTCTCTGACACTCTCTGACACTCTCAGACATTCACTATCACTCTCTATCACTCTATATCACTCTCAGACACTCTCTGACACTCTCATTCACTCTCTATCAATCTCTATCACTCTCTGACAGTCTCAGTCACTCTCTATCACTCTTTGACACACTCTGACAATCTCTGACACTCTCAGACACTCTCAGACACTCTATATCACTCTCTGACACTCACTGACACTCACAGACACTCTCTGACACTCTCAGACACCTCAGAAACTCTCTATCACTCTCTGACACTCTCTGACACTCTCTGACGCTCTCTGGCACTCTCTGACACTCTCTATTACTCTATGACACTCTCTGACACTCTCAGACACTCTCTGACACTCTGTGACACTCTCAGACACTCTCTGACACTCTCAGACACTCTCTGTCACTCTCTATCACTCTCTGACACTCTCTATCACTCTCAGACACTCTCTGTCACTCTCTATCACTCTCTATCACTCTCTGACACTCTCTGACACTCTCTGACACTCTCTATCAATCTCTATCACTCTCTATCACTCTCTGACACTCTCTGACACTCTCTGACACTCTCAGACATTCACTGTCACTCTCTATCACTCTATATCACTCTCTGACACTCTATATCACGCTCTGAAACTCTCTGACACTCTCTGACACTCAATGACACTCTCTGACACTCCCTATCACGCTCTATCACTCTCTGACACTCTCTGACACTCTCAGACACTCTCTATCACTCTCTATCACCCTCTGACATCTCTATCAATCTATATCACTCCTTGACCACTCTCAGACACTCCCTATCACTCTCTATCACTCTCTCTCACTCTCTGACGCTCTCTGACGCTCTCTGACAATCTCAGACACTCTCAGACACTCTCTATCACACTCTGACACTCACTGACACTCTCAGACACTCTCTGACACTCTCATACACTCTCTATCAATCTCTATCACTCTCTGACAGTCTCTGACACTCTCTGACTCTCTCTGACACACTCTGTCACTGTCTGACACACTCAGACACTCTCTATCACTCTCTGACACTCTCTGACACTCTCTGACACTCTCTGACACTCTCTATCAATCTCTATCACTCTCTATCACTCTCTGACACTCTCTGACACTCTCTGACACTCTCAGACATTCACTATCACTCTCTATCACTCTATATCACTCTCTGACACTCTATATCACGCTCTGAAACTCTCTGACACTCTCTGACACTCAATGACACTCTCTGACACTCCCTATCACGCTCTATCACACTCTGACACTCTCTGACACTCTCAGACACTCTCTATCACTCTCTATCACCCTCTGACATCTCTATCAATCTTTATCACTCCTTGACCACTCTCAGACACTCCCTATCACTCTCTATCACTGCCTCTCACTCTCTCTCACTCTCTGACGCTCTCTGACAATCTCAGACACTCTCAGACACTCTCTATCACACTCTGACACTCACTGACACTCTCAGACACTCTCTGACACTCTCATTCACTCTCTATCAATCTCTATCACTCTCTGACAGTCTCAGACACTCTCTATCACTCTTTGACACACTCTGACAATCTCTGACACTCTCAGACACTCTCAGACACTCTATATCACTCTCTGACACTCACTGACACTCGCAGACACTCTCTGAAACTCTCAGACACCTCAGAAACTCTCTATCACTCTCTGACACTCTCTGACACTCTCTGACGCTCTCTGGCACTCTCTGACACTCTCTATTACTCTATGACACTCTCTGACACTCTCAGACACTCTCTGACACTCTGTGACACTCTCAGACACTCTCTGACACTCTCAGACACTCTCTGTCACTCTCTATCACTCTCTGACACTCTCTATCACTCTCAGACACTCTCTGTCACTCTCTATCACTCTCTATCACTCTCTGACACTCTCTATCACTCTCAGACACTCTCAGACACTCTCAGATACTCTCAGATACTCTCAGACACTCTCTGAAACTCTCAGATACTCTCAGATACTCTCGGACACTCTCGGACACTCTCAGACACTCTCAGACACTCTCAATCACTCTCTGACTCTCTCTGACACACTCTGTCACTGTCTGACACACTCAGACACTCTCTATCACTCTCTGTCCCTCTCAGACACCTCAGAAACTCTCTATCACTCTCTGACACTCTCTGACACTCTCTGACACTCTCTGACACTCTCTATCAATCTCTATCACTCTCTATCACTCTCTATCACTCTCTGACACTCTCTGACACTCTCTGACACTCTCAGACATTCACTGTCACTCTCTATCACTCTATATCACTCTCTGACACTCTATATCACGCTCTGAAACTCTCTGACACTCTCTGACACTCAATGACACTCTCTGACACTCCCTATCACGCTCTATCATTCTCTGACACTCTCTGACACTCTCAGACACTCTCTATCACTCTCTATCACCCTCTGACATCTCTATCAATCTATATCACTCCTTGACCACTCTCAGACACTCCCTATCACTCTCTATCACTCTCTCTCACTCTCTGACGCTCTCTGACGCTCTCTGACAATCTCAGACACTCTCAGACACTCTCTATCACACTCTGACACTCACTGACACTCTCAGACACTCTCTGACACTCTCATACACTCTCTATCAATCTCTATCACTCTCTGACAGTCTCTGACACTCTCTGACACTCCCTATCACGCTCTATCACTCTGTGACACTCTCTGACACTCTCAGACACTCTCTATCACTCTCTATCACCCTCTGACATCTCTATCAATCTATATCACTCCTTGACCACTCTCAGACACTCCCTATCACTCTCTATCACTCTCTCTCACTCTCTGACGCTCTCTGACGCTCTCTGACAATCTCAGACACTCTCAGACAGTCTATATCGCTCTCTGACACTCACTGACACTCGCAGACACTCTCTGACACTCTCTGACACCTCAGAAACTCTCTATCAATCTCTGACACTCTCTGACACTCTCTGACGCTCTCTGACACTCTCTGACACTCTCTATCACTCTATGACACTCTCTATCACTCTATGACACTCTCTGACACTCTCTGACACTCTCTGACACTCTCTGACACTCTGTGACACTCTCAGACACTCTCTGACACTCTCAGACACTCTCTGTCACTCTCTATCACTCTCTGACACTCTCCATCAATCTTTTTCACTCTCTGACACTCTCAGAAACTCTCTATCACTCTCTCTCACTCTCTGACGCTAACTTACACTCTCTGACAATCTCAGACACTGTCAGACACTCTCTATCAAACTGTGACACTCACTGACACTCTCACACATTCTCTGTCACTCTCAGACACTCTCTGTCACTCTCTATCACTCTCTATCACTCTCTGACACTCTCTGACACTCTCAGAATCTCTCTCTCACTCTCTGACACTCTCTATCACTCTCTGACATTCACTGACACTCTGACACTCTCTGTCACTCTCAGACACTCTATCACACTCTGAAGCTCTCTGACACTCTCAGACACTCTCTATCACTCTCAGCCACTCTCTATCACTCTCTGACACTCACTAACACTCTATATCACTCTCTGACACTCACTGACACTCGCAGACACTCTCTGTCACTCTCAGACACCTCAGAAACTCTCTATCACTCTCTGACACTCTCTGACACTCTCTGACGCTCTCTGACACTCTCTGACACTCTCTATCACTCTATGACACTCTCTGACACTCTCAGACACTCTCTGACACTCTGTGACACGCTCAGACACTCTCTGACACTCTCAGACACTCCCTGTCACTCTCTATCACTCTCTGACACTCTCTATCACTCTCAGACACTCTCTGTCACTCTCTATCACTCTCTGACACTCTCTATCACTCTCTGACACTCTCCATCACTCTCTGACACTCTCTGACACTCTCAGACACTCTCAGACACTCTCAGATACTCTCAGATACTCTCAGACACTCTCTGACACTCTCAGACACTCTCAATCACTCTCTGACTCTCTCTGACACACTCTGTCACTGTCTGACACACTCAGACACTCTCTATCACTCTCTGTCCCTCTCAGACACCTCAGAAACTCTCTATCACTCTCTGACACTCTCTGACACTCTCTGACACTCTCAGACAATCACTATCACTCTCTATCACTCTATATCACTCTCTGACACTCTATATCACGCTCTGAAACTCTCTGACACTCTCTGACACTCAATGACACTCTCTGACACTCCCTATCACGCTCTATCACTCTCTGACACTCTCTGACACTCTCAGACAATCACTATCACTCTCTATCAATCTATATCACTCTCTGACACTCTATATCACGCTCTGAAACTCTCTGACACTCTCTGACACTCAATGACACTCTCTGACACTCCCTATCACTCTTTATCACTCTCTCTCACTCTCTGACGCTCTCTGACGCTCTCTGACAATCTCAGACACTCTCAGACACTCTCTATCACACTCTGACACTCAATGACACTCTCAGACACTCTCTGACACTCTCATACACTCTCTATCAATCTCTATCACTCTCTGACAGTCTCAGACACTCTCTATCACTCTTTGACACACTCTGACAATCTCTGACACTCTCAGACACTCTCAGACACTCTATAACACTCTCTGACACTCACTGACACTCGCAGACACTCTCTGTCACTCTCAGACAACTCAGAAACTCTCTATCACTCTCTGACACTCTCTGACACTCTCTGACGCTCTCTGACGCTCTCTGACACTCTCTATCACTCTATGACACTCTCTGACACTCTCAGACACTCTCAGACACTCTCTGACACTCTCTGACACTCTGTGACACTCTCAGACACTCTCTGACACTCTCAGACACTCTCTATCACTCTCTGACACTCTCCATCAATCTTTATCACTGTCTGACACTCTCAGAAACTCTCTATCACTCTCTCTCACTCTCTGACGCTCTCTGACACTCTCTGACAATCTCAGACACTCTCAGACACTCTCTATCACACTCTGACACTCACTGACACTCTCACACATTCTCTGTCACTCTCATACACTCTCTGTCACTCTCTATCACTCTCTGACACTCTGACACTCTCAGACACTCTCCGTCACTCTCAGACACTCTCTGTCACTCTCAGACACTCTCAGAAACTCTCTATCACACTCTGAAACTCTCTGACACTCTCTGACACTCTCAGAATCTCTCTCTCACTCTCTGAAACTCTCAGACACTCTCTATCACTCTCTGACACTCTCTATCACTCTCTGACATTCTCAGACACTCTCTATCACTCTCTGAAACTCTCTATCACTCTCTGACACTCTCTATCACTCTCTGACACTCACTGACACTCTCAGACACTCTCTATCACTCTCTGACACTCTCTGACACTCTCAGAATCTCTCTCTCACTCCCTGAAACTCTCAGTCACTCTCTATCACTCTCTGACACTCCCTGACTCTCTCTTTCGCTCTCTGACACTCTCTGAAACTCTCTGCCACTCTCTGACACTCTCTGAAACTCTCTGACACACTCAGACACTCTCTAACACTCTCTGAGACTCTCTGAAACTCTCAGAATCTCTCTCTCACTCTCTGAAACTCTCAGACACTCTCTATCACTCTCTGAAACTCTCTGACACTCTCAGAATCTCTCTCTCACTCTCTGAAACTCTCAGACACTCTCTATCACTCTCTGACACTCTCTGACACTCTCTGACACTCTCTGACATTCTCAGACACTCTCTGTCACTCTCTGAAACTCTCTATCACTCTCTGACACTCTCTGACACTCTCTGTCACTCTCAGACACTCTCTATCACACTCTGAAGCTCTCTGACACTCTCAGACACTCTCCATTACTCTCAGCCACTCTCTATCATTCTCTGACACTCTCTATCACTCTCTGACACTCTCAGACACTCTCTATCACTCTCTGACACTCTCTGACACTCTCAGACACTCTCTGACACTCTCACATTCTCTATCACTCTCTATCACTCTCTGACACTCTATATCACTCTCTGAAACTCTCTGACTCTCTCTGACACTCAATGACACTCTCTGACACTCCCTATCACTCTCTATCACTCTCTGACACTCTCTGACACTCTCAGACACTCTCCATCACTCTCTATCACTCTCTGACACTCTCCATCAATCTTTATCACTCTCTGACACTCTCAGAAACTCTCTATCACTCTCTCTCACTCTCTGACGCTCTCTGACACTCTCTGACAATCTCAGACACTCTCAGACACTCTCTATCACACTCTGACACTCACTGACACTCTCACACATTCTCTGTCACTCTCAGACACTCTCTGTCACTCTCTATCACTCTCTGACACTCTGACACTCTCAGACACTCTCCGTCACTCTCAGACACTCTCTGTCACTCTCAGACACTCTCAGACATTCTCAGAAACTCTCTATCACACTCTGAAACTCTCTGACACTCTCTGACACTCTCAGAATCTCTCTCTCACTCTCTGAAACTCTCAGACACTCTCGATCACTCTCTGACACTCTCTATCACTCTCTGACATTCTCAGACACTCTCTATCACTCTCTGAAACTCTCTATCACTCTCTGACGCTCTCTATCACTCTCTGACACTCACGGACACTCTCAGACACTCTCTGACACACTCAGACACTCTCTAACACTCTCTGAGACTCTCTGAAACTCTCAGAATCTCTCTCTCACTCTCTGAAACTCTCAGACACTCTCTATCACTCTCTGAAACTCTCTGACACTCTCAGAATCTCTCTATCACTCTCTGACACTCTCTGACCCTCTCTATCACTCTCTGACATTCACTGACACTCTCTATCACACTCTGAAACTCTCTGACACTCTCTGACACTCTCAGAATCTCTCTCTCACTCTCTGAATCTCTCAGACACTCTCGATCACTCTCTGACACTCTCTATCACTCTCTGACATTCTCAGACACTCTCTATCACTCTCTGAAACTCTCTATCACTCTCTGACACTCTCTATCACTCTCTGACACTCACTGACACTCTCAGACACTCTCTGACACTCTCAAACACTCTCTATCACTCTCAGCCACTCTCTATCACTCTCTGACACTCCCTGACACTCTCTTTCGCTCTCTGATACTCTCTGACACTCTCTGACACTCTCAGACACTCTCTATCACTCTCTATCACTCTCTGACACTCTCTGACACTCTCAGAATCTCTCTCTCACTCTCTGACACTCTCAGACACTCTGTATCACTCTCTGACACTCTCTATCACTCTCTGCCATTCTCAAACACTCTCTATCACTCTCTGAAACTCTCTCTCACTCTCTGACACTCTCTATCACTCTCTGACATTCACTGACACTCTCAGACACTCTCTGTCACTCTCAGACACTCTATCACACTCTGAAGCTCTCTGACACTCTCAGACACTCTCTATCACTCTCAGCCACTCTCTATCACTCTCTGACACTCTCTGACACTCTATATCACTCTCTGACACTCACTGACACTCGCAGACACTCTCTGTCACTCTCAGACACCTCAGAAACTCTCTATCACTCTCTGACACTCTCTGACGCTCTCTGACACTCTCTGACACTCTCTATCACTCTATGACACTCTCTGACACTCTCAGACACTCTCTGACACTCTGTGACACTCTCAGACACTCTCTGACACTCTCAGACACTCTCTGTCACTCTCTATCACTCTCTGACACTCTCTATCACTCTCAGACACTCTCTGTCACTCTCTATCACTCTCTGACACTCTCTATCACTCTCTGACACTCTCAATCACTCTCTGACTCTCTCTGACACACTCTGTCACTGTCTGACACACTCAGACACTCTCTATCACTCTCTGTCCCTCTCAGACACCTCAGAAACTCTCTATCACTCTCTGACACTCTCTGACACTCTCTGACACTTTCTGACACTCTCTATCAATCTCTATCACTCTCTATCACTCTCTGACACTCTCTGACACTCTCAGACATTCACTATCACTCTCTATCACTCTATATCACTCTCTGACACTCTATATCACGCTCTGAAACTCTCTGACACTCTCTGACACTCAATGACACTCTCTGACACTCCCTATCACGCTCTATCACTCTCTGACACTCTCTGACACTCTCAGACACTCTCTATCACTCTCTATCACCCTCTGACATCTCTATCAATCTTTATCACTCCTTGACCACTCTCAGACACTCCCTATCACTCTCTATCACTCTCTCTCACTCTCTGACGCTCTCTGACGCTCTCTGACAATCTCAGACACTCTCAGACACTCTCTATCACACTCTGACACTCACTGACACTCTCAGACACTCTCTGACACTCTCATACACTCTCTATCAATCTCTATCACTCTCTGACAGTCTCAGACACTCTCTATCACTCTTTGACACACTCTGACAATCTCTGACACTCTCAGACACTCTCAGACACTCTATATCACTCTCTGACACTCACTGACACTCGCAGACACTCTCTGTCACTCTCAGACACCTCAGAAACTCTCTATCACTCTCTGACACTCTCTGACGCTCTCTGACACTCTCTGACACTCTCTATCACTCTATGACACTCTCTGACACTCTCAGACACTCTCTGACACTCTCTGACACTCTGTGACACTCTCAGACACTCTCTGACACTCTCAGACACTCTCTGTCACTCTCTATCACTCTCTGACACTCTCCATCAATCTTTATCACTCTCTGACACTCTCAGAAACTCTCTATCACTCTCTCTCACTCTCTGACGCTCTCTGACACTCTCTGACAATCTCAGACACTCTCAGACACTCTCTATCACACTCTGACACTCACTGACACTCTCACACATTCTCTGTCACTCTCAGACACTCTCTGTCACTCTCTATCACTCTCTGACACTCTGACACTCTCAGACACTCTCCGTCACTCTCAGACACTCTCTGTCACTCTCAGACACTCTCAGAAACTCTCTATCACACTCTGAAACTCTCAGACACTCTCTATCACTCTCTGAAACTCTCTATCACTCTCTGACACTCTCTATCACTCTCTGACACTCACTGACACTCTCAGACACTCTCTGACACTCTCAAACACTCTCTATCACTCTCAGCCACTCTCTATCACTCTCTGACACTCCCTGACACTCTCTTTCGCTCTCTGATACTCTCTGACACTCTCTGACACTCTCAGACACTCTCTATCACTCTCTATCACTCTCTGACACTCTCTGACACTCTCAGAATCTCTCTCTCACTCTCTGACACTCTCAGACACTTTGTATCACTCTCTGACACTCTCTATCACTCTCTGCCATTCTCAAACACTCTCTATCACTCTCTGAAACTCTCTCTCACTCTCTGACACTCTCTATCACTCTCTGACATTCACTGACACTCTCAGACACTCTCTGTCACTCTCAGACACTCTATCACACTCTGAAGCTCTCTGACACTCTCAGGCACTCTCTATCACTCTCAGCCACTCTCTATCACTCTCTGACACTCTCTGACACTCTATATCACTCTCTGACACTCACTGACACTCGCAGACACTCTCTGTCACTCTCAGACACCTCAGAAACTCTCTATCACTCTCTGACACTCTCTGACGCTCTCTGACACTCTCTGACTCTCTCTATCACTCTATGACACTCTCTGACACTCTCAGACACTCTCTGACACTCTGTGACACTCTCAGACACTCTCTGACACTCTCAGACACTCTCTGTCACTCTCTATCACTCTCTGACACTCTCTATCACTCTCAGGCACTCTCTGTCACTCTCTATCACTCTCTGACACTCTCTATCACTCTCTGACACTCTCAATCACTCTCTGACTCTCTCTGACACACTCTGTCACTGTCTGACACACTCAGACACTCTCTATCACTCTCTGTCCCTCTCAGACACCTCAGAAACTCTCTATCACTCTCTGACACTCTCTGACACTCTCTGACACTTTCTGACACTCTCTATCAATCTCTATCACTCTCTATCACTCTCTGACACTCTCTGACATTCTCAGACATTCACTATCACTCTCTATCACTCTATATCACTCTCTGACACTCTATATCACGCTCTGAAACTCTCTGACACTCTCTGACACTCAATGACACTCTCTGACACTCCCTATCACGCTCTATCACTCTCTGACACTCTCTGACACTCTCAGACACTCTCTATCACTCTCTATCACCCTCTGACATCTCTATCAATCTTTATCACTCCTTGACCACTCTCAGACACTCCCTATCACTCTCTATCACTCTCTCTCACTCTCTGACGCTCTCTGACGCTCTCTGACAATCTCAGACACTCTCAGACACTCTCTATCACACTCTGACACTCACTGACACTCTCAGACACTCTCTGACACTCTCATACACTCTCTATCAATCTCTATCACTCTCTGACAGTCTCAGACACTCTCTATCACTCTTTGACACACTCTGACAATCTCTGACACTCTCAGACACTCTCAGACACTCTATATCACTCTCTGACACTCACTGACACTCGCAGACACTCTCTGTCACTCTCAGACACCTCAGAAACTCTCTATCACTCTCTGACACTCTGACACTCTCTGACGCTCTCTGACACTCTCTGACACTCTCTATCACTCTATGACACTCTCTGACACTCTCAGACACTCTCTGACACTCTCTGACACTCTGTGACACTCTCAGACACTCTCTGACACTCTCAGACACTCTCTGTCACTCTCTATCACTCTCTGACACTCTCCATCAATCTTTATCACTCTCTGACACTCTCAGAAACTCTCTATCACTCTCTCTCACTCTCTGACGCTCTCTGACACTCTCTGACAATCTCAGACACTCTCAGACACTCTCTATCACACTCTGACACTCACTGACACTCTCACAAATTCTCTGTCACTCTCAGACACTCTCTGTCACTCTCTATCACTCTCTGACACTCTGACACTCTCAGACACTCTCCGTCACTCTCAGACACTCTCTGTCACTCTCAGACACTCTCAGAAACTCTCTATCACACTCTGAAACTCTCTGACACTCTCTGACACTCTCAGAATCTCTCTCTCACTCTCTGAAACTCTCAGACACTCTCTATCACTCTCTGACACTCTCTATCACTCTCTGACACTCTCTATCACTCTCTGACATTCTCAGACACTCTCTATCACTCTCTGAAACTCTCTATCACTCTCTGACACTCTCTATCACTCTCTGACACTCACTGACACTCTCTGACACTCTCTATCACTCTCTGACACTCTCTGAAACTCTCAGAATCTCTCTCTCACTCTCTGAAACTCTCAGACACTCTCTATCACTCTCTGAAACTCTCTGACACTCTCAGAATCTCTCTCTCACTCTCTGAAACTCTCAGACACTCTCTATCACTCTCTGACACTCTCTGACACTCTCTGACACTCTCTGACATTCTCAGACACTCTCTGTCACTCTCTGAAACTCTCTATCACTCTCTGACACTCTCTGACACTCTCTATCACTCTCTGACATTCACTGACACTCTCAGACACTCTCTGTCACTCTCAGACACTCTCTATCACACTCTGAAGCTCTCTGACACTCTCAGACACTCTCTATCACTCTCAGCCACTCTCTATCACTCTCAGACACTCTCTATCACTCTCTGACACTCTCAGACACTCTCTATCACTCTCTGACACTCTCTGACACTCTCAGACACTCTCTGACACTCTCTGACACTCCCTATCACTCTCTATCACTCTCTGACACTCTCTGACACTCTCAGACACTCTCCATCACTCTCTATCACTCTCTGATACTCTCCATCAATCTTTATCACTCTCTGACACTCTCAGAAACTCTCTATCACTCTCTCTCACTCTCTGACGCTCTCTGACACTCTCTGACAATCTCAGACACTCTCAGACACTCTCTATCACACTCTGACACTCACACACATTCTCTGTCACTCTCAGACACTCACTGTCACTCTCTATCACTCTCTATCACTCTCTGACACTCTGACACTCTCAGACACTCTCCGTCACTCTCAGACACTCTCTGTCACTCTCAGACACTCTCAGACATTCTCAGAAACTCTCTAGCACACTCTGAAACTCTCTGACACTCTCTGACACTCTCAGAATCTCTCTCTCACTCTCTGAAACTCTCAGACACTCTCGATCACTCTCTGACACTCTCTATCACTCTCTGACATTCTCAGACACTCTCTATCACTCTCTGAAACTCTCTATCACTCTCTGACACTCTCTATCACTCTCTGACACTCACTGACACTCTCAGACACTCTCTGTCACTCTCAGACACTCTCTATCACACTCTGAAGCTCTCTGACACTCTCAAACACTCTCTATCACTCTCAGCCACTCTCTATCACTCTCTGACACTCCCTGACACTCTCTTTAGCTCTCTGATACTCTCTGACACTCTCTGACACTCTCAGACACTCTCCATCACTCTCTATCACTCTCTGACACTCTCAGAATCTCTCTCTCACTCTCTGACACTCTCAGACACTCTGCATCACTCTCTGACACTCTCTATCACTCTCTGACATTCTCAAACACTCTCTATCACTCTCTGAAACTCTCTCTCACTCTCTGACACTCTCTGACACTCTCTATCACTCTCTGACATTCACTGACACTCTCAGACACTCTCTGTCACTCTCAGACACTCTATCACACTCTGAAGCTCTCTGACACTCTCTGACACTCTATATCACTCTCTGACACTCACTGACACTCGCAGACACTCTCTGTCACTCTCAGACACCTCAGAAACTCTCTATCACTCTCTGACGCTCTCTGACACTCTCTGACGCTCTCTGACACTCTCTGACACTCTCTGACACTCTGTGACACTCTCAGACACACTCTGACACTCTCAGACACTCTCTGTCACTCTCTATCACTCTCTGACACTCTCTATCACTCTCAGACACTCTCTGTCACTCGCTATCACTCTCTGACACTCTCTATCACTCTCTGACACTCTCCATCACTCTCTGACACTCTCCGACACTCTCTGACATTCTCAAACACTCTCTATCACTCTCTGAAACTCTCTCTCACTCTCTGACACTCTCTGACACTCTCTATCACACTCTGACACTCACTGACACTCTCACACATTCTCTGTCACTCTCAGACACTCTCTGTCACTCTCTATCACTCTCTATCACTCTCTGACACTCTCTGACACTCTCAGAATCTCTCTCTCACTCTCTGACACTCTCAGACACTCTGTATCACTCTCTGACACTCTCTATCACTCTCTGACATTCACTGACACTCTGACACTCTCTGTCACTCTCAGACACTCTATCACACTCTGAAGCTCTCTGACACTCTCAGACACTCTCTATCACTCTCAGCCACTCTCTATCACTCTCTGACACTCTCTGACACTCTATATCACTCTCTGACACTCACTGACACTCGCAGACACTCTCTGTCACTCTCAGACACCTCAGAAACTCTCTATCACTCTCTGACACTCTCTGACACTCTCTGACGCTCTCTGACACTCTCTGACACTCTCTATCACTCTATGACACTCTCTGACACTCTCAGACACTCTCTGACACTCTGTGACACTCTCAGACACTCTCTGACACTCTCAGACACTCCCTGTCACTCTCTATCACTCTCTGACACTCTCTATCACTCTCAGACACTCTCTGTCACTCTCTATCACTCTCTGACACTCTCTATCACTCTCTGACACTCTCCATCACTCTCTGACACTCTCTGACACTCTCAGACACTCTCAGACACTCTCAGATACTCTCAGATACTCTCAGACACTCTCTGACACTCTCAGACACTCTCAATCACTCTCTGACTCTCTCTGACACACTCTGTCACTGTCTGACACACTCAGACACTCTCTATCACTCTCTGTCCCTCTCAGACACCTCAGAAACTCTCTATCACTCTCTGACACTCTCTGACACTCTCTGACACTCTCAGACAATCACTATCACTCTCTATCACTCTATATCACTCTCTGACACTCTATATCACGCTCTGAAACTCTCTGACACTCTCTGACACTCAATGACACTCTCTGACACTCCCTATCACGCTCTATCACTCTCTGACACTCTCTGACACTCTCAGACACTCTCTATCACTCTCTATCACCCTCTGACATCTCTATCAATCTTTATCACTCCTTGACCACTCTCAGACACTCCCTATCACTCTCTATCACTCTCTCTCACTCTCTGACGCTCTCTGACGCTCTCTGACAATCTCAGACACTCTCAGACACTCTCTATCACACTCTGACACTCACTGACACTCTCAGACACTCTCTGACACTCTCATACACTCTCTATCAATCTCTATCACTCTCTGACAGTCTCAGACACTCTCTATCACTCTTTGACACACTCTGACAATCTCTGACACTCTCAGACACTCTCAGACACTCTATAACACTCTCTGACACTCACTGACACTCGCAGACACTCTCTGTCACTCTCAGACACCTCAGAAACTCTCTATCACTCTCTGACACTCTCTGACACTCTCTGACGCTCTCTGACGCTCTCTGACACTCTCTATCACTCTCTGACACTCTCTGACACTCTCAGACACTCTCTGACACTCTCTGACACTCTGTGACACTCTCAGACACTCTCTGACACTCTCAGACACTCTCTATCACTCTCTGACACTCTCCATCAATCTTTATCACTGTCTGACACTCTCAGAAACTCTCTATCACTCTCTCTCACTCTCTGACGCTCTCTGACACTCTCTGACAATCTCAGACACTCTCAGACACTCTCTATCACACTCTGACACTCACTGACACTCTCACACATTCTCTGTCACTCTCATACACTCTCTGTCACTCTCTATCACTCTCTGACACTCTGACACTCTCAGACACTCTCCGTCACTCTCAGACACTCTCTGTCACTCTCAGACACTCTCAGAAACTCTCTATCACACTCTGAAACTCTCTGACACTCTCTGACACTCTCAGAATCTCTCTCTCACTCTCTGAAACTCTCAGACACTCTCTATCACTCTCTGACACTCTCTATCACTCTCTGACATTCTCAGACACTCTCTATCACTCTCTGAAACTCTCTATCACTCTCTGACACTCTCTATCACTCTCTGACACTCACTGACACTCTCAGCCACTCTCTATCACTCTCTGACACTCTCTGACACTCTCAGACACTCTCTGTCACTCTCTATCACTCTCTGACACTCTCCATCAATCTTTATCACTCTCTGACACTCTCAGAAACTCTCTATCACTCTCTCTCACTCTCTGACGCTCTCTGACACTCTCTGACAATCTCAGACACTCTCAGACACTCTCTATCACACTCTGACACTCACTGACACTCTCACAAATTCTCTGTCACTCTCAGACACTCTCTGTCACTCTCTATCACTCTCTGACACTCTGACACTCTCAGACACTCTCCGTCACTCTCAGACACTCTCTGTCACTCTCAGACACTCTCAGAAACTCTCTATCACACTCTGAAACTCTCTGACACTCTCTGACACTCTCAGAATCTCTCTCTCACTCTCTGAAACTCTCAGACACTCTCTATCACTCTCTGACACTCTCTATCACTCTCTGACACTCTCTATCACTCTCTGACATTCTCAGACACTCTCTATCACTCTCTGAAACTCTCTATCACTCTCTGACACTCTCTATCACTCTCTGACACTCACTGACACTCTCTGACACTCTCTATCACTCTCTGACACTCTCTGAAACTCTCAGAATCTCTCTCTCACTCTCTGAAACTCTCAGACACTCTCTATCACTCTCTGAAACTCTCTGACACTCTCAGAATCTCTCTCTCACTCTCTGAAACTCTCAGACACTCTCTATCACTCTCTGACACTCTCTGACACTCTCTGACACTCTCTGACATTCTCAGACACTCTCTGTCACTCTCTGAAACTCTCTATCACTCTCTGACACTCTCTGACACTCTCTATCACTCTCTGACATTCACTGACACTCTCAGACACTCTCTGTCACTCTCAGACACTCTCTATCACACTCTGAAGCTCTCTGACACTCTCAGACACTCTCTATCACTCTCAGCCACTCTCTATCACTCTCTGACACTCTCTATCACTCTCTGACACTCTCAGACACTCTCTATCACTCTCTGACACTCTCTGACACTCTCAGACACTCTCTGACACTCTCTGACACTCCCTATCACTCTCTATCACTCTCTGACACTCTCTGACACTCTCAGACACTCTCCATCACTCTCTATCACTCTCTGATACTCTCCATCAATCTTTATCACTCTCTGACACTCTCAGAAACTCTCTATCACTCTCTCTCACTCTCTGACGCTCTCTGACACTCTCTGACAATCTCAGACACTCTCAGACACTCTCTATCACACTCTGACACTCACACACATTCTCTGTCACTCTCAGACACTCACTGTCACTCTCTATCACTCTCTATCACTCTCTGACACTCTGACACTCTCAGACACTCTCCGTCACTCTCAGACACTCTCTGTCACTCTCAGACACTCCAAGACATTCTCAGAAACTCTCTAGCACACTCTGAAACTCTCTGACACTCTCTGACACTCTCAGAATCTCTCTCTCACTCTCTGAAACTCTCAGACACTCTCGATCACTCTCTGACACTCTCTATCACTCTCTGACATTCTCAGACACTCTCTATCACTCTCTGAAACTCTCTATCACTCTCTGACACTCTCTATCACTCTCTGACACTCACTGACACTCTCAGACACTCTCTGTCACTCTCAGACACTCTCTATCACACTCTGAAGCTCTCTGACACTCTCAAACACTCTCTATCACTCTCAGCCACTCTCTATCACTCTCTGACACTCCCTGACACTCTCTTTAGCTCTCTGATACTCTCTGACACTCTCTGACACTCTCAGACACTCTCCATCACTCTATATCACTCTCTGACACTCTCAGAATCTCTCTCTCACTCTCTGACACTCTCAGACACTCTGCATCACTCTCTGACACTCTCTATCACTCTCTGACATTCTCAAACACTCTCTATCACTCTCTGAAACTCTCTCTCACTCTCTGACACTCTCTGACACTCTCTATCACTCTCTGACATTCACTGACACTCTCAGACACTCTCTGTCACTCTCAGACACTCTATCACACTCTGAAGCTCTCTGACACTCTCTGACACTCTATATCACTCTCTGACACTCACTGACACTCGCAGACACTCTCTGTCACTCTCAGACACCTCAGAAACTCTCTATCACTCTCTGACGCTCTCTGACACTCTCTGACGCTCTCTGACACTCTCTGACACTCTCTGACACTCTGTGACACTCTCAGACACACTCTGACACTCTCAGACACTCTCTGTCACTCTCTATCACTCTCTGACACTCTCTATCACTCTCAGACACTCTCTGTCACTCGCTATCACTCTCTGACACTCTCTATCACTCTCTGACACTCTCCATCACTCTCTGACACTCTCCGACACTCTCTGACATTCTCAAACACTCTCTATCACTCTCTGAAACTCTCTCTCACTCTCTGACACTCTCTGACACTCTCTATCACACTCTGACACTCACTGACACTCTCACACATTCTCTGTCACTCTCAGACACTCTCTGTCACTCTCTATCACTCTCTATCACTCTCTGACACTCTCTGACACTCTCAGAATCTCTCTCTCACTCTCTGACACTCTCAGACACTCTGTATCACTCTCTGACACTCTCTATCACTCTCTGACATTCACTGACACTCTGACACTCTCTGTCACTCTCAGACACTCTATCACACTCTGAAGCTCTCTGACACTCTCAGACACTCTCTATCACTCTCAGCCACTCTCTATCACTCTCTGACACTCTCTGACACTCTATATCACTCTCTGACACTCACTGACACTCGCAGACACTCTCTGTCACTCTCAGACACCTCAGAAACTCTCTATCACTCTCTGACACTCTCTGACACTCTCTGACGCTCTCTGACACTCTCTGACACTCTCTATCACTCTATGACACTCTCTGACACTCTCAGACACTCTCTGACACTCTGTGACACTCTCAGACACTCTCTGACACTCTCAGACACTCCCTGTCACTCTCTATCACTCTCTGACACTCTCTATCACTCTCAGACACTCTCTGTCACTCTCTATCACTCTCTGACACTCTCTATCACTCTCTGACACTCTCCATCACTCTCTGACACTCTCTGACACTCTCAGACACTCTCAGACACTCTCAGATACTCTCAGATACTCTCAGACACTCTCTGACACTCTCAGACACTCTCAATCACTCTCTGACTCTCTCTGACACACTCTGTCACTGTCTGACACACTCAGACACTCTCTATCACTCTCTGACACTCTCTGACACTCTCTGACACTCTCAGACAATCACTATCACTCTCTATCACTCTATATCACTCTCTGACACTCTATATCACGCTCTGAAACTCTCTGACACTCTCTGACACTCAATGACACTCTCTGACACTCCCTATCACGCTCTATCACTCTCTGACACTCTCTGACACTCTCAGACACTCTCTATCACTCTCTATCACCCTCTGACATCTCTATCAATCTTTATCACTCCTTGACCACTCTCAGACACTCCCTATCACTCTCTATCACTCTCTCTCACTCTCTGACGCTCTCTGACGCTCTCTGACAATCTCAGACACTCTCAGACACTCTCTATCACACTCTGACACTCACTGACACTCTCAGACACTCTCTGACACTCTCATACACTCTCTATCAATCTCTATCACTCTCTGACAGTCTCAGACACTCTCTATCACTCTTTGACACACTCTGACAATCTCTGACACTCTCAGACACTCTCAGACACTCTATAACACTCTCTGACACTCACTGACACTCGCAGACACTCTCTGTCACTCTCAGACACCTCAGAAACTCTCTATCACTCTCTGACACTCTCTGACACTCTCTGACGCTCTCTGACGCTCTCTGACACTCTCTATCACTCTCTGACACTCTCTGACACTCTCAGACACTCTCTGACACTCTCTGACACTCTGTGACACTCTCAGACACTCTCTGACACTCTCAGACACTCTCTATCACTCTCTGACACTCTCCATCAATCTTTATCACTGTCTGACACTCTCAGAAACTCTCTATCACTCTCTCTCACTCTCTGACGCTCTCTGACACTCTCTGACAATCTCAGACACTCTCAGACACTCTCTATCACACTCTGACACTCACTGACACTCTCACACATTCTCTGTCACTCTCATACACTCTCTGTCACTCTCTATCACTCTCTGACACTCTGACACTCTCAGACACTCTCCGTCACTCTCAGACACTCTCTGTCACTCTCAGACACTCTCAGAAACTCTCTATCACACTCTGAAACTCTCTGACACTCTCTGACACTCTCAGAATCTCTCTCTCACTCTCTGAAACTCTCAGACACTCTCTATCACTCTCTGACACTCTCTATCACTCTCTGACATTCTCAGACACTCTCTATCACTCTCTGAAACTCTCTATCACTCTCTGACACTCTCTATCACTCTCTGACACTCACTGACACTCTCAGCCACTCTCTATCACTCTCTGACACTCTCTGACACTCTCAGAATCTCTCTCTCACTCCCTGAAACTCTCAGTCACTCTCTATCACTCTCTGACACTCCCTGACTCTCTCTTTCACTCTCTGACACTCTCTGAAACTCTCTGCCACTCTCTGACACTCTCTGAAACTCTCTGACACACTCAGACACTCTCTAACACTCTCTGAGACTCTCTGAAACTCTCAGAATCTCTCTCTCACTCTCTGAAACTCTCAGACACTCTCTATCACTCTCTGAAACTCTCTGACACTCTCAGAATCTCTCTCTCACTCTCTGAAACTCTCAGACACTCTCTATCAGTCACTGACACTCTCTGACACTCTCTGACACTCTCTGACATTCTCAGACACTCTTGTCACTCTCTGAAACTCTCTATCACTCTCTGACACTCTCTGACACTCTCTGTCACTCTCAGACACTCTCTATCACACTCTGAAGCTCTCTGACACTCTCAGACACTCTCTATTACTCTCAGCCACTCTCTATCATTCTCTGACACTCTCTATCACTCTCTGACACTCTCAGACACTCTCTATCACTCTCTGACACTCTCTGACACTCTCAGACACTCTCTGACACTCTCACATTCTCTATCACTCTCTATCACTCTCTGACACTCTATATCACTCTCTGAAACTCTCTGACTCTCTCTGACACTCAATGACACTCTCTGACACTCCCTATCACTCTCTATCACTCTCTGACACTCTCTGACACTCTCAGACACTCTCCATCACTCTCTATCACTCTCTGACACTCTCCATCAATCTTTATCACTCTCTGACACTCTCAGAAACTCTCTATCACTCTCTCTCACTCTCTGACGCTCTCTGACACTCTCTGACAATCTCAGACACTCTCAGACACTCTCTATCACACTCTGACACTCACTGACACTCTCACACATTCTCTGTCACTCTCAGACACTCTCTGTCACTCTCTATCACTCTCTGACACTCTGACACTCTCAGACACTCTCCGTCACTCTCAGACACTCTCTGTCACTCTCAGACACTCTCAGACATTCTCAGAAACTCTCTATCACACTCTGAAACTCTCTGACACTCTCTGACACTCTCAGAATCTCTCTCTCACTCTCTGAAACTCTCAGACACTCTCGATCACTCTCTGACACTCTCTATCACTCTCTGACATTCTCAGACACTCTCTATCACTCTCTGAAACTCTCTATCACTCTCTGACGCTCTCTATCACTCTCTGACACTCACTGACACTCTCAGACACTCTCTGACACACTCAGACACTCTCTAACACTCTCTGAGACTCTCTGAAACTCTCAGAATCTCTCTCTCACTCTCTGAAACTCTCAGACACTCTCTATCACTCTCTGAAACTCTCTGACACTCTCAGAATCTCTCTATCACTCTCTGACACTCTCTGACCCTCTCTATCACTCTCTGACATTCACTGACACTCTCTATCACACTCTGAAACTCTCTGACACTCTCTGACACTCTCAGAATCTCTCTCTCACTCTCTGAATCTCTCAGACACTCTCGATCACTCTCTGACACTCTCTATCACTCTCTGACATTCTCAGACACTCTCTATCACTCTCTGAAACTCTCTATCACTCTCTGACACTCTCTATCACTCTCTGACACTCACTGACACTCTCAGACACTCTCTGACACTCTCAAACACTCTCTATCACTCTCAGCCACTCTCTATCACTCTCTGACACTCCCTGACACTCTCTTTCGCTCTCTGATACTCTCTGACACTCTCTGACACTCTCAGACACTCTCTATCACTCTCTATCACTCTCTGACACTCTCTGACACTCTCAGAATCTCTCTCTCACTCTCTGTCACTCTCAGACACTCTCTGCCATTCTCAAACACTCTCTATCACTCTCTGAAACTCTCTCTCACTCTCTGACACTCTCTATCACTCTCTGACATTCACTGACACTCTCAGACACTCTCTGTCACTCTCAGACACTCTATCACACTCTGAAGCTCTCTGACACTCTCAGACACTCTCTATCACTCTCAGCCACTCTCTATCACTCTCTGACACTCTCTGACACTCTATATCACTCTCTGACACTCACTGACACTCGCAGACACTCTCTGTCACTCTCAGACACCTCAGAAACTCTCTATCACTCTCTGACACTCTCTGACGCTCTCTGACACTCTCTGACACTCTCTATCACTCTATGACACTCTCTGACACTCTCAGACACTCTCTGACACTCTGTGACACTCTCAGACACTCTCTGACACTCTCAGACACTCTCTGTCACTCTCTATCACTCTCTGACACTCTCTATCACTCTCAGACACTCTCTGTCACTCTCTATCACTCTCTGACACTCTCTATCACTCTCTGACACTCTCAATCACTCTCTGACTCTCTCTGACACACTCTGTCACTGTCTGACACACTCAGACACTCTCTATCACTCTCTGTCCCTCTCAGACACCTCAGAAACTCTCTATCACTCTCTGACACTCTCTGACACTCTCTGACACTCTCTGACACTCTCTATCAATCTCTATCACTCTCTATCACTCTCTGACACTCTCTGACACTCTCTGACACTCTCAGACAATCACTATCACTCTCTATCACTCTATATCACTCTCTGACACTCTATATCACGCTCTGAAACTCTCTGACACTCTCTGACACTCAATGACACTCTCTGACACTCCCTATCACGCTCTATCACTCTCTGACACTCTCTGACACTCTCAGACACTCTCTATCACTCTCTATCACCCTCTGACATCTCTATCAATCTTTATCACTCCTTGACCACTCTCAGACACTCCCTATCACTCACTATCACTCTCTCTCACTCTCTGACGCTCTCTGACAATCTCAGACACTCTCAGACACTCTCTATCACACTCTGACACTCACTGACACTCTCAGACACTCTCTGACACTCTCATACACTCTCTATCAATCTCTATCACTCTCTGACAGTCTCAGACACTCTCTATCACTCTTTGACACACTCTGACAATCTCTGACACTCTCAGACACTCTCAGACACTCTATATCACTCTCTGACACTCACTGACACTCGCAGACACTCTCTGTCACTCTCAGACACCTCAGAAACTCTCTATCACTCTCTGACACTCTCTGACACTCTCTGACGCTCTCTGACACTCTCTGACACTCTCTATCACTCTATGACACTCTCTGACACTCTCAGACACTCTCTGACACTCTCTGACACTCTGTGACACTCTCAGACACTCTCTGACACTCTCAGACACTCTCTGTCACTCTCTATCACTCTCTGACACTCTCCATCAATCTTTATCACTCTCTGACAGTCTCAGAAACTCTCTATCACTCTCTCTCACTCTCTGACGCTCTCTGACAATCTCTGACACTCTCAGACACTCTCAGACACTCTATATCACTCTCTGACACTCACTGACACTCGCAGACACTCTCTGTCACTCTCAGACACCTCAGAAACTCTCTATCACTCTCTGACACTCTCTGACACTCTCTGACGCTCTCTGACACTCTCTGACACTCTCTATCACTCTATGACACTCTCTGACACTCTCAGACACTCTCTGACACTCTCTGACACTCTGTGACACTCTCAGACACTCTCTGACACTCTCAGACACTCTCTGTCACTCTCTATCACTCTCTGACACTCTCCATCAATCTTTATCACTCTCTGACAGTCTCAGAAACTCTCTATCACTCTCTCTCACTCTCTGACGCTCTCTGACACTCTCTGACAATCTCAGACACTCTCAGACACTCTCTATCACACTCTGACACTCACTGACACTCTCACACATTCTCTGTCACTCTCAGACACTCTCTGTCACTCTCTATCACTCTCTGACACTCTGACACTCTCAGACACTCTCTGTCACTCTCAGACACTCTCTGTCACTCTCAGACACTCTCAGAAACTCTCTATCACACTCTGAAACTCTCTGACACTCTCTGACACTCTCAGAATCTCTCTCTCACTCTCTGAAACTCTCAGACACTCTCTATCACTCTCTGACACTCTCTATCACTCTCTGACACTCTCTATCACTCTCTGACATTCTCAGACACTCTCTATCACTCTCTGAAACTCTCTATCACTCTCTGACACTCTCTATCACTCTCTGACACTCACTGACACTCTCTGACACTCTCTATCACTCTCTGACACTCTCTGAAACTCTCAGAATCTCTCTCTCACTCTCTGAAACTCTCAGACACTCTCTATCACTCTCTGAAACTCTCTGACACTCTCAGAATCTCTCTCTCACTCTCTGAAACTCTCAGACACTCTCTATCACTCTCTGACACTCTCTGACACTCTCTGACACTCTCTGACATTCTCAGACACTCTCTGTCACTCTCTGAAACTCTCTATCACTCTCTGACACTCTCTGACACTCTCTATCACTCTCTGACATTCACTGACACTCTCAGACACTCTCTGTCACTCTCAGACACTCTCTATCACACTCTGAAGCTCTCTGACACTCTCAGACACTCTCTATCTCTCTCAGCCACTCTCTATCACTCTCTGACACTCTCTATCACTCTCTGACACTCTCAGACACTCTCTATCACTCTCTGACACTCTCTGACACTCTCAGACACTCTCTGACACTCTCTGACACTCCCTATCACTCTCTATCACTCTCTGACACTCTCTGACACTCTCAGACACTCTCCATCACTCTCTATCACTCTCTGACACTCTCCATCAATCTTTATCACTCTCTGACACTCTCAGAAACTCTCTATCACTCTCTCTCACTCTCTGACGCTCTCTGACACTCTCTGACAATCTCAGACACTCTCAGACACTCTCTATCACACTCTGACACTCACACACATTCTCTGTCACTCTCAGACACTCTCTGTCACTCTCTATCACTCTCTATCACTCTCTGACACTCTGACACTCTCAGACACTCTCCGTCACTCTCAGACACTCTCTGTCACTCTCAGACACTCTCAGACATTCTCAGAAACTCTCTAGCACACTCTGAAACTCTCTGACACTCTCTGACACTCTCAGAATCTCTCTCTCACTCTCTGAAACTCTCAGACACTCTCGATCACTCTCTGACACTCTCTATCACTCTCTGACATTCTCAGACACTCTCTATCACTCTCTGAAACTCTCTATCACTCTCTGACACTCTCTATCACTCTCTGACACTCACTGACACTCTCAGACACTCTCTGTCACTCTCAGGCACTCTCTATCACACTCTGAAGCTCTCTGACACTCTCAAACACTCTCTATCACTCTCAGCCACTCTCTATCACTCTCTGACACTCCCTGACACTCTCTTTAGCTCTCTGTTACTCTCTGACACTCTCTGACACTCTCAGACACTCTCCATCACTCTCTATCACTCTCTGACACTCTCAGAATCTCTCTCTCACTCTCTGACACTCTCAGACAATCTGCATCACTCTCTGACACTCTCTATCACTCTCTGACATTCTCAAACACTCTCTATCACTCTCTGAAACTCTCTCTCACTCTCTGACACTCTCTGACACTCTCTATCACTCTCTGACATTCACTGACACTCTCAGACACTCTCTGTCACTCTCAGACACTCTATCACACTCTGAAGCTCTCTGACACTCTCTGACACTCTATATCACTCTCTGACACTCACTGACACTCGCAGACACTCTCTGTCACTCTCAGACACCTCAGAAACTCTCTATCACTCTCTGACGCTCTCTGACACTCTCTGACGCTCTCTGACACTCTCTGACACTCTCTATCACTCTATGACACTCTCTGACACTCTCAGACACTCTCTGACACTCTCTGACACTCTCTGACACTCTCAGACACACTCTGACACTCTCAGACACTCTCTGTCACTCTCTATCACTCTCTGACACTCTCTATCACTCTCAGACACTCTCTGTCACTCGCTATCACTCTCTGACACTCTCTATCACTCTCTGACACTCTCCATCACTCTCTGACACTCTCCGACACTCTCTGACATTCTCAAACACTCTCTATCAGTCTCAGAAACTCTCTCTCACTCTCTGACACTCTCTGACTCTCTCTATCACTCTCTGACATTCACTGACACTCTCAGACACTCTCTGTCACTCTCAGACACTCTATCACACTCTGAAGCTCTCTGACACTCTCAAACACTCTCAGACACTCTCAATCACTCTCTGACTCTCTCTGACACACTCTGTCACTGTCTGACACAGTCAGACACTCTCTATCACTCTCTGTCCATCTCAGACACCTCAGAAACTCTCTATCACTCTCTGACACTCTCTGACACTCTCTGACACTCTCTATCAATCTCTATCACTCACTATCACTCTCTGACACTCTCTGACACTCTCTGACACTCTCAGACAATCACTATCACTCTCTATCACTCTATATCACTCTCTGACACTCTATATCACGCTCTGAAACTCTCTGACACTCTCTGACACTCAATGACACTCTCTGACACTCCCTATCACGCTCTATCACTCTCTGACACTCTCAGACACTCTCAGACACTCTCTATCACTGTCTATCACCCTCTGACATCTCTATCAATCTTTATCACTCCTTGACCACTCTCAGACACTCCCTATCACTCTCTATCACTCTCTCTCACTCTCTGACACTCTATATCACGCTCTGAAACTCTCTGACACTCTCTGACACTCAATGACACTCTCTGACACTCCCTATCACGCTCTATCACTCTCTGACAATCTCAGACACTCTCAGACACTCTCTATCACACTCTGACACTCACTGACACTCTCAGACATTCTCTGTCACTCTCAGACACTCTCTGTCACTCTCTATCACTCTCTGACACTCTGACACTCTCAGACACTCTCCGTCACTCTCAGACACTCTCCGTCACTCTCAGACACTCTCTGTCACTCTCTATCACTCTCTGACACTCTCTATCACTCTCTGACACTCCCTGACTCTCTCTTTCGCACTGGTGACACTCTCTGAAACTCTCTGAGACTCTCAGACACACTCTATCACTCTCCGACACTCTCTGACACTCTCTATCACTCTCTGAGACTCTCTGACACTCTCAGAATCATTCTCTCACTCTCTGAAACTCTCAGACACTCTCTATCACTCTCTGACACTCCCTGACTCACTCTTTCGCTCTCTGACACTCTCTGAAACTCTCTGACACTCTCTGACACTCTCTGAAACTCTCTGACACTCTCTGTCACTCTCTATCACTCTCTGACACTCTGACACTCTCAGACACTCTCCGTCACTCTCAGACACTCTCCGTCACTCTCAGACACTCTCTGTCACTCTCTATCACTCTCTGACACTCTCTATCACTCTCTGACACTCCCTGACTCTCTCTTTCGCACTGGTGACACTCTCTGAAACTCTCTGAGACTCTCAGACACACTCTATCACTCTCCGACACTCTCTGACACTCTCTATCACTCTCTGAGACTCTCTGACACTCTCAGAATCATTCTCTCACTCTCTGAAACTCTCAGACACTCTCTATCACTCTCTGACACTCCCTGACTCACTCTTTCGCTCTCTGACACTCTCTGAAACTCTCTGACACTCTCTGACACTCTCTGAAACTCTCTGACACTCTCACACACTCTCTATCACTCTCTGACACTCTCTGACACTCTCAGAATCTCTCTCTCACTCTCTGAAACTCTCAGACACTCTCTATCACTCTCTGACACTCTCTGACACTCTCAGAATCTCTCTCTCACTCTCTGAAACTCTCAGACACTCTCTATCACTCTCTGACAGTCTCTGACACTCTCTGACATTCTCAGACACTCTCTATCACTCTCTGAAACTCTCTATCACTCTCTGACACTCTCTGACACTCTCTATCACTCTCTGACATTCACTGACACTCTCAGATACTCTCTGTCACTCTCAGACACTCTCTATCACACTCTGAAGCTCTCTGACACTCTCAGCCACTCTCTATCACTCTCAGCCACTCTCTATCACTCTCTGACACTCTCTGACACTCTCAGACACTCTCTGACACTCTCAGACACTCTCTATCACTCTCTGGCACTCTCTGACACTCTCAGACACTCTCTGACACTCTCACATTCTCTATCACTCTCTATCACTCTCTGACACTCTATATCACTTTCTGAAACTCTCTGACTCTCTCTGACACTCAATGACACTCTCTGACACTCCCTATCACTCTATATCACTCTCTGACACTCTCTGACACTCTCAGACACTCTCTATCACTCTCTATCACTCTCTGACACTCTCCATCAATCTTTATCACTCTCTGACACTCTCAGAAACTCTCTAGCACTCTCTCTCACTCTCTGACGCTCTCTGACACTCTCTGACAATCTCAGACACTCTCAGACACTCTCTATCACACTCTGACACTCACTGACACTCTCACACATTCTCTGTCACTCTCAGACACTCTCTGTCACTCTCTATCACTCTCTGACACTCTGACACTCTCAGACACTCTCCGTCACTCTCAGACACTCTCTGTCACTCTCAGACACTCTCAGAAACTCTCTATCACACTCTGAAACTCTCTGACACTCTCTGACACTCTCAGAATCTCTCTCTCACTCTCTGAAACTCTCAGACACTCTCTATCACTCTCTGACACTCTCTATCACTCTCTGACATTCTCAGACACTCTCTATCACTCTCTGAAACTCTCTATCACTCTCTGACACTCTCTATCACTCTCTGACACTCACTGACACTCTCTGACACTCACTATCACTCTCTGACACTCTCTGAAACTCTCAGAATCTCTCTCTCACTCTCTGAAACTCTCAGACACTCTCTATCACTCTCTGAAACTCTCTGACACTCTCAGAATCTCTCTCTCACTCTCTGAAACTCTCAGACACTCTCTATCACTCACTGACAATCTCTGACACTCTCTGACACTCTCTGACATTCTCAGACACTCTCTGTCACTCTCTGGAACTCTCTATCACTCTCTGACACTCTCTGACACTCTCTATCACTCTCTGACATTCACTGACACTCTCAGACACTCTCTGTCACTCTCAGACACTCTCTATCACACTCTGAAGCTCTCTGACACTCTCAGACACTCTCTATCACTCTCAGCCACTCTCTATCACTCTCTGACACTCTCTATCACTCTCTGACACTCTCAGACACTCTCTATCACTCTCTGACACTCTCTGACACTCTCAGACACTCTCTGACACTCTCACATTCTCTATCACTATCTATCACTCTCTGACACTCTATATCACTCTCTGAAACTCTCTGACTCTCTCTGACACTCAATGACACTCTCTGACACTCCCTATCACTCTCTATCACTCTCTGACACTCTCTGACACTCTCAGACACTCTCCATCACTCTCTATCACTCTCTGACACTCTCCATCAATCTTTATCACTCTCTGACACTCTCAGAAACTCTCTATCACTCTCTCTCACTCTCTGACGCTCTCTGACACTCTCTGACAATCTCAGACACTCTCAGACACTCTCTATCACACTCTGACACTCACACACATTCTCTGTCACTCTCAGACACTCTCTGTCACTCTCTATCACTCTCTATCACTCTCTGACACTCTGACACTCTCAGACACTCTCCGTCACTCTCAGACACTCTCTGTCACTCTCAGACACTCTCAGACATTCTCAGAAACTCTCTAGCACACTCTGAAACTCTCTGACACTCTCTGACACTCTCAGAATCTCTCTCTCACTCTCTGAAACTCTCAGACACTCTCGATCACTCTCTGACACTCTCTATCACTCTCTGACATTCTCAGACACTCTCTATCACTCTCTGAAACTCTCTATCACTCTCTGACACTCTCTATCACTCTCTGACACTCACTGACACTCTCAGACACTCTCTGTCACTCTCAGACACTCTCTATCACACTCTGAAGCTCTCTGACACTCTCAAACACTCTCTATCACTCTCAGCCACTCTCTATCACTCTCTGACACTCCCTGACACTCTCTTTAGCTCTCTGATACTCTCTGATACTCTCTGACACTCTCTGACACTCTCAGACACTCTCCATCACTCTCTATCACTCTCTGACACTCTCTGACACTCTCAGAATCTCTCTCTCACTCTCTGACACTCTCAGACACTCTGCATCACTCTCTGACACTCTCTATCACTCTCTGACATTCTCAAACACTCTCTATCACTCTCTGAAAATCTCTCTCACTCTCTGACACTCTCTGACACTCTCTATCACTCTCTGACATTCACTGACACTCTCAGACACTCTCTGTCACTCTCAGACACTCTCTATCACACTCTGAAGCTCTCTGACACTCTCAGCCACTCTCTATCACTCTCAGCCACTCTCTATCACTCTCTGACACTCTCTGACACTCTCAGACACTCTCTGACACTTTCAGACACTCTCTATCACTCTCTGGCACTCTCTGACACTCTCAGACACTCTCTGACACTCTCACATTCTCTATCACTCTCTATCACTCTCTGACACTCTATATCACTTTCTGAAACTCTCTGACTCTCTCTGACACTCAATGACACTCTCTGACACTCCCTATCACTCTATATCACTCTCTGACACTCTCTGACACTCTCAGACACTCTCTATCACTCTCTATCACTCTCTGACACTCTCCATCAATCTTTATCACTCTCTGACACTCTCAGAAACTCTCTAGCACTCTCTCTCACTCTCTGACACTCTCTGACAATCTCAGACACTCTCAGACACTCTCTATCACACTCTGACACTCACTGACACTCTCACACATTCTCTGTCACTCTCAGACACTCTCTGTCACTCTCTATCACTCTCTGACACTCTGACACTCTCAGACACTCTCCGTCACTCTCAGACACTCTCTGTCACTCTCAGACACTCTCAGAAACTCTCTATCACACTCTGAAACTCTCTGACACTCTCTGACACTCTCAGAATCTCTCTCTCACTCTCTGAAACTCTCAGACACTCTCTATCACTCTCTGACACTCTCTATCACTCTCTGACATTCTCAGACACTCTCTATCACTCTCTGAAACTCTCTATCACTCTCTGACACTCTCTATCACTCTCTGACACTCACTGACACTCTCTGACACTCACTATCACTCTCTGACACTCCCTGAAACTCTCAGAATCTCTCTCTCACTCTCTGAAACTCTCAGACACTCTCTATCACTCTCTGAAACTCTCTGACACTCTCAGAATCTCTCTCTCACTCTCTGAAACTCTCAGACACTCTCTATCACTCTCTGACAATCTCTGACACTCTCTGACACTCTCTGACATTCTCAGACACTCTCTGTCACTCTCTGAAACTCTCTATCACTCTCTGACACTCTCTGACACTCTCTATCACTCTCTGACATTCACTGACACTCTCAGACACTCTCTGTCACTCTCAGACACTCTCTATCACTCTCAGCCACTCTCTATCACTCTCTGACACTCTCTATCACTCTCTGACACTCTCAGACACTCTCTATCACTCTCTGACACTCTCTGACACTCTCAGACACTCTCTGACACTCTCACATTCTCTATCACTATCTATCACTCTCTGACACTCTATATCACTCTCTGAAACTCTCTGACTCTCTCTGACACTCAATGACACTCTCTGACACTCCCTATCATTCTCTATCACTCTCTGACACTCTCTGACACTCTCAGACACTCTCCATCACTCTCTATCACTCTCTGACACTCTCCATCAATCTTTATCACTCTCTGACACTCTCAGAAACTCTCTATCACTCTCTCTCACTCTCTGACGCTCTCTGACACTCTCTGACAATCTCAGACACTCTCAGACACTCTCTATCACACTCTGACACTCACACACATTCTCTGTCACTCTCAGACACTCTCTGTCACTCTCTATCACTCTCTATCACTCTCTGACACTCTGACACTCTCAGACACTCTCCGTCACTCTCAGACACTCTCTGTCACTCTCAGACACTCTCAGACATTCTCAGAAACTCTCTAGCACACTCTGAAACTCTCTGACACTCTCTGACACTCTCAGAATCTCTCTCTCACTCTCTGAAACTCTCAGACACTCTCGATCACTCTCTGACACTCTCTATCACTCTCTGACATTCTCAGACACTCTCTATCACTCTCTGAAACTCTCTATCACTCTCTGACACTCTCTATCACTCTCTGACACTCACTGACACTCTCAGACACTCTCTGTCACTCTCAGACACTCTCTATCACACTCTGAAGCTCTCTGACACTCTCAAACACTCTCTATCACTCTCAGCCACTCTCTATCACTCTCTGACACTCCCTGACACTCTCTTTAGCTCTCTGATACTCTCTGATACTCTCTGACACTCTCTGACACTCTCAGACACTCTCCATCACTCTCTATCACTCTCTGACACTCTCTGACACTCTCAGAATCTCTCTCTCACTCTCTGACACTCTCAGACACTCTGCATCACTCTCTGACACTCTCTATCACTCTCTGACATTCTCAAACACTCTCTATCACTCTCTGAAACTCTCTCTCACTCTCTGACACTCTCTGACACTCTCTATCACTCTCTGACATTCACTGACACTCTCAGACACTCTCTGTCACTCTCAGACACTCTATCACACTCTGAAGCTCTCTGACACTCTCTGACACTCTATATCACTCTCTGACACTCACTGACACTCGCAGACACTCTCTGTCACTCTCAGACACCTCAGAAACTCTCTATCACTCTCTGACGCTCTCTGACACTCTCTGACGCTCTCTGACACTCTCTGACACTCTCTATCACTCTATGACACTCTCTGACACTCTCAGACACTCTCTGACACTCTCTGACTCTCTCTGACACTCTCAGACACACTCTGACACTCTCAGACACTCTCTGTCACTCTCTATCACTCTCTGACACTCTCTATCACTCTCAGACACTCTCTGACACACTCAGACACACTCAATCACTCTCTATCACTCTCTGACACTCTCTGACACTCTCTAACACTCTCTATCACTCTATGACACTCTCTGACACTCTCAGACGCTCTCTGACACTCTCTGACACTCTCTGACACTCTCAGACACACTCTGACACTCTCAGACACTCTCTGTCACTCGCTATCACTCTCTGACACTCTCTATCACTCTCTGACACTCTCCATCACTCTCTGACACTCTCCGACACTCTCTGACATTCTCAAACACTCTCTATCACTCTCTGAAACTCTCTCTCACTCTCTGACACTCTCTGACACTCTCTATCACTCTCTGACATTCACTGACACTCTCAGACACTCTCTGTCACTCTCAGACACTCTATCACACTCTGAAGCTCTCTGACACTCACTGACACTCTATATCACTCTCTGACACTCACTGACACTCGCAGACACTCTCTGTCACTCTCAGACACCTCAGAAACTCTCTATCACTCTCTGACGCTCTCTGACACTCTCTGACGCTCTCTGACACTCTCTGACACTCTCTATCACTCTATGACACTCTCTGACACTCTCAGACACTCTCTGACACTCTCTGACACTCTCCGACACTCTCAGAAACACTCTGACACTCTCAGACACTCTCTGTCACTCTCTATCACTCTCTGACACTCTCTATCACTCTCAGACACTCTCTGTCACTCGCTATCACTCTCTGACACTCTCTATCACTCTCTGACACTCTCTATCACTCTCTGACACTCTCCATCACTCTCTGACACTCTCAGACACTCTCTGACACTCTCAGACACTCTCAGACACTCTCAATCACTCTCTGACTCTCTCTGACACACTCTGTCACTGTCTGACACAGTCAGACACTCTCTATCACTCTCTGTCCATCTCAGACACCTCAGAAACTCTCTATCACTCTCTGACACTCTCTGACACTCTCTGACACTCTCTGACACTCTCTATCAATCTCTATCACTCACTATCACTCTCTGACACTCTCTGACACTCTCTGACACTCTCAGACAATCACTATCACTCTCTATCACTCTATATCACTCTCTGACACTCTATATCACGCTCTGAAACTCTCTGACACTCTCTGACACTCAATGACACTCTCTGACACTCCCTATCACGCTCTATCACTCTCTGACACTCTCAGACACTCTCAGACACTCTCTATCACTCTCTATCACCCTCTGACATCTCTATCAAACTTTATCACTCCTTGACCACTCTCAGACACTCCCTATCACTCTCTATCACTCTCTCTCACTCTCTGAGGCTCTCTGACAATCTCAGACACTCTCAGACACTCTCTATCACACTCTGACACTCACTGACACTCTCAGACATTCTCTGTCACTCTCAGACACTCTCTGTCACTCTCCATCACTCTCTGACACTCTGACACTCTCAGACACTCTCCGTCACTCTCAGACACTCTCCGTCACTCTCAGACACTCTCTGTCACTCTCTATCACTCTCTGACACTCTCTATCACTCTCTGACACTCCCTGACTCTCTCTTTCGCACTGGTGACACTCTCTGAAACTCTCTGAGACTCTCAGACACACTCTATCACTCTCCGACACTCTCTGACACTCTCTATCACTCTCTGAGACTCTCTGACACTCTCAGAATCATTCTCTCACTCTCTGAAACTCTCAGACACTCTCTATCACTCTCTGACACTCCCTGACTCACTCTTTCGCTCTCTGACACTCTCTGAAACTCTCTGACACTCTCTGACACTCTCTGAAACTCTCTGACACTCTCACACACTCTCTATCACTCTCTGAGACTCTCTGACACTCTCAGAATCTCTCTCTCACTCTCTGAAACTCTCAGACACTCTCTATCACTCTCTGACACTCTCTGACACTCTCAGAATCTCTCTCTCACTCTCTGAAACTCTCAGACACTCTCTATCACTCTCTGACAGTCTCTGACACTCTCTGACATTCTCAGACACTCTCTATCACTCTCTGAAACTCTCTATCACTCTCTGACACTCTCTGACACTCTCTATCACTCTCTGACATTCACTGACACTCTCAGACACTCTCTGTCACTCTCAGACACTCTCTATCACACTCTGAAGCTCTCTGACACTCTCAGACACTCTCTATCACTCTCAGCCACTCTCTATCACTCTCTGACACTCTCTGACACTCTCAGACACTCTCTGACACTCTCAGACACTCTCTATCACTCTCTGGCACTCTCTGACACTCTCAGACACTCTCTGACACTCTCACATTCTCTATCACTCTCTATCACTCTCTGACACTCTATATCACTTTCTGAAACTCTCTGACTCTCTCTGACACTCAATGACACTCTCTGACACTCCCTATCACTCTATATCACTCTCTGACACTCTCTGACACTCTCAGACACTCTCTATCACTCTCTATCACTCTCTGACACTCTCCATCAATCTTTATCACTCTCTGACACTCTCAGAAACTCTCTAGCACTCTCTCTCACTCTCTGACGCTCTCTGACACTCTCTGACAATCTCAGACACTCTCAGACACTCTCTATCACACTCTGACACTCACTGACACTCTCACACATTCTCTGTCACTCTCTATCACACTCTCTATCACTCTCTATCACTCTCTGACACTCTGACACTCTCAGACACTCTCCGTCACTCTCAGACACTCTCTGTCACTCTCTGTCACTCTCAGACACTCTCAGACACTCTCAGAAACTCTCTATCACACTCTGAAAGTCTCTGAAACTCTCTGACACTCTCAGAATCGCTCTCTCACTCTCTGAAACTCTCAGACACTCTCTATCACTCTCTGACACTCTCTATCACTCTCTGACACTCTCTGACACTCTCTATCACTCTCTGACACTCACTGACACTCTCAGACACTCTCTGTCACTCTCTGACACTCTCTATTACTCTCTGACATTCTCAAACACTCTCAATCACTCTCTGACATTCAATGACACTCTCAGACACTCTCTGTCACTCTCAGACACTCTCTATCACACTCTGAAGCTCTCAGACACTCTCAGACACTCTCTATCACTCTCAGCCACTCTCTGACACTCTCTGACACTCTCAGACACTCTCAGACACTCTCAGACACTCTCTGACAATCTCAGACACTCTCTATCACTCTATGACACTCTCAGACACTCTCAGACACGCTCTGACACTCTCATACACTCTCTATCAATCTCTATCACTCTCAGACACTCTATAATCACTCTCTGACACTCACTGACACTCACAGACACTCTCTGTCACTCCCAGACACCTCAGAAACTCTCTATCACTCTCTATCACTCTCTGACACTCTCTGACACTCTCAGACACTCTCTATCACTCTCTATCACTCTCTGACACTCTCCATCAATCTTTATCACTCTCTGACACTCTCAGAAACTCTCTATCACTCTCTCTCACTCTCTGACGCTCTCTGACACTCTCTGACAATCTCAGACACTCTCAGACACTCTCTATCACACTCTGACACTCACTGACACTCTCACACATTCTCTGTCACTTTCAGACACTCTCCATCAATCTTTATCACTCTCTGACACTCTCAGAAACTCTCTATCACTCTCTCTCACTCTCTGACGCTCTCTGACACTCTCTGACAATCTCAGACACTCTCAGACACTCTCTATCACACTCTGACACTCACTGACACTCTCACACATTCTCTGTCACTTTCAGACACTCTCTGTCACTCTCTATCACTCTCTGACACTCTGACACTCTCAGACACTCTCCGTCACTCCCAGACACTCTCTGTCACTCTCAGACACTCTCAGAAACTCTCTATCACACTCTGAAACTCTCTGACACTCTCTGACACTCTCAGAATCTCTCTCTCACTCTCTGAAACTCTCAGACACTCTCTATCACTCTCTGACACTCTCTATCACTCTCTGACATTCTCAGACACTCTCTATCACTCTCTGAAACTCTCTATCACTCTCTGACACTCTCTATCACTCTCTGACACTCACTGACACTCTCAGACACTCTCTATCACTCTCTGACACTCTCTGACACTCTCAGAATCTCTCTCCCACTCTCTGAAACTCTCAGACACTCTCTATCACTCTCTGACACTCCCTGACTCTCTCTTTCGCTCTCTGACACTCTCTGACACTCTCTATCACTCTCTGACATTCACTGACACTCTCAGACACTCTCTGTCACTCTCAGACACTCTCTATCACACTCTGAAGCTCTCTGACACTCTCAGACACTCTCTATCACTCTCAGCCACTCTCTATCACTCTCTGACACTCTCTGACACTCTCAGACACTCTCTGACACTCTCAGACACTCTCTATCACTCTCTGGCACTCTCTGACACTCTCAGACACTCTCTGACACTCTCACATTCTCTATCACTCTCTATCACTCTCTGACACTCTATATCACTTTCTGAAACTCTCTGACTCTCTCTGACACTCAATGACACTCTCTGACACTCCCTATCACTCTATATCACTCTCTGACACTCTCTGACACTCTCAGACACTCTCTATGACTCTCTATCACTCTCTGACACTCTCCATCAATCTTTATCACTCTCTGACACTCTCAGAAACTCTCTAGCACTCTCTCTCACTCTCTGACGCTCTCTGACACTCTCTGACAATCTCAGACACTCTCAGACACTCTCTGTCACTCTCTGTCACTCTCAGACACTCTCAGACACTCTCAGAAACTCTCTATCACACTCTGAAAGTCTCTGAAACTCTCTGACACTCTCAGAATCGCTCTCTCACTCTCTGAAACTCTCAGACACTCTCTATCACTCTCTGACACTCTCTATCACTCTCTGACACTCTCTGACACTCTCTATCACTCTCTGACACTCACTGACACTCTCAGACACTCTCTGTCACTCTCTGACACTCTCTATTACTCTCTGACTTTCTCAAACACTCTCAATCACTCTCTGACATTCACTGACACTCTCAGACACTCTCTGTCACTCTCAGACACTCTCTATCACACTCTGAAGCTCTCTGACACTCTCAGACACTCTCTATCACTCTCAGCCACTCTCTGACACTCTCAGACACTCTCAGACACTCTCAGACACTCTCTGACAATCTCAGACACTCTCTATCACTCTATGACACTCTCAGACACTCTCAGACACGCTCTGACACTCTCATACACTCTCTATCAATCTCTATCACTCTCTGACACACTCTGACACACTCTGACACACTCTGACACTCTCTGACAGTCTCAGACACTCTCTATCACTCTTTGACACACTGACAATCTCTGACACTCTCAGACACTCTCAGACACTCTATAATCACTCTCTGACACTCACTGACACTCACAGACACTCTCTGTCACTCCCAGACACCTCAGAAACTCTCTATCACTCTCTATCACTCTCTGACACTCTCTGACACTCTCAGACACTCTCTATCACTCTCTATCACTCTCTGACACTCTCCATCAATCTTTATCACTCTCTGACACTCTCAGAAACTCTCTATCACTCTCTCTCACTCTCTGACGCTCTCTGACACTCTCTGACAATCTCAGACACTCTCAGACACTCTCTATCACACTCTGACACTCACTGACACTCTCACACATTCTCTGTCACTTTCAGACACTCTCTGTCACTCTCTATCACTCTCTGACACTCTGACACTCTCAGACACTCTCCGTCACTCTCAGACACTCTCTGTCACTCTCAGACACTCTCAGACACTCTCAGAAACTCTCTATCACACTCTGAAACTCTCTGACACTCTCTGACACTCTCAGAATCTCTCTCTCACTCTCTGAAACTCTCAGACACTCTCTATCAGTCTCTGACACTCTCTATCACTCTCTGATATTCTCAGACACTCTCTATCACTCTCTGAAACTCTCTATCACTCTCTGACACTCTCTATCACTCTCTGACACTCACTGACACTCTCAGACACTCTCTATCACTCTCTGACACTCTCTGACACTCTCAGAATCTCTCTCCCACTCTCTGAAACTCTCAGACACTCTCTATCACTCTCTGACACTCCCTGACTCTCTCTTTCGCTCTCTGACACTCTCTGACACTCTCTATCACTCTCTGACATTCACTGACACTCTCAGACACTCTCTGTCACTCTCAGACACTCTCTATCACACTCTGAAGCTCTCTGACACTCTCAGACACTCTCTATCACTCTCAGCCACTCTCTATCACTCTCTGACACTCTCTGACACTCTCAGACACTCTCTGACACTCTCAGACACTCTCTATCACTCTCTGGCACTCTCTGACACTCTCAGACACTCTCTGACACTCTCACATTCTCTATCACTCTCTATCACTCTCTGACACTCTATATCACTTTCTGAAACTCTCTGACTCTCTCTGACACTCAATGACACTCTCTGACACTCCCTATCACTCTATATCACTCTCTGACACTCTCTGACACTCTCAGACACTCTCTATGACTCTCTATCACTCTCTGACACTCTCCATCAATCTTTATCACTCTCTGACACTCTCAGAAACTCTCTAGCACTCTCTCTCACTCTCTGACGCTCTCTGACACTCTCTGACAATCTCAGACACTCTCAGACACTCTCTGTCACTCTCTGTCACTCTCAGACACTCTCAGACACTCTCAGAAACTCTCTATCACACTCTGAAAGTCTCTGAAACTCTCTGACACTCTCAGAATCGCTCTCTCACTCTCTGAAACTCTCAGACACTCTCTATCACTCTCTGACACTCTCTATCACTCTCTGACACTCTCTGACACTCTCTATCACTCTCTGACACTCACTGACACTCTCAGACACTCTCTGTCACTCTCTGACACTCTCTATTACTCTCTGACATTCTCAAACACTCTCAATCACTCTCTGACATTCACTGACACTCTCAGACACTCTCTGTCACTCTCAGACACTCTCTATCACACTCTGAAGCTCTCTGACACTCTCAGACACTCTCTATCACTCTCAGCCACTCTCTGACACTCTCTGACACTCTCAGACACTCTCAGACACTCTCAGACACTCTCTGACAATCTCAGACACTCTCTATCACTCTATGACACTCTCAGACACTCTCAGACACGCTCTGACACTCTCATACACTCTCTATCAATCTCTATCACTCTCTGACACACTCTGACACACTCTGACACACTCTGACACTCTCTGACAGTCTCAGACACTCTCTATCACTCTTTGACACACTGACAATCTCTGACACTCTCAGACACTCTCAGACACTCTATAATCACTCTCTGACACTCACTGACACTCACAGACACTCTCTGTCACTCCCAGACACCTCAGAAACTCTCTATCACTCTCTATCACTCTCTGACACTCTCTGACACTCTCAGACACTCTCTATCACTCTCTATCACTCTCTGACACTCTCCATCAATCTTTATCACTCTCTGACACTCTCAGAAACTCTCTATCACTCTCTCTCACTCTCTGACGCTCTCTGACACTCTCTGACAATCTCAGACACTCTCAGACACTCTCTATCACACTCTGACACTCACTGACACTCTCACACATTCTCTGTCACTTTCAGACACTCTCTGTCACTCTCTATCACTCTCTGACACTCTGACACTCTCAGACACTCTCCGTCACTCTCAGACACTCTCTGTCACTCTCAGACACTCTCAGACACTCTCAGAAACTCTCTATCACACTCTGAAACTCTCTGACACTCTCTGACACTCTCAGAATCTCTCTCTCACTCTCTGAAACTCTCAGACACTCTCTATCAGTCTCTGACACTCTCTATCACTCTCTGATATTCTCAGACACTCTCTATCACTCTCTGAAACTCTCTATCACTCTCTGACACTCTCTATCACTCTCTGACACTCACTGACACTCTCAGACACTCTCTATCACTCTCTGACACTCTCTGACACTCTCAGAATCTCTCTCCCACTCTCTGAAACTCTCAGACACTCTCTATCACTCTCTGACACTCCCTGACTCTCTCTTTCGCTCTCTGACACTCTCTGACACTCTCTATCACTCTCTGACATTCACTGACACTCTCAGACACTCTCTGTCACTCTCAGACACTCTCTATCACACTCTGAAGCTCTCTGACACTCTCAGACACTCTCTATCACTCTCAGCCACTCTCTATCACTCTCTGACACTCTCTGACACTCTCAGACACTCTCTGACACTCTCAGACACTCTCTATCACTCTCTGGCACTCTCTGACACTCTCAGACACTCTCTGACACTCTCACATTCTCTATCACTCTCTATCACTCTCTGACACTCTATATCACTTTCTGAAACTCTCTGACTCTCTCTGACACTCAATGACACTCTCTGACACTCCCTATCACTCTATATCACTCTCTGACACTCTCTGACACTCTCAGACACTCTCTATCACTCTCTATCACTCTCTGACACTCTCCATCAATCTTTATCACTCTCTGACACTCTCAGAAACTCTCTAGCACTCTCTCTCACTCTCTGACGCTCTCTGACACTCTCTGACAATCTCAGACACTCTCAGACACTCTCTGTCACTCTCTGTCACTCTCAGACACTCTCAGAAACTCTCTATCACACTCTGAAAGTCTCTGAAACTCTCTGACACTCTCAGAATCGCTCTCTCACTCTCTGAAACTCTCAGACACTCTCTATCACTCTCTGACACTCTCTATCACTCTCTGACACTCTCTGACACTCTCTATCACTCTCTGACACTCACTGACACTCTCAGACACTCTCTGTCACTCTCTGACACTCTCTATTACTCTCTGACATTCTCAAACACTCTCAATCACTCTCTGACATTCACTGACACTCTCAGACACTCTCTGTCACTCTCAGACACTCTCTATCACACTCTGAAGCTCTCTGACACTCTCAGACACTCTCTATCACTCTCAGCCACTCTCTGACACTCTCTGACACTCTCAGACACTCTCAGACACTCTCAGACACTCTCTGACAATCTCAGACACTCTCTATCACTCTATGACACTCTCAGACACTCTCAGACATGCTCTGACACTCTCATACACTCTCTATCAATCTCTATCACTCTCTGACACACTCTGACACACTCTGACACTCTCTGACAGTCTCAGACACTCTCTATCACTCTTTGACACACTGACAATCTCTGACACTCTCAGACACTCTCAGACACTCTATAATCACTCTCTGACACTCACTGACACTCACAGACAGTCTCTGTCACTCCCAGACACCTCAGAAACTCTCTATCACTCTCTATCACTCTCTGACACTCTCTGACACTCTCAGACACTCTCTATCACTCTCTATCACTCTCTGACACTCTCCATCAATCTTTATCACTCTCTGACACTCTCAGAAACTCTCTATCACTCTCTCTCACTCTCTGACGCTCTCTGACACTCTCTGACAATCTCAGACACTCTCAGACACTCTCTATCACACTCTGACACTCACTGACACTCTCACACATTCTCTGTCACTTTCAGACACTCTCTGTCACTCTCTATCACTCTCTGACACTCTGACACTCTCAGACACTCTCCGTCACTCTCAGACACTCTCTGTCACTCTCAGACACTCTCAGACACTCTCAGAAACTCTCTATCACACTCTGAAACTCTCTGACACTCTCTGACACTCTCAGAATCTCTCTCTCACTCTCTGAAACTCTCAGACACTCTCTATCAGTCTCTGACACTCTCTATCACTCTCTGACATTCTCAGACACTCTCTATCACTCTCTGAAACTCTCTATCACTCTCTGACACTCTCTATCACTCTCTGACACTCACTGACACTCTCAGACACTCTCTATCACTCTCTGACACTCTCTGACACTCTCAGAATCTCTCTCCCACTCTCTGAAACTCTCAGACACTCTCTATCACTCTCTGACACTCCCTGACTCTCTCTTTCGCTCTCTGACACTCTCTGACACTCTCTATCACTCTCTGACATTCACTGACACTCTCTGACACTCTCTGTCACTCTCAGACACTCTCTATCACACTCTGAAGCTCTCTGACACTCTCAGACACTCTCTATCACTCTCAGCCACTCTCTATCACTCTCTGACACTCTCTGACACTCTCAGACACTCTCTGACACTCTCAGACACTCTCTATCACTCTCTGGCACTCTCTGACACTCTCAGACACTCTCTGACACTCTCACATTCTCTATCACTCTCTATCACTCTCTGACACTCTATATCACTTTCTGAAACTCTCTGACTCTCTCTGACACTCAATGACACTCTCTGACACTCCCTATCACTCGAGATCACTCTCTGACACTCTCTGACACTCTCAGACACTCTCTATCACTCTCTATCACTCTCTGACACTCTCCATCAATCTTTATCACTCTCTGACACTCTCAGAAACTCTCTAGCACTCTCTCTCACTCTCTGACGCTCTCTGACACTCTCTGACAATCTCAGACACTCTCAGACACTCTCTATCACACTCTGACACTCACTGACACTCTCACACATTCTCTGTCACTCTCTATCACACTCTCTATCACTCTCTATCACTCTCTGACACTCTGACACTCTCAGACACTCTCCGTCACTCTCAGACACTCTCTGTCACTCTCTGTCACTCTCAGACACTCTCAGACACTCTCAGAAACTCTCTATCACACTCTGAAAGTCTCTGAAACTCTCTGACACTCTCAGAATCGCTCTCTCACTCTCTGAAACTCTCAGACACTCTCTATCACTCTCTGACACTCTCTATCACTCTCTGACACTCTCTGACACTCTCTATCACTCTCTGACACTCACTGACACTCTCAGACACTCTCTGTCACTCTCTGACACTCTCTATTACTCTCTGACTTTCTCAAACACTCTCAATCACTCTCTGACATTCACTGACACTCTCAGACACTCTCTGTCACTCTCAGACACTCTCTATCACACTCTGAAGCTCTCTGACACTCTCAGACACTCCCTATCACTCTCAGCCACTCTCTGACACTCTCTGACACTCTCAGACACTCTCAGACACTCTCAGACACTCTCTGACAATCTCAGACACTCTCTATCACTCTCAGACACTCTCAGACACTCTCTGACACTCTCATACACTCTCTATCAATCTCTATCACTCTCTGACACACTCTGACACACTCTGACACACTCTGACACTCTCTGACAGTCTCAGACACTCTCTATCACTCTTTGACACACTGACAATCTCTGACACTCTCAGACACTCTCAGACACTCTATAATCACTCTCTGACACTCACTGACACTCGCAGACACTCTCTGTCACTCTCAGACACTCTCTGACACTCCCTATCACTCGAGATCACTCTCTGACACTCTCTGACACTCTCAGACACTCTCTATCACTCTCTATCACTCTCTGACACTCTCCATCAATCTTTATCACTCTCTGACACTCTCAGAAACTCTCTAGCACTCTCTCTCACTCTCTGACGCTCTCTGACACTCTCTGACAATCTCAGACACTCTCAGACACTCTCTATCACACTCTGACACTCACTGACACTCTCACACATTCTCTGTCACTCTCTATCACACTCTCTATCACTCTCTATCACTCTCTGACACTCTGACACTCTCAGACACTCTCCGTCACTCTCAGACACTCTCTGTCACTCTCTGTCACTCTCAGACACTCTCAGACACTCTCAGAAACTCTCTATCACACTCTGAAAGTCTCTGAAACTCTCTGACACTCTCAGAATCGCTCTCTCACTCTCTGAAACTCTCAGACACTCTCTATCACTCTCTGACACTCTCTATCACTCTCTGACACTCTCTGACACTCTCTATCACTCTCTGACACTCACTGACACTCTCAGACACTCTCTGTCACTCTCTGACACTCTCTATTACTCTCTGACTTTCTCAAACACTCTCAATCACTCTCTGACATTCACTGACACTCTCAGACACTCTCTGTCACTCTCAGACACTCTCTATCACACTCTGAAGCTCTCTGACACTCTCAGACACTCCCTATCACTCTCAGCCACTCTCTGACACTCTCTGACACTCTCAGACACTCTCAGACACTCTCAGACACTCTCTGACAATCTCAGACACTCTCTATCACTCTCAGACACTCTCAGACACTCTCTGACACTCTCATACACTCTCTATCAATCTCTATCACTCTCTGACACACTCTGACACACTCTGACACACTCTGACACTCTCTGACAGTCTCAGACACTCTCTATCACTCTTTGACACACTGACAATCTCTGACACTCTCAGACACTCTCAGACACTCTATAATCACTCTCTGACACTCACTGACACTCGCAGACACTCTCTGTCACTCTCAGACACCTCAGAAAATCTCTAACACTCTCTATCACTCTCTGACACTCTCTGACACTCTCAGACACTCTCTATCACTCTCTATCACTCTCTGACACTCTCCATCAATCTTTATCACTCTCTGACACTCTCAGAAACTCTCTATCACTCTCTCTCACTCTCTGACGCTCTCTGACACTCTCTGACAATCTCAGACACTCTCAGACACTCTCTATCACACTCTGACACTCACTGACACTCTCACACATTCTCTGTCACTTTCAGACACTCTCTGTCACTCTCTATCACTCTCTGACACTCTGACACTCTCAGACACTCTCCGTCACTCTCAGACACTCTCTGTCACTCTCAGGCACTCTCAGACACTGTCAGAAACTCTCTATCACACTCTGAAACTCTCTGACACTCTCTGACACTCTCAGAATCTCTCTCTCACTCTCTGAAACTCTCAGACACTCTCTATCACTCTCTGACACTCTCTATCACTCTCTGACATTCTCAGACACGCTCTATCACTCTCTGAAACTCTCTATCACTCTCTGACACTCTCTATCACTCTCTGACACTCACTGACACTCTCAGACACTCTCTATCACTCTCTGACACTCTCTGACACTCTCAGAATCTCTCTCCAAATCTCTGAAACTCTCAGACACTCTCTATCACTCTCTGACACTCCCTGACTCTCTCTTTCGCTCTCTGACACTCTTTGAAACTCTCTGACACTCTCTGAAACTCTCTGACACACTCAGACACTCTCTATCACTCTCTGAGACTCTCTGAAACTCTCAGAATCTCTCTCTCACTCTCTGAAAAGCTCAGACACTCTCTATCACTCTCTGAAACTCTCTGACACTCTCAGAATCTCTCTCTCACTCTTTGAAACTCTCAGACACTCTCCATCACTCTCTGACACTCTCTGACACTCTCTGACACTCTCTGACATTCTCAGACACTCTCTGACACTCTCAGACACTCTCCATCACTCTCTATCACTCTCTGACACTCTCCATCAATCTTTATCACTCTCTGACACTCTCAGAAACTCTCTATCACTCTCTCTCACTCTCTGACACTCTGACACTCTCAGACACTCTCCGTCACTCTCAGACACTCTCTGTCACTCTCAGACACACTCAGACACTCTCAGAAACTCTCTATCACACTCTGAAACTCTCTGACACTCTCTGACACTCTCAGAATCTCTCTCTCACTCTCTGAAACTCTCAGACACTCTCTATCACTCTCTGACACTCTCTATCACTCTCTGACATTCTCAGACACTCTCTATCACTCTCTGAAACTCTCTATCACTCTCTGACACTCTCTATCACTCTCTGACACTCACTGACACTCTCAGACACTCTCTATCACTCTCTGACACTCTCTGACACTCTCAGAATCTCTCTCCCACTCTCTGAAACTCTCAGACACTCTCTATCACTCTCTGACACTCCCTGACTCTCTCTTTCGCTCTCTGACACTCTCTGACACTCTCTATCACTCTCTGACATTCACTGACACTCTCAGACACTCTCTGTCACTCTCAGACACTCTCTATCACACTCTGAAGCTCTCTGACACTCTCAGACACTCTCTATCACTCTCAGCCACTCTCTATCACTCTCTGACACTCTCTGACACTCTCAGACACTCTCTGACACTCTCAGACACTCTCTATCACTCTCTGGCACTCTCTGACACTCTCAGACACTCTCTGACACTCTCACATTCTCTATCACTCTCTATCACTCTCTGACACTCTATATCACTTTCTGAAACTCTCTGACTCTCTCTGACACTCAATGACACTCTCTGACACTCCCTATCACTCTATATCACTCTCTGACACTCTCTGACACTCTCAGACACTCTCTATCACTCTCTATCACTCTCTGACACTCTCCATCAATCTTTATCACTCTCTGACACTCTCAGAAACTCTCTATCACTCTCTCTCACTCTCTGACGCTCTCTGACACTCTCTGACAATCTCAGACACTCTCAGACACTCTCTATCACACTCTGACACTCACTGACACTCTCACACATTCTCTGTCACTTTCAGACACTCTCTGTCACTCTCTATCACTCTCTGACACTCTGACACTCTCAGACACTCTCCGTCACTCTCAGACACTCTCTGTCACTCTCAGACACTCTCAGACACTCTCAGAAACTCTCTATCACACTCTGAAACTCTCTGACACTCTCTGACACTCTCAGAATCTCTCTCTCACTCTCTGAAACTCTCAGACACTCTCTATCAGTCTCTGACACTCTCTATCACTCTCTGATATTCTCAGACACTCTCTATCACTCTCTGAAACTCTCTATCACTCTCTGACACTCTCTATCACTCTCTGACACTCACTGACACTCTCAGACACTCTCTATCACTCTCTGACACTCTCTGACACTCTCTGACACTCTCAGAATCTCTCTCCCACTCTCTGAAACTCTCAGACACTCTCTATCACTCTCTGACACTCCCTGACTCTCTCTTTCGCTCTCTGACACTCTCTGACACTCTCTATCACTCTCTGACATTCACTGACACTCTCAGACACTCTCTGTCACTCTCAGACACTCTCTATCACACTCTGAAGCTCTCTGACACTCTCAGACACTCTCTATCACTCTCAGCCACTCTCTATCACTCTCTGACACTCTCTGACACTCTCAGACACTCTCTGACACTCTCAGACACTCTCTATCACTCTCTGGCACTCTCTGACACTCTCAGACACTCTCTGACACTCTCACATTCTCTATCACTCTCTATCACTCTCTGACACTCTATATCACTTTCTGAAACTCTCTGACTCTCTCTGACACTCAATGACACTCTCTGACACTCCCTATCACTCTATATCACTCTCTGACACTCTCTGACACTCTCAGACACTCTCTATCACTCTCTGACACTCTCCATCAATCTTTATCACTCTCTGACACTCTCAGAAACTCTCTAGCACTCTCTCTCACTCTCTGACGCTCTCTGACACTCTCTGACAATCTCAGACACTCTCAGACACTCTCTATCACACTCTGACACTCACTGACACTCTCACACATTCTCTGTCACTCTCTATCACACTCTCTATCACTCTCTATCACTCTCTGACACTCTGACACTCTCAGACACTCTCCGTCACTCTCAGACACTCTCTGTCACTCTCTGTCACTCTCAGACACTCTCAGACACTCTCAGAAACTCTCTATCACACTCTGAAAGTCTCTGAAACTCTCTGACACTCTCAGAATCGCTCTCTCACTCTCTGAAACTCTCAGACACTCTCTATCACTCTCTGACACTCTCTATCACTCTCTGACACTCTCTGACACTCTCTATCACTCTCTGACACTCACTGACACTCTCAGACACTCTCTGTCACTCTCTGACACTCTCTATTACTCTCTGACTTTCTCAAACACTCTCAATCACTCTCTGACATTCACTGACACTCTCAGACACTCTCTGTCACTCTCAGACACTCTCTATCACACTCTGAAGCTCTCTGACACTCTCAGACACTCCCTATCACTCTCAGCCACTCTCTGACACTCTCTGACACTCTCAGACACTCTCAGACACTCTCTGACAATCTCAGACACTCTCTATCACTCTCAGACACTCTCAGACACTCTCTGACACTCTCATACACTCTCTATCAATCTCTATCACTCTCTGACACACTCTGACACACTCTGACACACTCTGACACACTCTGACACTCTCTGACAGTCTCAGACACTCTCAGACACTCTCTATCACACTCTGACACTCACTGACACTCTCACACATTCTCTGTCACTTTCAGACACTCTCTGTCACTCTCTATCACTCTCTGACACTCTGACACTCTCAGACACTCTCCGTCACTCTCAGACACTCTCTGTCACTCTCAGGCACTCTCAGACACTGTCAGAAACTCTCTATCACACTCTGAAACTCTCTGACACTCTCTGACACTCTCAGAATCTCTCTCTCACTCTCTGAAACTCTCAGACACTCTCTATCACTCTCTGACACTCTCTATCACTCTCTGACATTCTCAGACACGCTCTATCACTCTCTGAAACTCTCTATCACTCTCTGACACTCTCTATCACCCTCTGACACTCACTGACACTCTCAGACACTCTCTATCACTCTCTGACACTCTCTGACACTCTCAGAATCTCTCTCCAAATCTCTGAAACTCTCAGACACTCTCTATCACTCTCTGACACTCCCTGACTCTCTCTTTCGCTCTCTGACACTCTTTGAAACTCTCTGACACTCTCTGAAACTCTCTGACACACTCAGACACTCTCTATCACTCTCTGAGACTCTCTGAAACTCTCAGAATCTCTCTCTCACTCTCTGAAAAGCTCAGACACTCTCTATCACTCTCTGAAACTCTCTGACACTCTCAGAATCTCTCTCTCACTCTTTGAAACTCTCAGACACTCTCCATCACTCTCTGACACTCTCTGACACTCTCTGACACTCTCTGACATTCTCAGACACTCTCTGTCACTCTCTGAAACTCTCTATCACTCTCTGACACTCTCTGACACTCTCTATCACTCTCTGACATTCACTGACACTCTCAGACACTCTCTGTCACTCTCAGACACTCTCTATCACACTCTGAAGCTCTCTGACACTCTCAGACACTCTCTATCACTCTCAGCCACTCTCTATCACTCTCTGACACTCTCTATCACTCTCTGACACTCTCAGACACTCTCTATCACTCTCTGACACTCTCTGAAACTCTCAGACACTCTCTGACACTCTCACATTCTCTATCACTCTCTATCACTCTCTGACACTCTATATCACTCTCTGAAACTCTCTGACTCTCTCTGACACTCAATGACACTCACTGACACTCCCTATCACTCTCTATCACTCTCTGACACTCTCTGACACTCTCTGACACTCTCAGACACTCTCCATCACTCTCTATCACTCTCTGACACTCTCCATCAATCTTTATCACTCTCTGACACTCTCAGAAACTCTCTATCACTCTCTCTCACTCTCTGACGCTCTCTGACACTCTCTGACAATCTCAGACACTCTCAGACACTCTCTATCACACTCTGACACTCACTGACACTCTCACACATTCTCTGTCACTCTCAACACTCTCTGTCACTCTCTATCACTCTCTGACATTCTGACACTCTCAGACACTCTCCGTCACTCTCAGACACTCTCTGTCACTCTCAGACACACTCAGACACTCTCAGAAACTCTCTATCACACTCTGAAACTCTCTGACACTCTCTGACACTCTCAGAATCTCTCTCTCACTCTCTGAAACTCTCAGACACTCTCGATCACTCTCTGACACTCTCTATCACTCTCTGACATTCTCAGACACTCTCTATCACTCTCTGAAACTCTCTGAAACTCTCTGACACTCTCTATCACTCTCTGACACTCACTGACACTCTCAGACACTCTCTGTCACTCTCAGACACTCTCTGTCACTCTCAGACACTCTCTATCACACTCTGAAGCTCTCTGGCACTCTCAAACACTCTCGATCACTCTCAGCCACTCTCTATCACTCTCTGACACTCCCTGACACTCTCTTTCACTCTCTGACACTCTCTGACACTCTCTGACACTCTCAGACACTCTCTATCACTCTCTATCACTCTCTGACACTCTCTGACACTCTCAGAATCTCTCTCTCACTCTCTGACACTCTCAGACACTCTCAGACACTCTCTGACACTCTCTATCACTCTCTGACATTCACTGACACTCTCAGACACTCTCTGTCACTCTCAGACTCTCTATCACACTCTGAAGCTCTCTGACACTCTCTGACACTCTATATCACTCTCTGACACTCACTGACACTCGCAGACACTCTCTGTCACTCTCAGACACCTCAGAAACTCTCTATCACTCTCTGACGCTCTCTGACACTCTCTGACGCTCTCTGACACTCTCTGACACTCTCTATCACTCTATGACACTCTCTGACACTCTCAGACACTCTCTGACACTCTCTGACACTCTCTGACACTCTCAGACACACTCTGACACTCTCAGACACTCTCTGTCACTCTCTATCACTCTCTGACACTCTCTATCACTCTCAGACACTCTCTGTCACTCCCAGACACCTCAGAAACTCTCTATCACTCTCTATCACTCTCTGACACTCTCTGACACTCTCAGACACTCTCTATCACTCTCTATCACTCTCTGACACTCTCCATCAATCTTTATCACTCTCTGACACTCTCAGAAACTCTCTATCACTCTCTCTCACTCTCTGACGCTCTCTGACACTCTCTGACAATCTCAGACACTCTCAGACACTCTCTATCACACTCTGACACTCACTGACACTCTCACACATTCTCTGTCACTTTCAGACACTCTCTGTCACTCTCTATCACTCTCTGACACTCTGACACTCTCAGACACTCTCCGTCACTCTCAGACACTCTCTGTCACTCTCAGACACTCTCAGACACTCTCAGAAACTCTCTATCACACTCTGAAACTCTCTGACACTCTCTGACACTCTCAGAATCTCTCTCTCACTCTCTGAAACTCTCAGACACTCTCTATCACTCTCTGACACTCTCTATCACTCTCTGACATTCTCAGACACTCTCTATCACTCTCTGAAACTCTCTATCACTCTCTGACACTCTCTATCACTCTCTGACACTCACTGACACTCTCAGACACTCTCTATCACTCTCTGACACTCTCTGACACTCTCAGAATCTCTCTCCAAATCTCTGAAACTCTCAGACACTCTCTATCACTCTCTGACACTCCCTGACTCTCTCTTTCGCTCTCTGACACTCTTTGAAACTCTCTGACACTCTCTGACACTCTCTGAAACTCTCTGACACACTCAGACACTCTCTATCACTCTCTGAGACTCTCTGAAACTCTCAGAATCTCTCTCTCACTCTCTGAAACGCTCAGACACTCTCTATCACTCTCTGAAACTCTCTGACACTCTCAGAATCTCTCTCTCACTCTTTGAAACTCTCAGACACTCTCCATCACTCTCTGACACTCTCTGACACTCTCTGACACTCTCTGACATTCTCAGACACTCTCTGTCACTCTCTGAAACTCTCTATCACTCTCTGACACTCTCTGACACTCTCTATCACTCTCTGACATTCACTGACACTCTCAGACACTCTCTGTCACTCTCAGACACTCTCTATCACACTCTGAAGCTCTCTGACACTCTCAGACACTCTCTATCACTCTCAGCCACTCTCTATCACTCTCTGACACTCTCTATCACTCTCTGACACTCTCAGACACTCTCTATCACTCTCTGACACTCTCTGAAACTCTCAGACACTCTCTGACACTCTCACATTCTCTATCACTCTCTATCACTCTCTGACACTCTATATCACTCTCTGAAACTCTCTGACTCTCTCTGACACTCAATGACACTCTCTGACACTCCCTATCACTCTCTATCACTCTCTGACACTCTCTGACACTCTCTGACACTCTCAGACACTCTCCATCACTCTCTATCACTCTCTGACACTCTCCATCAATCTTTATCACTCTCTGACACTCTCAGAAACTCTCTATCACTCTCTCTCACTCTCTGATGCTCTCTGACACTCTCTGACAATCTCAGACACTCTCAGACACTCTCTATCACACTCTGACACTCACTGACACTCTCACACTTTCTCTGTCACTCTCAACACTCTCTGTCACTCTCTATCACTCTCTGACTTTCTGACACTCTCAGACACTCTCCGTCACTCTCAGACACTCTCTGTCACTCTCAGACACACTCAGACACTCTCAGAAACTCTCTATCACACTCTGAAACTCTCTGACACTCTCTGACACTCTCAGAATCTCTCTCTCACTCTCTGAAACTCTCAGACACTCTCGATCACTCTCTGACACTCTCTATCACTCTCTGACATTCTCAGACACTCTCTATCACTCTCTGAAACTCTCTATCACTCTCTGACACTCTCTATCACTCTCTGACACTCACTGACACTCTCAGACACTCTCTGTCACTCTCAGACACTCTCTGTCACTCTCAGACACTCTCTATCACACTCTGAAGCTCTCTGGCACTCTCAAACACTCTCGATCACTCTCAGCCACTCTCTATCACTCTCTGACACTCCCTGACACTCTCTTTCACTCTCTGATACTCTCTGACACTCTCTGACACTCTCAGACACTCTCTATCACTCTCTATCACTCTCTGACACTCTCTGACACTCTCAGAATCTCTCTCTCACTCTCTGACACTCTCAGACACTCTCAGACACTCTCTGACACTCTCTATCACTCTCTGACATTCTCAAACACTCTCTATCACTCTCTGAAACTCTCTCTCACTCTCTGACACTCTCTGACACACTCTATCACTCTCTGACATTCACTGACACTCTCAGACACTCTCTGTCACTCTCAGACACTCTATCACACTCTGAAGCTCTCTGACACTCTCTGACACTCTATATCACTCTCTGACACTCACTGACACTCGCAGACACTCTCTGTCACTCTCAGACACCTCAGAAACTCTCTATCACTCTCTGACGCTCTCTGACACTCTCTGACGCTCTCTGACACTCTCTGACACTCTCTATCACTCTATGACACTCTCTGACACTCTCAGACACTCTCTGACACTCTCTGACACTCTCTGACACTCTCAGACACACTCTGACACTCTCAGACACTCTCTGTCACTCTCTATCACTCTCTGACACTCTCTATCACTCTCAGACACTCTCTGTCACTCCCAGACACCTCAGAAACTCTCTATCACTCTCTATCACTCTCTGACACTCTCTGACACTCTCAGACACTCTCTATCACTCTCTATCACTCTCTGACACTCTCCATCAATCTTTATCACTCTCTGACACTCTCAGAAACTCTCTATCAATCTCTCTCACTCTCTGACGCTCTCTGACACTCTCTGACAATCTCAGACACTCTCAGACACTCTCTATCACACTCTGACACTCACTGACACTCTCACACATTCTCTGTCACTTTCAGACACTCTCTGTCACTCTCTATCACTCTCTGACACTCTGACACTCTGACACTCTCAGACACTCTCCGTCACTCTCAGACACTCTCTGTCACTCTCAGACACTCTCAGAAACTCTCTATCACACTCTGAAACTCTCTGACACTCTCTGACACTCTCAGAATCTCTCTCTCACTCTCTGAAACTCTCAGACACTCTCTATCACTCTCTGACACTCTCTATCACTCTCTGACATTCTCAGACACTCTCTATCACTCTCTGAAACTCTCTATCACTCTCTGACACTCTCTATCACGCTCTGACACTCACTGACACTCTCAGACACTCTCTATCACTCTCTGACACTCTCTGACACTCTCAGAATCTCTCTCCCACTCTCTGAAACTCTCAGACACTCTCTATCACTCTCTGACACTCCCTGACTCTCTCTTTCGCTCTCTGACACTCTCTGACACTCTCTATCACTCTCTGACATTCACTGACACTCTCAGACACTCTCTGTCACTCTCAGACACTCTCTATCACACTCTGAAGCTCTCTGACACTCTCAGACACGTTCTATCACTCTCAGCCACTCTCTATCACTCTGTGACACTCTGACACTCTCAGACACTCTCAGACACTCTCTATCACTCTCTGGCACTCTCTGACACTCTCAGACACTCTCTGACACTCTCACATTCTCTATCACTCTCTATCACTCTCTGACACTCTATATCACTTTCTGAAACTCTCTGACTCTCTCTGACACTCAATGACACTCTCTGACACTCCCTATCACTCTATATCACTCTCTGACACTCTCTGACACTCTCAGACACTCTCTATCACTCTCTATCACTCTCTGACACTCTCCATCAATCTTTATCACTCTCTGACACTCTCAGAAACTCTCTAGCACTCTCTCTCACTCTCTGACGCTCTCTGACACTCTCTGACAATCTCAGACACTCTCAGACACTCTCTCTCACTCTCTGTCACTCTCAGACACTCTCAGACACTCTCAGAAACTCTCTATCACACTCTGAAAGTCTCTGAAACTCTCTGACACTCTCAGAATCGCTCTCTCACTCTCTGAAACTCTCAGACACTCTCTATCACTCTCTGACACTCTCTATCACTCTCTGACACTCTCTGACACTCTCTATCACTCTCTGACACTCACTGACACTCTCAGACACTCTCTGTCACTCTCTGACACTCTCTATTACTCTCTGACATTCTCAAACACTCTCAATCACTCTCTGACATTCACTGACACTCTCAGACACTCTCTGTCACTCTCAGACACTCTCTATCACACTCTGAAGCTCTCTGACACCCTCAGACACTCTCTATCACTCTCAGCCACTCTCTGACACTCTCTGACACTCTCAGACACTCTCAGACACTCTCAGACACTCTCTGACAATCTCAGACACTCTCTATCACTCTATGACACTCTCAGACACTCTCAGACACGCTCTGACACTCTCATACACTCTCTATCAATCTCTATCACTCTCTGACACACTCTGACACACTCTGACACACTCTGACACTCTCTGACAGTCTCAGACACTCTCTATCACTCTTTGACACACTGACAATCTCTGACACTCTCAGACACTCTCAGACACTCTATAATCACTCTCTGACACTCACTGACACTCACAGACACTCTCTGTCACTCCCAGACACCTCAGAAACTCTCTATCACTCTCTATCACTCTCTGACACTCTCTGACACTCTCAGACACTCTCTATCACTCTCTATCACTCTCTGACACTCTCCATCAATCTTTATCACTCTCTGACACTCTCAGAAACTCTCTATCACTCTCTCTCACTCTCTGACGCTCTCTGACACTCTCTGACAATCTCAGACACTCTCAGACACTCTCTATCACACTCTGACACTCACTGACACTCTCACACATTCTCTGTCACTTTCAGACACTCTCTGTCACTCTCTATCACTCTCTGACACTCTGACACTCTCAGACACTCTCCGTCACTCTCAGACACTCTCTGTCACTCTCAGACACTCTCAGAAACTCTCTATCACACTCTGAAACTCTCTGACACTCTCTGACACTCTCAGAATCTCTCTCTCACTCTCTGAAACTCTCAGACACTCTCTATCACTCTCTGACACTCTCTATCACTCTCTGACATTCTCAGACACTCTCTATCACTCTCTGAAACTCTCTATCACTCTCTGACACTCTCTATCACTCTCTGACACTCACTGACACTCTCAGACACTCTCTATCACTCTCTGACACTCTCAGAATCTCTCTCCCACTCTCTGAAACTCTCAGACACTCTCTATCACTCTCTGACACTCCCTGACTCTCTCTTTCGCTCTCTGACACTCTCTGACACTCTCTATCACTCTCTGACATTCACTGACACTCTCAGACACTCTCTGTCACTCTCAGACACTCTCTATCACACTCTGAAGCTCTCTGACACTCTCAGACACTCTCTATCACTCTCAGCCACTCTCTATCACTCTCTGACACTCTCTGACACTCTCTGACACTCTCAGACACTCTCTGACACTCTCAGACACTCTCTATCACTCTCTGGCACTCTCTGACACTCTCAGACACTCTCTGACACTCTCACATTCTCTATCACTCTCTATCACTCTCTGACACTCTATATCACTTTCTGAAACTCTCTGACTCTCTCTGACACTCAATGACACTCTCTGACACTCCCTATCACTCTATATCACTCTCGGACACTCTCTGACACTCTCAGACACTCTCTATCACTCTCTATCACTCTCTGACACTCTCCATCAATCTTTATCACTCTCTGACACTCTCAGAAACTCTCTAGCACTCTCTCTCACTCTCTGACGCTCTCTGACACTCTCTGACAATCTCAGACACTCTCAGACACTCTCTCTCACTCTCTGTCACTCTCAGACACTCTCAGACACTCTCAGAAACTCTCTATCACACTCTGAAAGTCTCTGAAACTCTCTGACACTCTCAGAATCGCTCTCTCACTCTCTGAAACTCTCAGACACTCTCTATCACTCTCTGACACTCTCTATCACTCTCTGACACTCTCTGACACTCTCTATCACTCTCTGACACTCACTGACACTCTCAGACACTCTCTGTCACTCTCTGACACTCTCTATTACTCTCTGACATTCTCAAACACTCTCAATCACTCTCTGACATTCACTGACACTCTCAGACACTCTCTGTCACTCTCAGACACTCTCTATCACACTCTGAAGCTCTCTGACACTCTCAGACACTCTCTATCACTCTCAGCCACTCTCTGACACTCTCTGGCACTCTCAGACACTCTCAGACACTCTCAGACACTCTCTGACAATCTCAGACACTCTCTATCACTCTATGACACTCTCAGACACTCTCAGATACGCTCTGACACTCTCATACACTCTCTATCAATCTCTATCACTCTCTGACACACTCTGACACACTCTGACACTCTCTGACAGTCTCAGACACTCTCTATCACTCTTTGACACACTGACAATCTCTGACACTCTCAGACACTCTCAGACACTCTATAATCACTCTCTGACACTCACTGACACTCACAGACACTCTCTGTCACTCCCAAACACCTCAGAAACTCTCTATCACTCTCTATCACTCTCTGACACTCTCTGACACTCTCAGACACTCTCTATCACTCTCTATCACTCTCTGACACTCTCCATCAATCTTTATCACTCTCTGACACTCTCAGAAACTCTCTATCACTCTCTCTCACTCTCTGACGCTCTCTGACACTCTCTGACAATCTCAGACACTCTCAGACACTCTCTATCACACTCTGACACTCACTGACAATCTCACACATTCTCTGTCACTTTCAGACACTCTCTGTCACTCTCTATCACTCTCTGACACTCTGACACTCTCAGACACTCTCCGTCACTCTCAGACACTCTCTGTCACTCTCAGACACTCTCAGACACTCTCAGAAACTCTCTATCACACTCTGAAACTCTCTGACACTCTCTGACACTCTCAGAATCTCTCTCTCACTCTCTGAAACTCTCAGACACTCTCTATCAGTCTCTGACACTCTCTATCACTCTCTGACATTCTCAGACACTCTCTATCACTCTCTGAAACTCTCTATCACTCTCTGACACTCTCTATCACTCTCTGACACTCACTGACACTCTCAGACACTCTCTATCACTCTCTGACACTCTCTGACACTCTCAGAATCTCTCTCCCACTCTCTGAAACTCTCAGACACTCTCTATCACTCTCTGACACTCCCTGACTCTCTCTTTCGCTCTCTGACACTCTCTGACACTCTCTATCACTCTCTGACATTCACTGACACTCTCAGACACTCTCTGTCACTCTCAGACACTCTCTATCACACTCTGAAGCTCTCTGACACTCTCAGACACTCTCTATCACTCTCAGCCACTCTCTATCACTCTCTGACACTCTCTGACACTCTCAGACACTCTCTGACACTCTCAGACACTCTCTATCACTCTCTGGCACTCTCTGACACTCTCAGACACTCTCTGACACTCTCACATTCTCTATCACTCTCTATCACTCTCTGACACTCTATATCACTTTCTGAAACTCTCTGACTCTCTCTGACACTCAATGACACTCTCTGACACTCCCTATCACTCTATATCACTCTCTGACACTCTCTGACACTCTCAGACACTCTCTATCACTCTCTATCACTCTCTGACACTCTCCATCAATCTTTATCACTCTCTGACACTCTCAGAAACTCTCTAGCACTCTCTCTCACTCTCTGACGCTCTCTGACACTCTCTGACAATCTCAGACACTCTCAGACACTCTCTATCACACTCTGACACTCACTGACACTCTCACACATTCTCTGTCACTCTCTATCACACTCTCTATCACTCTCTATCACTCTCTGACACTCTGACACTCTCAGACACTCTCCGTCACTCTCAGACACTCTCTGTCACTCTCTGTCACTCTCAGACACTCTCAGACACTCTCAGAAACTCTCTATCACACTCTGAAAGTCTCTGAAACTCTCTGACACTCTCAGAATCGCTCTCTCACTCTCTGAAACTCTCAGACACTCTCTATCACTCTCTGACACTCTCTATCACTCTCTGACACTCTCTGACACTCTCTATCACTCTCTGACACTCACTGACACTCTCAGACACTCTCTGTCACTCTCTGACACTCTCTATTACTCTCTGACTTTCTCAAACACTCTCAATCACTCTCTGACATTCACTGACACTCTCAGACACTCTCTGTCACTCTCAGACACTCTCTATCACACTCTGAAGCTCTCTGACACTCTCAGACACTCCCTATCACTCTCAGCCACTCTCTGACACTCTCTGACACTCTCAGACACTCTCAGACACTCTCAGACACTCTCTGACAATCTCAGACACTCTCTATCACTCTCAGACACTCTCAGACACTCTCTGACACTCTCATACACTCTCTATCAATCTCTATCACTCTCTGACACACTCTGACACACTCTGACACACTCTGACACTCTCTATCACTCTCAGCCACTCTCTATCACTCTCTGACACACTCTGACACTCTCTGACAGTCTCAGACACTCTATAATCACTCTCTGACACTCACTGACACTCGCAGACACTCTCTGTCACTCTCAGACACCTCAGAAACTCTCTATCACTCTCTATCACTCTCTGACACTCTCTGACACTCTCAGACACTCTCTATCACTCTCTATCACTCTCTGACACTCTCCATCAATCTTTATCACTCTCTGACACTCTCAGAAACTCTCTATCACTCTCTCTCACTCTCTGACGCTCTCTGACACTCTCAGACACTCTCTATCACACTCTGACACTCACTGACACTCTCACACATTCTCTGTCACTTTCAGACACTCTCTGTCACTCTCTGTCACTCTCTGACACTCTGACACTCTCAGACACTCTCCGTCACTCTCAGACACTCTCTGTCACTCTCAGACACTCTCAGACACTCTCAGAAACTCTCTATCACACTCTGAAACTCTCTGACACTCTCTGACACTCTCAGAATCTCTCTCTCACTCTCTGAAACTCTCAGACTCTCTCTATCACTCTCTGACACTCTCTATCACTCTCTGACATTCTCAGACACTCTCTATCACTCTCTGAAACTCTCTATCACTCTCTGACACTCTCAGACACTCTCTATCACTCTCTGACACTCTCAGAATCTCTCTCCAAATCTCTGAAACTCTCAGACACTCTCTATCACTCTCTGACACTCCCTGACTCTCTCTTTCGCTCTCTGACACTCTCTGAAACTCTCTGACACACTCAGACACTCTCTATCACTCTCTGAGACTCTCTGAAACTCTCAGAATCTCTCTCTCACTCTCTGAAACGCTCAGACACTCTCTATCACTCTCTGAAACTCTCTGACACTCTCAGAATCTCTCTCTCACTCTTTGAAACTCTCAGACACTCTCCATCACTCTCTGACACTCTCTGACACTCTCTGACACTCTCTGACATTCTCAGACACTCTCTGTCACTCTCTGAAACTCTCTATCACTCTCTGACACTCTCTGACTCTCTCTATCACTCTCTGACATTCACTGACACTCTCAGACACTCTCTGTCACTCTCAGACACTCTCTAACACACTCTGAAGCTCTCTGACACTCTCAGACACTCTCTATCACTCTCAGCCACTCTCTATCACTCTCTGACACTCTCTATCACTCTCTGACACTCTCAGACACTCTCTATCACTCTCTGACACTCTCTGAAACTCTCAGACACTCTCTGACACTCTCACATTCTCTATCACTCTCTATCACTCTCTGACACTCTATATCACTCTCTGAAACTCTCTGACTCTCTCTGACACTCAATGACACTCTCTGACACTCCCTATCACTCTCTATCACTCTCTGACACTCTCTGACACTCTCTGACACTCTCAGACACTCTCCATCACTCTCTATCACTCTCTGACACTCTCCATCAATCTTTATCACTCTCTGACACTCTCAGAAACTCTCTATCACTCTCTCTCACTCTCTGACGCTCTCTGACACTCTCTGACAATCTCAGACACTCTCAGACACTCTCTATCACACTCTGACACTCACTGACACTCTCACACATTCTCTGTCACTCTCAACACTCTCTGTCACTCTCTATCACTCTCTGACACTCTGACACTCTCAGACACTCTCCGTCACTCTCAGACACTCTCTGTCACTCTCAGACACACTCAGACACTCTCAGAAACTGTCTATCACACTCTGACACTCACTGACACTCTCACACATTCTCTGTCACTCTCAACACTCTCTGTCACTCTCTATCACTCTCTGACACTCTGACACTCTCAGACACTCTCCGTCACTCTCAGACACTCTCCGTCACTCTCTATCACTCTCTGACACTCCCTGACTCTCTCTTTCGCTCTCTGACACTCTCTGAAACTCTCTGACACACTCAGACACTCTCTATCACTCTCTGAGACTCTCTGAAACTCTCAGAATCTCTCTCTCACTCTCTGAAACGCTCAGACACTCTCTATCACTCTCTGAAACTCTCTGACACTCTCAGAATCTCTCTCTCACTCTTTGAAACTCTCAGACACTCTCCATCACTCTCTGACACTCTCTGACACTCTCTGACACTCTCTGACATTCTCAGACACTCTCTGTCACTCTCTGAAACTCTCTATCACTCTCTGACACTCTCTGACACTCTCTATCACTCTCTGACATTCACTGACACTCTCAGACACTCTCTGTCACTCTCAGACACTCTCTATCACACTCTGAAGCTCTCTGACACTCTCAGACACTCTCTATCACTCTCAGCCACTCTCTATCACTCTCTGACACTCTCTATCACTCTCTGACACTCTCAGACACTCTCTATCACTCTCTGACACTCTCTGAAACTCTCAGACACTCTCTGACACTCTCACATTCTCTATCACTCTCTATCACTCTCTGACACTCTATATCACTCTCTGAAACTCTCTGACTCTCTCTGACACTCAATGACACTCTCTGACACTCCCTATCACTCTCTATCACTCTCTGACACTCTCTGACACTCTCTGACACTCTCAGACACTCTCCATCACTCTCTATCACTCTCTGACACTCTCCATCAATCTTTATCACTCTCTGACACTCTCAGAAACTCTCTATCACTCTCTCTCACTCTCTGACGCTCTCTGACACTCTCTGACAATCTCAGACACTCTCAGACACTCTCTATCACACTCTGACACTCACTGACACTCTCACACATTCTCTGTCACTCTCAACACTCTCTGTCACTCTCTATCACTCTCTGACACTCTGACACTCTCAGACACTCTCCGTCACTCTCAGACACTCTCTGTCACTCTCAGACACACTCAGACACTCTCAGAAACTGTCTATCACACTCTGAAACTCTCTGACACTCTCTGACACTCTCAGAATCTCTCTCTCACTCTCTGAAACTCTCAGACACTCTCGATCACTCTCTGACACTCTCTATCACTCTCTGACATTCTCAGACACTCTCTATCACTCTCTGAAACTCTCTATCACTCTCTGACACTCTCTATCACTCTCTGACACTCACTGACACTCTCAGACACTCTCTGTCACTCTCAGACACTCTCTGTCACTCTCAGACACTCTCTATCACACTCTGAAGCTCTCTGGCACTCTCAAACACTCTCGATCACTCTCAGCCACTCTCTATCACTCTCTGACACTCCCTGACACTCTCTTTCACTCTCTGATACTCTCTGACACTCTCTGACACTCTCAGACACTCTCTATCACTCTCTATCACTCTCTGACACTCTCTGACACTCTCAGAATCTCTCTCTCACTCTCTGACACTCTCAGACACTCTCAGACACTCTCTGACACTCTCTATCACTCTCTGACATTCTCAAACACTCTCTATCACTCTCTGAAACTCTCTCTCACTCTCTGACACTCTCTGACACTCTCTATCACTCTCTGACATTCACTGACACTCTCAGACACTCTCTGTCACTCTCAGACACTCTATCACACTCTGAAGCTCTCTGACACTCTGAGACACTCTCTATCACTCTCTGACACTCTCTGACACTCTCAGACACTCTCTATCACACTCCGACATTCACTGACACTCTCAAACATTCTCTGTCACTTTCAGACACTCTCTGTCACTCTCTATCACTCTCTGACACTCTGACACTCTCAGACACTCTCCGTCACTCTCAGACACTCTCTGTCACTCTCAGACACTCTCAGAAACTCTCTATCACACTCTGAAACTCTCTGACACTCTCTGACACTCTCAGAATCTCTCTCTCACTCTCTGAAACTCTCAGACACTCTCTATCACTCTCTGACACTCTCTATCACTCTCTGACATTCTCAGACACTCTCTATCACTCTCTGAAACTCTCTATCACTCTCTGACACTCTCTATCACTCTCTGACACTCACTGACACTCTCAGACACTCTCTATCACTCTCTGACACTCTCTGACACTCTCAGAATCTCTCTCCCACTCTCTGAAACTCTCAGACACTCTCTATCACTCTCTGACACTCCCTGACTCTCTCTTTCGCTCTCTGACACTCTCTGACACTCTCTATCACTCTCTGACATTCACTGACACTCTCAGACACTCTCTGTCACTCTCAGACACTCTCTATCACACTCTGAAGCTCTCTGACACTCTCAGACACTCTCTATCACTCTCAGCCACTCTCTATCACTCTCTGACACTCTCTGACACTCTCAGACACTCTCTGACACTCTCAGACACTCTCTATCACTCTCTGGCACTCTCTGACACTCTCAGACACTCTCTGACACTCTCACATTCTCTATCACTCTCTATCACTCTCTGACACTCTATATCACTTTCTGAAACTCTCTGACTCTCTCTGACACTCAATGACACTCTCTGACACTTCCTATCACTCTATATCACTCTCTGACACTCTCAGACACTCTCTATCACTCTCTATCACTCTCTGACACTCTCCATCAATCTTTATCACTCTCTGACACTCTCAGAAACTCTCTAGCACACTCTCTCACTCTCTGACGCTCTCTGACAATCTCAGACACTCTCAGACACTCTCTGTCACTCTCTGTCACTCTCAGACACTCTCAGACACTCTCAGAAACTCTCTATCACACTCTGAAAGTCTCTGAAACTATCTGACACTCTCAGAATCGCTCTCTCACTCTCTGAAACTCTCAGAGAGTGTCAGAGAGTGATAGAGAGTGTCTGAGAGTTTCAGAGAGTGAGAGAGCGATTCTGAGAGTGTCAGATAGTTTCAGAGACTTTCAGAGTGTGATAGAGAGTTTCTGAGAGTGTCTGAGAGTGTCTGAGCGTGACAGAGAGTGTCTGAGAGTGTCAGTGAATGTCAGAGAGTGATTGAGAGTGTTTGAGAATGTCAGAGAGTAATAGAGAGTGTCAGAGAGTGACAGAGAGTGTCTGAGAGTGTCAGTGAGTGTCAGAGAGTGATAGAGAGTGTCAGAGAGTGTCAGAGAGTGATAGAGAGTGTCAGAGAGTGATAGAGAGTGTCTATCACTCTCTGACACTCTCTGACACTCTCTATCACTCTCTGACACTCACTGACACTCTCAGACACTCTCTGTCACTCTCTGACACTCTCTATTACTCTCTGACATTCTCAAACACTCTCAATCACTCTCTGACATTCACTGACACTCTCAGACACTCTCTGTCACGCTCAGACACTCTCAGACACTCTCAGAAACTCTCTATCACACTCTGAAACTCTCTGACACTCTCTGACACTCTCAGAATCTCTCTCTCACTCTCTGAAACTCTCAGACACTCTCTATCAGTCTCTGACACTCTCTATCACTCTCTGACATTCTCAGACACTCTCTATCACTCTCTGAAACTCTCTATCACTCTCTGACACTCTCTATCACTCTCTGACACTCACTGACACTCTCAGACACTCTCTATCACTCTCTGACACTCTCTGACACTCTCAGAATCTCTCTCCCACTCTCTGAAACTCTCAGACACTCTCTATCACTCTCTGACACTCCCTGACTCTCTCTTTCGCTCTCTGACACTCTCTGACACTCTCTATCACTCTCTGACATTCACTGACACTCTCAGACACTCTCTGTCACTCTCAGACACTCTCTATCACACTCTGAAGCTCTCTGACACTCTCAGAATCTCTCTATCACTCTCAGCCACTCTCTATCACTCTCTGACACTCTCTGACACTCTCAGACACTCTCTGACACTCTCAGACACTCTCTATCACTCTCTGACATTCACTGACACTCTCAGACACTCTCTGTCACTCTCAGACACTCTCTATCACACTCTGAAGCTCTCTGACACTCTCAGACACTCTCTATCACTCTCAGCCACTCTCTGACACTCTCTGACACTCTCTGACACTCTCTGACACTCTCTGACACTCTCAGACACTCTCTATCACTCTCTGGCACTCTCTGACACTCTCAGACACTCTCTGACACTCTCACATTCTCTATCACTCTCTATCACTCTCTGACACTCTATATCACTTTCTGAAACTCTCTGACTCTCTCTGACACTCAATGACACTCTCTGACACTCCCTATCACTCTATATCACTCTCTGACACTCTCTGACACTCTCAGACACTCTCTATCACTCTCTATCACTCTCTGACACTCTCCATCAATCTTTATCACTCTCTGACACTCTCAGAAACTCTCTAGCACTCTCTCTCACTCTCTGACGCTCTCTGACACTCTCTGACAATCTCAGACACTCTCAGACACTCTCTATCACACTCTGACACTCACTGACACTCTCACACATTCTCTGTCACTCTCTATCACACTCTCTATCACTCTCTATCACTCTCTGACACTCTGACACTCTCAGACACTCTCCGTCACTCTCAGACACTCTCTGTCACTCTCTGTCACTCTCAGACACTCTCAGACACTCTCAGAAACTCTCTATCACACTCTGAAAATCTCTGAAACTCTCTGACACTCTCAGAATCGCTCTCTCACTCTCTGAAACTCTCAGACACTCTCTATCACTCTCTGACACTCTCTATCACTCTCTGACACTCTCTATCACTCTCTGACACTCTCTGACACTCTCTATCACTCTCTGACACTCACTGACACTCTCAGACACTCTCTGTCACTCTCTGACACTCTCTATTACTCTCTGACTTTCTCAAACACTCTCAATCACTCTCTGACATTCACTGACACTCTCAGACACTCTCTGTCACTCTCAGACACTCTCTATCACTCTCAGACACTCTCTATCACACTCTGAAGCTCTCTGACACTCTCAGACACTCTCTATCACTCTCAGCCACTCTCTGACACTCTCTGACACTCTCAGACACTCTCAGACACTCTCAGACACTCTCTGACAATCTCAGACACTCTCTATCACTCTATGACACTCTCAGACACTCTCAGACACGCTCTGACACTCTCATACACTCTCTATCAATCTCTATCACTCTCTGACACACTCTGACACACTCTGACACACTCTGACACTCTCTGACAGTCTCAGACACTCTCTATCACTCTTTGACACACTGACAATCTCTGACACTCTCAGACACTCTCAGACACTCTATAATCACTCTCTGACACTCACTGACACTCACAGACACTCTCTGTCACTACCAGACACCTCAGAAACTCTCTATCACTCTCTATCACTCTCTGACACTCTCTGACACTCTCAGACACTCTCTATCACTCTCTATCACTCTCTGACACTCTCCATCAATCTTTATCACTCTCTGACACTCTCAGAAACTCTCTATCACTCTCTCTCACTCTCTGACGCTCTCTGACACTCTCTGACAATCTCAGACACTCTCAGACACTCTCTATCACTCTCTGACACTCTGACACTCTCAGACACTCTCCGTCACTCTCAGACACTCTCTGTCACTCTCAGACACTCTCAGACACTCTGACACTCTCAGACACTCTCCGTCACTCTCGGACACTCTCTGTCACTCTCAGACACTCTCAGACACTGTCAGAAACTCTCTATCACACTCTGAAACTCTCTGACACTCTCTGACACTCTCAGAATCTCTCTCTCACTCTCTGAAACTCTCAGACACTCTCTATCACTCTCTGACACTCTCTATCACTCTCTGACATTCTCAGACACTCTCTATCACTCTCTGAAACTCTCTATCACTCTCTGACACTCTCTATCACTCTCTGACACTCACTGACACTCTCAGACACTCTCTATCACTCTCTAACACTCTCTGACACTCTCAGAATCTCTCTCCAAATCTCTGAAACTCTCAGACACTCTCTATCACTCTCTGACACTCCATGACTCTCTCTTTCGCTCTCTGACACTCTTTGAAACTCTCTGACACTCTCTGACACTCTCTGAAACTCTCTGACACACTCAGACACTCTCTATCACTCTCTGAGACTCTCTGAAACTCTCAGAATCTCTCTCTCACTCTCTGAAACGCTCAGACACTCTCTATCACTCTCTGAAACTCTCTGACACTCTCAGAATCTCTCTCTCACTCTTTGAAACTCTCAGACACTCTCCATCACTCTCTGACACGCTCTGACACTCTCTGACACTCTCTGACATTCTCAGACACTCTCTGTCACTCTCTGAAACTCTCTATCACTCTCTGACACTCTCTGACACTCTCTATCACTCTCTGACATTCACTGACACTCTCAGACACTCTCTGTCACTCTCAGACACTCTCTATCACACTCTGAAGCTCTCTGACACTCTCAGACACTCTCTATCACTCTCAGCCACTCTCTATCACTCTCTGACACTCTCTATCACTCTCTGACACTCTCAGACACTCTCTATCACTCTCTGACACTCTCTGAAACTCTCAGACACTCTCTGACACTCTCACATTCTCTATCACTCTCTATCACTCTCTGACACTCTATATCACTCTCTGAAACTCTCTGACTCTCTCTGACACTCAATGACACTCTCTGACACTCCCTATCACTCTCTATCACTCTCTGACACTCTCTGACACTCTCTGACACTCTCAGACACTCTCCATCACTCTCTGACACTCTCTGACACTCTCCATCAATCTTTATCACTCTCTGACACTCTCAGAAACTCTCTATCACTCTCTCTCACTCTCTGACGCTCTCTGACACTCTCTGACAATCTCAGACACTCTCAGACACTCTCTATCACACTCTGACACTCACTGACACTCTCACACATTCTCTGTCACTCTCAACACTCTCTGTCACTCTCTATCACTCTCTGACACTCTGACACTCTCAGACACTCTCCGTCACTCTCAGACACTCTCTGTCACTCTCAGACACACTCAGACACTTTCAGAAACTCTCTATCACACTCTGAAACTCTCTGACACTCTCTGACACTCTCAGAATCTCTCTCTCACTCTCTGAAACTCTCAGACACTCTCGATCACTCTCTGACACTCTCTATCACTCTCTGACATTCTCAGACACTCTCTATCACTCTCTGAAACTCTCTATCACTCTCTGACACTCTCTATCACTCTCTGACACTCACTGACACTCTCAGACACTCTCTGTCACTCTCAGACACTCTCTGTCACTCTCAGACACTCTCTATCACACTCTGAAGCTCTCTGGCACTCTCAAACACTCTCGATCACTCTCAGCCACTCTCTATCACTCTCTGACACTCCCTGACACTCTCTTTCACTCTCTGATACTCTCTGACACTCTCTGACACTCTCAGACACTCTCTATCACTCTCTATCACTCTCTGACACGCTCTGACACTCTCAGGATCTCTCTCTCACTCTCTGACACTCTCAGACACTCTCAGACACTCTCTGACACTCTCTATCACTCTCTGACATTCTCAAACACTCTCTATCACTCTCTGAAACTCTCTCTCACTCTCTGACACTCTCTGACACTCTCTATCACTCTCTGACATTCACTGACACTCTCAGACACTCTCTGTCACTCTCAGACACTCTATCATACTCTGAAGCTCTCTGACACTCTCAGACACTCTCTATCACTCTCTGACACTCTCTGACACTCTCTGACACTCTCAGACACTCTCAGACACTCTCTGACACTCTCAGACACTCTCTATCACTCCATGACACTCTCTGACACTCTCAGACACTCTCTGACACTCTCAATCAATCTCTATCACTCTCTGACACACTCTGACACACTCTGACACACTCTGACACTCTCTGACAGTCTCAGACACTCTCTATCACTCTTTGACACACTTTGACAATCTCTGACACTCTCAGACACTCTATATCACTCTCTGACACTCACTGACACTCGCAGACACTCGCAGACACCTCAGAAACTCTCTATCACTCTCTGACACTCTCTGACACTCTCTGACACTCTCTGACGCTCTCTGACACTCTCTGACACTCTCTATCACTCTATGACACTCTCTGACACTCTCTGACACTCTCTGACACTCTGTGAAACTCTCAGACACTCTCTGACACTCTCAGACACTCTCTGTCACTCTCTATCACTCTCTGACACTCTCTATCACACTCTGACACTCTCCATCACTCTCTGACTCTCTCTGACACTCTCTGACACTCTCTGACACTCTCAGACACTCTCAGACACTCTCAATCACTCTCTGACTCTCTCTGACACACTCTGTCACTGTCTGACACACTCAGACACTCTCTATCACTCTCTGTCCCTCTCAGATACCTCAGAAACTCTCTATCACTCTCTGACACTCTCTGACACTCTCTGACACTCTCTGACACTCTCTATCAATCTCTATCACTCTCTATCCGTGATGTTTGTGATCGCGTCTTCAGGATCCTTAAAGGGGAGGGGGAGCAGCCAGAGGTCGTGGTGCACATTGGCACCAACGACGTAGGAAGGAAGGGCGGCACAGATGTTAGAAGTGAGTTTAGGGAGTTAGGCTGGAAGCTGAAAGCTCGGACGGACAGAGTTGTTATCTCTGGTTTGTTGCCGGCGCCACGTGATAGTGAGGCTAGGAATAGGGAGAGAGCACAGCTGAACACGTGGCTGCAGGAATGGTGTAGGAGGGAGGGCTTCCAGTTCTTGGATAATTGGACTGCATTCTGGGGAAGATGGGACCTGTTCAAACAGGACGGGCTGCATCTGAACCAGAGGGGCACCAATATCCTGGGAGGGAGGTTTGCTAGTACTGTTCGGGAGGGTTTAAACTAGTTTGGGAGGGGGATGGGAACCGGACTTGTAATCCAGGGACCAGTGGGTCCACTCAGAAAGACAAAGAGTGTAGTGAGGTATTGGGGAAGGTAGCACTGTCACAGAGGACAGATGGGCACGGAGAAGGGTTAAAGTGCGTATACTTCAACGCAAGAAGCATCAGGAATAAGGTGAGTGAATTGAAGGCGTGGATGGGCACTTGGGACTACGATGTTGTGGCCATCACTGAAACGTGGATAGGTGAGGGGGAGGAATGGTTTTTGGAGGTACCTGGTTATAGATGTTTTCATAAGATTAGGAATGGTGGTAAAAGAGGTGGGGGGGGGTGGCATTGTTAGTTAGAAATAGTGTAACAACTGCTGAAAGAATTTTCGAGGAGGATCTGCCGACTGAGGCACTGTGGGTTGAGGTCAGGAACAGGAAAGGAGCAGTCACCTTGATGGGAGTTTTCTATAGGCCCCCCAATAGCAGCAGGGAGGTGGAAGAGCAGATTGGGAAACAGATTTTGGAAAGGAGCAGAAGTCACAGGGTAGTAATTATGGGGGATTTCAACTTCCCAAATATTGATTGGCAACTCTTTAGATCGAATAGTTTGGATGGGGTAGTGTTTGTGCAGTATGTCCAGGAAGCTTTTCTGACTCAGTATGTAGACTGCCCGACCAGAGGGGAGGCAATATTGGATTTGGTACTAGGTAATGAACCAGGGCAAGTGATAGAGCTGTTGGTGGGCGAGCACTTTGGAGATAGTGATCACAATTCTGTAGCATTCACTGTGGTAATGGAGAGGGATAGGTATGTGCAACAGGGCAAGGTTTACAATTGGGGGAAGGGTAGATATGATGCTGTCAGGCAGGAACTGAGGAGCATAAGTTGGGAGCATATGCTGGCAGGGAAGGGCACGGTCGAAATGTGGAACTTTTTCAAGGAGCAGATAGTAGGGGCCATTGATAAGCATGTCCCTGTCAGACAGGGAAGGGATGGTCATGTGAGGGAACCGTGGTTGACAAGAGAGGTTGAGAGTCTTGTTAGGAAGAAGAAGGATGCGTATATAAAGTTGAGGAAAAAGGGCACAGGCATAGCTCTGGAGGGATACAAGTTGGCCAGGAAGGATCTGAAGAAAGGGATTAGGAGAGCTAAGAGAGGGCATGAAAAATGCTTGGCGGGTAGGATAAAAGAAAACCCCAAGGCCTTTTACGCGTATGTCAGAAATATGAGGATGACTAGGGGGACCATAGGTCCGGTCAAGGACAATAGCGGGAGACTGTGTGTTGAGCCGGAAGAGATAAGTGAGGTTTTGAATGAGTACTTCTCTTCGGTATTTACGAATGAGAAGGGGTGTATTACTGAAGAGGACGGTGGGAAGCAGACTGGTAAGCTCGAGGAATTGCTCGTTAGGAGGGAAGATGTGTTGGGGTTTTTGAATAACTTGAAGATAGACAAGTCTCCCGGGCCTGACGGGGTATATCCAAGGATGTTATGGGAAGCAAGGGATGAAATTGCAGAGCCGCTGGCAATGATCTTTTCATCTTCTCTGCTGACGGGGGTGGTACCAGGTGATTGGAGGGTGGCAAATGTTGTGCCCCTGTTCAAGAAAGGGAATAGGAACAACCCTGGGAATTACAGGCCAGTTAGTCTTACTTCGGTGGTAGGCAAGTTGATGGAAAAGGTGCTGAGGGATAGGATTTCTGAGCATCTGGAAAGACACTGCTTGATTCGGGACAGTCAGCACGGTTTTGTGAGGGGTAGGTCTTGCCTCACAAGCCTGATTGAATTCTTTGAGCAGGTGACCAAGCAAGTGGATGAGGGTAAACCAGTGGATGTGGTGTACATGGATTTTAGTAAGGCATTTGATAAGGTCCCCCATGGTAGACTTATGGAGAAAGTCAGGAGGCATGGGATAGTGGGGAATGTGGCCAGTTGGATTAAGAATTGGCTAACTGATAGAAGGCAGAGAGTGGTCTTAGATGGTAAATACTCAGCCTGGAGCCCAGTTACCAGTGGCGTGCCGCAGGGATCAGTTCTGGGTCCTCTCCTGTTTGTGATTTTTATTAACGACTTGGATGAGGAAGTCGAAGGGTGGGTCAGTAAATTTGCAGATGATACAAAGGTTGGTGGAGTTGTGGATACCGAGGAGGGCTATTGTCGTCTGCAAAGGGACTTGGATAGGTTGCAGTGCTGGGCTGAAAAGTGGCAGATGGAGTTTAACCCTGAAAAGTGTGAGGTCGTCCATTTTGGAAGGACAAACATGAATGCAAAATACTGGGTTAACGGTAGGGTTCTTGGGCATGTGGAGGAGCAGAGAGACCTTGGGGTCTATGTGCATAGATCATTGAAAGTTGCAACTCAAGTGGATAGGGCTGTGAAGAAGGCATATGGGGTGTTAGCGTTCATTAGCAGAGGGATTGAATTTAAGAGCCGTGAGGTGATGATGCAGCTGTACAGGACCTTGGTAAGGCCTCATTTGGAGTACTGTGTGCAGTTCTGGTCGCCTCATTTTAGGAAGGATGTGGAAGCCTTGGAGAGGGTGCAGAGGAGATTTACCAGGATGTTGCCTGGAATGGAGAATAAGTCTTACGAGGAAAGGCTGAACATTCTAGGCCTCTTCTCATTAGAAAGGAGAAGGATGAGGGGTGACATGATAGAGGTTTATAAGATGATCAGGGGAATAGATAGGGTAGACAGTCAGAAACTTTTTCCCCGGGTGGAGCAAAGCGTTACAAGGGGTCATAAATTTAAGGTGAAGGGTGGGAGATATAAGGGGGATGTCAGGGGAAGGTTCTTTACCCAGAGAGTGGTCGAGGCATGGAATGCCTTGCCCGGGGAAGTTGTTGAGTCAGAAACTTTAGGGACTTTCAAAAGGCTTTTGGATAGGTATATGGATAAAGGAGAATGATGGGGTATAGATTAAATTGTCCTTGACAGAGGACAAAGGATCGGCACAACATTGTGGGCCGAAGGGCCTGTTCTGTGCTGTATGTTCTATGTTCTATGTTCTATCACTCTATATCACTCTCTGACACTCTATATCACGCTCTGAAACTCTCTGACACTCTCTGACACTCAATGACACTCTCTGACACTCCCTATCACGCTCTGTCACTCTCTGACACTCTCTGACACTCTCAGACACTCTCTATCACTCTCTATCACCCTCTGATATCTCTATCAATCTTTATCACTCCTTGACCACTCTCAGACACTCTCTATCACTCTCTGTCCCTCTCAGACACCTCAGACACTCTCTATCACTCTCTGACACTCTCTGACACTCTCTGACACTCTCTGACACTCTCTATCAATCTCTATCACTCTCTATCACTCTCTGACACTCTCTGACACTCTCAGACAATCACTATCACTCTCTATCACTCTATATCACTCTCTGACACTCTATATCACGCTCTGAAACTCTCTGACACTCTCTGACACTCAATGACACTCTCTGACACTCCCTATCACGCTCTATCACTCTCTGACACTCTCTGACACTCTCAGACACTCTCTATCACTCTCTATCACCCTCTGACATCTCTATCAATCTTTATCACTCCTTGACCACTCTCAGACACTCCCTATCACTCTCTATCACTCTCACTCACTCTCTGACGCTCTCTGACATTCTCTGACAATCTCAGACACTCTCAGACACTCTCTATCACACTCTGACACTCACTGACACTCTCAGACATTCTCTGTCACTCTCTATCACTCTCTGACACTCTATCACTCTCTGACACTCTCTATCACTCTCTGACACTCCCTGACTCTCTCTTTCGCTCTGGTTACACTCTCTGAAACTCTCTGACACTCTCAGACACACTCTATCACTCTCCGACACTCTCTGACACTCTCTATCACTCTCTGAGACTCTCTGACACTCTCAGAATCTTTCTCTCACTCTCTGAAACTCTCAGACACTCTCTATCACTCTCTGACACTCCCTGACTCACTCTTTCGCTCTCTGACGCTCTCTGAAACTCTCTGACACTGTCTGACACTCTCTGAAACTCTCTGACACTCTCAGACACTCTCTATCACTCTCTGAGACTCTCTGACACTCTCAGAATCTCTCTCTCACTCTCTGAAACTCTCAGACACTCTCTATCACTCTCTGACACTCTCAGACACTCTCTATCACTCTCTGACAGTCTCTGACACTCTCTGACATTCTCAGACACTCTCTATCACTCTCTGAAACTCTCTATCACTCTCTGACACTCTCTATCACTCTCTGACACTCTCTGACACTCTCACATTCAATATCACTCTCTATCACTCTCTGACACTCTATATCACTTTCTGAAACTCTTTGACTCTCTCTGACACTCAATGACACTCTCTGACATTCTCAGACACTCTCTGTCACTCTCTATCACTCTCTGACACACTCTGACACTCACTGACACTCTCACACATTCTCTGTCACTTTCAGACACTCTCTGTCACTCTCTATCACTCTCTGACACTCTGACACTCTCAGACACTCTCCGTCACTCTCAGACACTCTCTGTCACTCTCAGACACTCTCAGACACTCTCAGAAACTCTCTATCACACTCTGAAACTCTCTGACACTCTCTGACACTCTCAGAATTTCTTTCTCACTCTCTGAAACTCTCAGACACTCTCTATCAGTCTCTGACACTCTCTATCACTCTCTGAAACTCTCTATCACTCTCTGACACTCTCTATCACTCTCTGACACTCACTGACACTCTCAGACACTCTCTATCACTCTCTGACACTCCCTGACTCTCTCTTTCGCTCTCTGACACTCTCCGACACTCTCTATCACTCTCTGACATTCACTGACACTCTCAGACACTCTCTGTCACTCTCAGACACTCTCTATCACACTCTAAAGCTCTCTGACACTCTCAGACACTCTCTATCACTCTCAGCCACTCTCTATCACTCTCTGACACTCTCTGACACTCTCAGACACTCTCTGACACTCTCAGACACTCTCTATCACTCTCTGGCACTCTCTGACACTCTCAGACACTCTCTGACACTCTCACATTCTCTATCACTCTCTATCACTCTCTGACACTCTATATCACTTTCTGAAACTCTCTGACTCTCTCTGACACTCAATGACACTCTCTGACACTCCCTATCACTCTATATCACTCTCTGACACTCTCTGACACTCTCAGACACTCTCTATCACTCTCTATCACTCTCTATCACTCTCTGACACTCTCCATCAATCTTTATCACTCTCTGACACTCTCAGAAACTCTCTAGCACTCTCTCTCACTCTCTGACGCTCTCTGACACTCTCTGACAATCTCAGACACTCTCAGACACTCTCTATCACACTCTGACACTCACTGACACTCTCACACATTCTCTGTCACTCTCTATCACACTCTCTATCACTCTCTATCACTCTCTGACACTCTGACACTCTCAGACACTCTCCGTCACTCTCAGACACTCTCTGTCACTCTCTGTCACTCTCAGACACTCTCAGACACTCTCAGAAACTCTCTATCACACTCTGAAAGTCTCTGAAACTCTCTGACACTCTCAGAATCGCTCTCTCACTCTCTGAAACTCTCAGACACTCTCTATCACTCTCTGACACTCTCTATCACTCTCTGACACTCTCTGACACTCTCTATCACTCTCTGACACTCACTGACACTCTCAGACACTCTGTGTCACTCTCTGACACTCTCTATTACTCTCTGACTTTCTCAAACACTCTCAATCACTCTCTGACATTCACTGACACTCTCAGACACTCTCTGTCACTCTCAGACACTCTCTATCACACTCTGAAGCTCTCTGACACTCTCAGACACTCTCTATCACTCTCAGCCACTCTCTGACACTCTCTGACACTCTCAGACACTCTCAGACACTCTCAGACACTCTCTGACAATCTCAGACACTCTCTATCACTCTCAGACACTCTCAGACACTCTCTGACACTCTCATACACTCTCTATCAATCTCTATCACTCTCTGACACACTCTGACACACTCTGACACACTCTGACACTCTCTGACAGTCTCAGACACTCTCTATCACTCTTTGACACACTGACAATCTCTGACACTCTCAGACACTCTCAGACACTCTATAATCACTCTCTGACACTCACTGACACTCGCAGACACTCTCTGTCACTCTCAGACACCTCAGAAACTCTCTATCACTCTCTATCACTCTCTGACACTCTCTGACACTCTCAGACACTCTCTATCACTCTCTATCACTCTCTGACACTCTCCATCAATCTTTATCACTCTCTGACACTCTCAGAAACTCTCTCTCACTCTCTCTCACTCTCTGACGCTCTCTGACACTCTCTGACAATCTCAGACACTCTCAGACACTCTCGATCACACTCTGACACTCACTGACACTCTCACACATTCTCTGTCACTTTCAGACACTCTCTGTCACTCTCTATCACTCTCTGACACTCTGACACTCTCAGACACTATCCGTCACTCTCAGACACTCTCTGTCACTCTCAGACACTCTCAGACACTCTCAGAAACTCTCTATCACACTCTGAAACTCTCTGACACTCTCTGACACTCTCAGAATCTCTCTCTCACTCTCTGAAACTCTCAGACACACTCTATCACTCTCTGACACTCTCTATCACTCTCTGACATTCTCAGACACTCTCTATCACTCTCTGAAACTCTCTATCACTCTCTGACACTCTCTATCACTCTCTGACACTCACTGACACTCTCAGACACTCTCTATCACTCTCTGACACTCTCTGACACTCTCAGAATCTCTCTCCAACTCTCTGAAACTCTCAGACACTCTCTATCACTCTCTGACACTCCCTGACTCTCTCTTTCGCTCTCTGACACTCTTTGAAACTCTCTATCACTCTCTGAGACTCTCTGAAACTCTCAGAATCTCTCTCTCACTCTCTGAAACGCTCAGACACTCTCTATCACTCTCTGAAACTCTCTGACACTCTCAGAATCTCTCTCTCACTCTTTGAAACTCTCAGACACTCTCCATCACTCTCTGGCACTCTCTGACACTCTCTGACACTCTCTGACATTCTCAGACACTCTCTGTCACTCTCTGAAACTCTCTATCACTCTCTGACACTCTCTGACACTCTCTATCACTCTCTGACATTCACTGACACTCTCAGACACTCTCTGTCACTCTCAGACACTCTCTATCACACTCTGAAGCTCTCTGACACTCTCAGACACTCTCTATCACTCTCAGCCACTCTCTATCACTCTCTGACACTCACTATCACTCTCTGACACTCTCAGACACTCTCTATCACTCTCTGACACTCTCTGAAACTCTCATACACTCTCTGACACTCTCACATTCTCTATCACTCTCTATCACTCTCTGACACTCTATATCACTCTTTGAAACTCTCTGACTCTCTCTGACACTCAATGACACACTCTGACACTCCCTATCACTCTCTATCACTCTCTGACACTCTCTGACACTCTCTGACACTCTCAGACACTCTCCATCACTCTCTATCACTCTCTGACACTCTCCATCAATCTTTATCACTCTCTGACACTCTCAGAAACTCTCTATCACTCTCTCTCACTCTCTGACGCTCTCTGACACTCTCTGACAATCTCAGACACTCTCAGACACTCTCTATCACACTCTGACACTCACTGACACTCTCACACATTCTCTGTCACTCTCAACACTCTCTGTCACTCTCTATCACTCTCTGACACTCTGACACTCTCAGACACTCTCCGTCACTCTCAGACACTCTCTGTCACTCTCAGACACACTCAGACACTCTCAGAAACTCTCTATCACACTCTGAAACTCTCTGACACTCTCTGACACTCTCAGAATCTCTCTCTCACTCTCTGAAACTCTCAGACACTCTCTGACACTCTCTATCACTCTCTGACACTCACTGACTCTCTCAGACACTCTCTGTCACTCTCAGACACTCTCTATCACTCTCAGACACTCTCTATCACACTCTGAAGCTCTCTGGCACTCTCAAACACTCTCGATCACTCTCAGACACTCTCTATCACTCTCTGACACTCCCTGACACTCTCTTTCACTCTCTGATACTCTCTGACAGTCTCTGACACTCTCAGAATCTCTCTCTCACTCTCTGACACTATCAGACACTCTCAGACACTCTCTGACATTCTCAAACACTCTCTATCACTCTCTGAAACTCTCTCTCACTCTCTGACACTCTCTGACACTCTCTATCACTCTCTGACATTCACTGATACTCTCAGACACTCTCTGTCACTCTCAGACACTCTATCACACTCTGAAGCTCTCTGACACTCTCAGACACTCTCTATCACTCTCTGACACTCTCTGACACTCTCAGACACTCTCAGACACTCTCTGACACTCTCAGACACTCTCTATCACTCCATGACACTCTCTGACACTCTCAGACACTCTCTGACACTCTCAATCAATCTCTATCACTCTCTGACACACTCTGACACACTCTGACACACTCTGACACTCTCTGACAGTCTCAGACACTCTCTATCACTCTTTGACACACTTTGACAATCTCTGACACTCTCAGACACTCTCAGACACTCTATATCACTCTCTGACACTCACTGACACTCGCAGACACTCGCAGACACCTCAGAAACTCTCTATCACTCTCTGACACTCTCTGACACTCTCTGGCGCTCTCTGACGCTCTCTGACACTCTCTGACACTCTCTATCACTCTATGACACTCTCTGACACTCTCTCACACTCTCTGACACTCTCTGACACTCTGTGACACTCTCAGACACTCTCTGACACTCTCAGACACTCTCTGTCACTCTCTATCGCTCTCTGACACTCTCTATCACACTCTGACACTCTCCATCACTCTCTGACACTCTCTGACACTCTCTGACACTCTCTGACACTCTCAGACACTCTCAGTCACTCTCTGACTCTCTCTGACACACTCTGTCACTGTCTGACACACTCAGACACTCTCTATCACTCTCTGTCCCTCTCAGACACCTCAGAAACTCTCTATCTCTCTCTGACACTCTCTCACACTCTCTGACACTCTCTGACACTCTGTGACACTCTCAGACACTCTCTGACACTCTCAGACACTCTCTGTCACTCTCTATCACTCTCTGACACTCTCTATCACACTCTGACACTCTCCATCACTCTCTGACACTCTCTGACACTCTCTGACACTCTCTGACACTCTCAGACACTCTCAGTCACTCTCTGACTCTCTCTGACACACTCTGTCACTGTCTGACACACTCAGACACTCTCTATCACTCTCTGTCCCTCTCAGACACCTCAGAGACTCTCTATCTCTCTCTGACACTCTCTGACACTCTCTGATACTCTCTATAAATCTCTATCACTCTCTATCACTCTCTATCACTCTATATCACTCTCTGACACTCTATATCACGCTCTGAAACTCTCTGACACTCTCTGACACTCAATGACACTCTCTGACACTCCCTATCACGCTCTATCACTCTCTGACACTCTCTGACACTCTCAGACACTCTCTATCACTCTCTATCACCCTCTGATATCTCTATCAATCTTTATCACTCCTTGACCACTCTCAGACACTCTCTATCACTCTCTGTCCCTCTCAGACACCTCAGAAACTCTCTATCACTCTCTGACACTCTCTGACAATCTCTGACACTCTCTGACACTCTCTATCAATCTCTATCACTCTCTATCACTCTCTGACACTCTCTGACACTCTCTGACACTCTCAGACAATCACTATCACTCTCTATCACTCTATATCACTCTCTGACACTCTCTATCACACTCTGACACTCACTGACACTCTCACACATTCTCTGTCACTCTCAACACTCTCTGTCACTCTCTATCACTCTCTGACACTCTGACACTCTCAGACACTCTCCGTCACTCTCAGACACTCTCTGTCACTCTCAGACACACTCAGACACTCTCAGAAACTCTCTATCACACTCTGAAACTCTCTGACACTCTCTGACACTCTCAGAATCTCTCTCTCACTCTCTGAAACTCTCAGACACTCTCGATCACTCTCTGACACTCTCTATCACTCTCTGACATTCTCAGACACTCTCTATCACTCTCTGAAACTCTCTATCACTCTCTGACACTCTCTATCACTCTCTGACACTCACTGACACTCTCAGACACTCTCTGTCACTCTCAGACACTCTCTATCACTCTCAGACACTCTCTATCACACTCTGAAGCTCTCTGGCACTCTCAAACACTCTCGATCACTCTCAGCCACTCTCTATCACTCTCTGACACTCCCTGACACTCTCTTTCACTCTCTGATACTCTCTGACACTCTCTGACACTCTCAGACACTCTCTATCACTCTCTATCACTCTCTGACACTCTCTGACACTCTCAGAATCTCTCTCTCACTCTCTGACACTCTCAGACACTCTCAGACACTCTCTGACACTCTCTATCACTCTCTGACATTCTCAAACACTCTCTATCACTCTCTGAAACTCTCTCTCACTCTCTGACACTCTCTGACACTCTCTATCACTCTCTGACATTCACTGATACTCTCAGACACTCTCTGTCACTCTCAGACACTCTATCACACTCTGAAGCTCTCTGACACTCTCAGACACTCTCTATCACTCTCTGACACTCTCTGACACTCACTGACACTCGCAGACACTCGCAGACACCTCAGAAACTCTCTATCACTCTCTGACACTCTCTGACACTCTCTGACACTCTCTGACGCTCTCTGACACTCTCTGACACTCTCTATCACTCTATGACACTCTCTGACACTCTCTCACACTCTCTGACACTCTCTGACACTCTGTGACACTCTCAGACACTCTCTGACACTCTCAGACACTCTCTGTCACTCTCTATCACTCTCTGACACTCTCTATCACACTCTGACACTCTCCATCACTCTCTGACACTCTCTGACACTCTCTGACACTCTCAGACACTCTCAATCACTCTCTGACTCTCTCTGACACACTCTGTCACTGTCTGACACACTCAGACACTCTCTATCACTCTCTGTCCCTCTCAGACACCTCAGAAACTCTCTATCTCTCTCTGACACTCTCTGACACTCTCTGACACTCTCTATCAATCTCTATCACTCTCTATCACTCTCTATCACTCTATATCACTCTCTGACACTCTATATCACGCTCTGAAACTCTCTGACACTCTCTGACACTCAATGACACTCTCTGACACTCCCTATCACGCTCTGTCACTCTCTGACACTCTCTGACACTCTCAGACACTCTCTATCACTCTCTATCACCCTCTGATATCTCTATCAATCTTTATCACTCCTTGACCACTCTCAGACACTCTCTATCACTCTCTGTCCCTCTCAGACACCTCAGAAACTCTCTATCACTCTCTGACACTCTCTGACAATCTCTGACACTCTCTGACACTCTCTATCAATCTCTATCACTCTCTATCACTCTCTGACACTCTCTGACACTCTCTGACACTCTCAGACAATCACTATCACTCTCTATCACTCTATATCACTCTCTGACACTCTCTATCACACTCTGACACTCACTGACACTCTCACACATTCTCTGTCACTCTCAACACTCTCTGTCACTCTCTATCACTCTCTGACACTCTGACACTCTCAGACACTCTCCGTCACTCTCAGACACTCTCTGTCACTCTCAGACACACTCAGACACTCTCAGAAACTCTCTATCACACTCTGAAACTCTCTGACACTCTCTGACACTCTCAGAATCTCTCTCTCACTCTCTGAAACTCTCAGACACTCTCGATCACTCTCTGACACTCTCTATCACTCTCTGACATTCTCAGACACTCTCTATCACTCTCTGAAACTCTCTATCACTCTCTGACACTCTCTATCACTCTCTGACACTCACTGACACTCTCAGACACTCTCTGTCACTCTCAGACACTCTCTATCACTCTCAGACACTCTCTATCACACTCTGAAGCTCTCTGGCACTCTCAAACCCTCTCGATCACTCTCAGCCACTCTCTATCACTCTCTGACACTCCCTGACACTCTCTTTCACTCTCTGATACTCTCTGACACTCTCTGACACTCTCAGACACTCTCTATCACTCTCTATCACTCTCTGACACTCTCTGACACTCTCAGAATCTCTCTCTCACTCTCTGACACTCTCAGACACTCTCAGACACTCTCTGACACTCTCTATCACTCTCTGACATTCTCAAACACTCTCTATCACTCTCTGAAACTCTCTCTCACTCTCTGACACTCTCTGACACTCTCTATCACTCTCTGACATTCACTGATACTCTCAGACACTCTCTGTCACTCTCAGACACTCTATCACACTCTGAAGCTCTCTGACACTCTCAGACACTCTCTATCACTCTCTGACACTCTCTGACACTCTCTGACACTCTCAGACACTCTCAGACACTCTCTGACACTCTCAGACACTCTCTATCACTCCATGACACTCTCTGACACTCTCAGACACTCTCTGACACTCTCAATCAATCTCTATCACTCTCTGACACACTCTGACACACTCTGACACACTCTGACACTCTCTGACATTCTCAGACACTCTCTATCACTCTTTGACACACTTTGACAATCTCTGACACTCTCAGACACTCTCAGACACTCTATATCACTCTCTGACACTCTCTGACACTCTCAGACACTCTCAGACACTCTCTATCACTCCATGACACTCTCTGACACTCTCTGACACTCTCTGACACTCTCAATCAATCTCTATCACTCTATGACACACTCTGACGCACTCTGACACACTCTGACACTCTCTGACAGTCTCAGACACTCTCTATCACTCTTTGACACACTTTGACAATCTCTGACACTCTCAGACACTCTCAGACACTCTATATCACTCTCTGACACTCACTGACACTCACAGACACTCGCAGACAACTCAGAAACTCTCTATCACTCTCTGACACTCTCTGACACTCTCTGACACTCTCTGACGCTCTCTGACACTCTCTGACACTCTCTGACACTCTCTATCACTCTATGACACTCTCTGACACTCTATGACACTCTCTGACACTCTCTGACACTCTCTGACACTCTGTGACACTCTCAGACACTCTCTGACACTCTCAGACACTCTCTGTCACTCTCTATCACTCTCTGACACTCTCTATCACACTCTGACACTCTCCATCACTCTCTGACACTCTCTGACACTCTCTGACACTCTCTGACACTCTCAGACACTCTCAGACACTCTCAATCACTCTCTGACTCTCTCTGACACACTCTGTCACTGTCTGACACACTCAGACACTCTCTATCACTCTCTGTCCCTCTCAGACACCTCAGAAACTCTCTATCACTCTCTGACACTCTCTGACACTCTCTGACACTCTCTATCAATCTCTATCACTCTCTATCACTCTCTATCACTCTATATCACTCTCTGACACTCTATATCACGCTCTGAAACTCTCTGACACTCTCTGACACTCAATGACACTCTCTGACACTCCCTATCACGCTCTGTCACTCTCTGACACTCTCTGACACTCTCAGACACTCTCTATCACTCTCTATCACCCTCTGATATCTCTATCAATCTTTATCACTCCTTGACCACTCTCAGACACTCTCTATCACTCTCTGTCCCTCTCAGACACCTCAGAAACTCTCTATCACTCTCTGACACTCTCTGACACTCTCTGACACTCTCTGACACTCTCTATCAATCTCTATCACTCTCTATCACTCTCTGACACTCTCTGACACTCTCTGACACTCTCAGACAATCACTATCACTCTCTATCACTCTATATCACTCTCTGACACTCTATATCACGCTCTGAAACTCTCTGACACTCTCTGACACTCAATGACACTCTCTGACACTCCCTATCACGCTCTATCACTCTCTGACACTCTCTGACACTCTCAGACACTCTCTATCACTCTCTATCACCCTCTGACATCTCTATCAATCTTTATCACTCCTTGACCACTCTCAGACACTCCCTATCACTCTCTATCACTCTCACTCACTCTCTGACGCTCTCTGACATTCTCTGACAATCTCAGACACTCTCAGACACTCTCTATCACACTCTGACACTCACTGACACTCTCAGACATTCTCTGTCACTCTCAGACACTCTCTGTCACTCTCTATCACTCTCTGACACTCTGACACTCTCAGACACTCTCCGTCACTCTCAGACAGTCTCTGTCACTCTCTATCACTCTCTGACAGTCTCTATCACTCTCTGACACTCCCTGACTCTCTCTTTCGCTCTGGTGACACTCTCTGAAACTCTCTGACACTCTCAGACACACTCTATCACTCTCCGACACTCTCTGACACTCTCTATCACTCTCTGAGACTCTCTGACACTCTCAGAATCTTTCTCTCACTCTCTGAAACTCTCAGAAACTCTCTATCACTCTCTGACACTCCCTGACTCACTCTTTTGCTCTCTGACGCTCTCTGAAACTCTCTGACACTCTCTGACACTCTCTGAAACTCTCTGACACTCTCAGACACTCTCTATCACTCTCTGAGACTCTCTGACACTCTCAGAATCTCTCTCTCACTCTCTGAAACTCTCAGACACTCTCTATCACTCTCTGACACTCTCAGACACTCTCTATCACTCTCTGACAGTCTCTGACACTCTCTGACATTCTCAGACACTCTCTATCACTCTCTGAAACTCTCTATCACTCTCTGACACTCTCTATCACTCTCTGACATTCACTGACACTCTCAGACACTCTCTGTCACTCTCAGACACTCTCTATCACACTCTGAAGCTCTCTGACACTCGCAGACACTCTTTATCACTCTCAGCCACTCTCTATCACTCTCTGACACTCTCTGACACTCTCAGACACTCTCTGACACTCTCACATTCAATATCACTCTCTATCACTCTCTGACACTCTATATCACTTTCTGAAACTCTCTGACTCTCTCTGACACTCAATGACACTCTCTGACACTCCCTATCACTCTCTATCACTCTCTGACACTCTCTGACACTCTCAGACACTCTCTATCACTCTCTGACACTCTCCATCAATCTTTATCACTCTCTGACACTCTCAGAAACTCTCTATCACTCTCTCTCAATCTCTGACGCTCTCTGACACTCTCTGACAATCTCAGACACTCTCAGACACTCTCTATCACACTCTGACACTCACTGACACTCTCACACATTCTCTGTCACTCTCTATCACACTCTCTGTCACTCTCTACCACTCTCTGACACTCTGACACTCTCAGACACTCTCCGTCACTCTCAGACACTCTCTGTCACTCTCAGACACTCTCTATCACTCTCTGACACTCTCCATCAATCTTTATCACTCTCTGACACTCTCAGAAACTCTCTATCACTCTCTCTCACTCTCTGACGCTCTCTGACACTCTCTGACAATCTCAGACACTCTCAGACACTCTCTATCACACTCTGACACTCACTGACACTCTCACACATTCTCTGTCACTTTCAGACACTCTCTGTCACTCTCTATCACTCTCTGACACTCTGACACTCTCAGACACTCTCCGTCACTCTCAGACACTCTCTGTCACTCTCAGACACTCTCAGAAACTCTCTATCACACTCTGAAACTCTTTGACACTCTCTGACACTCTCAGAATCTCTCTCTCACTCTCTGAAACTCTCAGACACACTCTATCACTCTCTGACACTCTCTATCACTCTCTGACATTCTCAGGCACTCTCTATCACTCTCTGAAACTCTCTATCACTCTCTGACACTCTCTATCACTCTCTGACACTCACTGACACTCTCAGACACTCTCTATCACTCTCTGACACTCTCTGACACTCTCAGAATCTCTCTCTCACTCTCTGAAACTCTCAGGCACTCTCTGTCACTCTCAGACACTCTCAGACACTCTCAGAAACTCTCTATCACACTCTGAAACTCTCTGACACTCTCTGACACTCTCAGAATCTCTCTCTCACTCTCTGAAACTCTCAGACACACTCTATCACTCTCTGACACTCTCTGAAACTCTCTGACACACTCAGACACTCTCTATCACTCTCTGAGACTCTCTGAAACTCTCAGAAGCTCTCTCTCACTCTCTGAAACTCTCAGACACTCTCTATCACTCTCTGAAACTCTCTGACACTCTCAGAATCTCTCTCTCACTCTTTGAAACTCTCAGACACTCTCCATCACTCTCTGACACTCTCTGACACTCTCTGACACTCTCTGACATTCTCAGACACTCTCTGTCACTCTCTGAAACTCTCTATCACTCTCTGACACTCTCTATCACTCTCTGACATTCACTGACACTCTCAGACACTCTCTGTCACTCTCAGACACTCTCTATCACACTCTGAAGCTCTCTGACACTCTCAGACACTCTCTATCACTCTCAGCCACTCTCTATCACTCTCTGACACTCTCTATCACTCTCTGACACTCTCAGACACTCTCTATCACTCTCTGACACTCTCTGACACTCTCAGACACTCTCTGACACTCTCACATTCTCTATCACTCTCTATCACTCTCTGACACTCGAAATCACTCTCTGAAACTCTCTGACTCTCTCTGACACTCAATGACACTCTCTGACACTCCCTATCACTCTCTATCACTCTCTGACACTCTCTGAGACTCTCTGATACTCTCTGACACTCTGCATCACTCTTTATCACTCTCTGACACTCTGCATCAATCTTTATCACTCTCTGACACTCTCTGAAACTCTCTATCACTCTCTCTCACTCTCTGACGCTCTCTGACACTCTCTGACAATCTCAGACACTCTCAGACACTCTCTATCACACTCTGACACTCACTGACACTCTCACACATTCTCTGTCACTCTCAACACTCTCTGTCACTCTCTATCACTCTCTGACACTCTGACACTCTCAGACACTCTCCGTCACTCTCAGACACTCTCTGTCACTCTCAGACACTCTCAGACACTCTCAGAAACTCTCTATCACACTCTGAAACTCTCTGACACTCTCTGACACTCTCAGAATCTCTCTCTCACTCTCTGAAACTCTCAGACACTCTCGATCACTCTCTGACACTCTCTATCAATCTCTGACATTCTCAGACACTCTCTATCACTCTCTGAAACTCTCTATCACTCTCTGACACTCTCTATCACTCTCTGACACTCACTTACACTCTCAGACACTCTCTGTCTCTCTCAGACACTCTCTATCACTCTCAGACACTCTCTATCACACTCTGAAGCTCTCTGGCACTCTCAAACCCTCTCGATCACTCTCAGCCACGCTCTATCACTCTCTGACACTCCCTGACAATCTCTTTCGCTCTCTGATACTCTCTGACACTCTCTGACGCTCTCAGACACTCTCTATCACTCTCTATCACTCTCTGACACTCTCTGACACTCTCAGGATCTCTCTCTCACTCTCTGACACTCTCAGACACTCTCTATCACTCTCTGACACTCTCTATCACTCTCTGACATTCTCAAACACTCTCTATCACTCTCTGAAACTCTCTCTCACTCTCTGACACTCTCTGACACTCTCTATCACTCTCTGACATTCACTGACACTCTCAGACACTCTCTGTCACTCTCAGACACTCTATCACACTCTGAAGCTCTCTGACACTCTCAGACACTCTCTATCACTCTCAGCCACTCTCTATCAGTCTCTGACACTCTCTGACACTCTCAGACACTCTCAGACACTCTCTGACACTCTCAGACACTCTCTATCACTCTATGACACTCTCTGACACTCTCAGACACTCTCTGACACTCTCAATCAATCTCTATCACTCTCTGACACACTCTGACACACTCTGACACACTCTGACACTCTCTGACAGTCTCAGACACTCTCTATCACTCTTTGACACACTCTGACAATCTCTGACACTCTCAGACACTCTCAGACACTCTATATCACTCTCTGACACTCACTGACACTCGCAGACACCTCAGAAACTCTCTATCACTCTCTGACACTCTCTGACACTCTCTGACACTCTCTGACGCTCTCTGACACTCTCTGACACTCTCTATCACTCTATGACACTCTCTGACACTCTCTGACACTCTCTGACACTCTCAGACACTCTCTGACACTCTCAGACACTCTCTGTCACTCTGTATCACTCTCTGACACTCTCTGTCACTCTCTGACACTCTCCATCACTCTCTGACACTCTCTGACACTCTCTGATACTCTCTGACACTCTCATACACTCTCAGACACTCTCAGACACTCTCTGACACTCTCAGACACTCTCAATCACTCTCTGACTCTCTCTGACACACTCTGTCACTGTCTGACACACTCAGACACTCTCTATCACTCTCTGTCCCTCTCAGACACCTCAGAAACTCTCTATCACTCTCTGACACTCTCTGACACTCTCTGACACTCTCTATCAATCTCTATCACTCTCTATCACTCTCTGACACTCTCTGACACTCTCAGACAATCACTATCACTCTCTATCACTCTATATCACTCTCTGACACTATATATCACGCTCTGAAACTCTCTGACACTCTCTGACACTCAATGACACTCTCTGACACTCCCTATCACGCTCTATCACTCTCTGACACTCTCTGACACTCTCAGACACTCTCTATCACTCTCTATCACCCTCTGACATCTCTATCAATCTTTATCACTCCTTGACCACTCTCAGACACTCCCTATCACTCTCTATCACTCTCTCTCACTCTCTGACGCTCTCTGACACTCTCTGACAATCTCAGGCACTCTCTGACACTCTCTATCACACTCTGACACTCACTGACACTCTCAGACATTCTCTGTCACTCTCAGACACTCTCTGTCACTCTCTATCACTCTCTGACACTTTGACACTCTCAGACACTCTCCGTCACTCTCAGACAGTCTCTGTCACTCTCTATCACTCTCTGACACTCTCTAACACTCTCTGACACTCCCTGACTCTCTCTTTCGCTCTGGTGACACTCTCTGAAACTCTCTGACACTCTCAGACACACTCTATCACTCTCCGACACTCTCTGACACTCTCTATCACTCTCTGAGACTCTCTGACACTCTCAGAATCTTTCTCTCACTCTCTGAAACTCTCAGACACTCTCTATCACTCTCTGACACTCCCTGACTCACTCTTTCGCTCTCTGACACTCTCTGACACTCTCTGACACTCTCTGAAACTCTCTGACACTCTCTGACACTCTCTGAAACTCTCTGACACTCTCAGACACTCTCAGAATCTCTCTCTCACTCTCTGAAACTCTCAGACACTCTCTATCACTCTCTGACACTCTCAGAATCTCTCTCTCACTCTCTGAAACTCTCAGACACTCTCTATCACTCTCTGACAGTCTCTGACACTCTCTGACACTCTCTGACACTCTCTGACACTCTCTATCACTCTCTGACATTCACTGACACTCTCAGACACTCTCTGTCACTCTCAGACACTCTCTATCACACTCTGAAGCTCTCTGACACTCTCAGACACTCTCTATCACTCTCAGCCACTCTCACATTCTCTATCACTCTCTTTCACTCTCTGACACTCTATATCACTTTCTGAAACTCTCTAACTCTCTCTCACACTCAATGACACTCTCTGACACTCTCTGACACTCTCTGACACTCTCAGACAATCACTATCACTCTCTTCCACTCTCTATCACTCTCTGACACTCCATATCACACTCTGAAACTCTCTGACACTCTCTGATACTCTCTGACACTCAATGACACTCTCTGACACTCCCTATCACTATCTACCACTCTCTGACACTCTGTGACACTCTCAGACACTCTCTGACACTCTCAGACACTCTCTGTCACTCTCTATCACTCTCTGACACTCTCTATCACTCTCTGACACTCTCCATCACTCTCTGACACTCTCTGACACTCTCTGACACTCTCAGACAATCTCAGACACTCTCTGACACTCTCAGACACTCTCTGACTCTCTCTGACACACTCTGTCACTGTCTGACACACTCAGAACCTCTCTATCACTCTCTGTCCCTCTCAGACACCTCACAAACTCTCTATCACTCTCTGACACTCTCTGACACTCTCTATCAATCTCTATCACTCTCTATCACTCTCTGACACTCTCTGACACTCTCAGACAATCACTATCACTCTCTATCACTCTATATCACTCTCTGACACTCTATATCACGCTCTGAAACTCTCCGACACTCTCTGACACTCAATGACACTCTCTGACACTCCCTATCACGCTCTATCACTCTCTGACACTCTCTGACACTCTCAGACACTCTCTATCACTCTCTGACACTCTCTGACACTCTCAGAATCTCTCTCTCACTCTCTGAAACTCTCAGACACTCTCTATCACTCTCTGACACTCTCTGACACTCTCAGGATCTCTCTCTCACACTCTGAAACTCTCAGACACTCTCTATCACTCTCTGACAGTCTCTGACACTCTCTGACATTCTCAGACACTCTCTATCACTCTCTGAAACTCTCTATCACTCTCTGACACTCTCTGACACTCTCTATCACTCTCTGACATTCACTGACACTCTCAGACAATGTCTGTCACTCTCAGACACTCTCTATCACACTCTGAAGCTCTCTGACACTCTCAGACACTCTCTATCACTCTCAGCCACTCTCTGTCACTCTCTGACATTCTCAGACACTCTCTGACACTCTCAGACACTCTCTATCACTCTCTGAAACTCTCTATCACTCTCTGACACTCTCTGACACTCCATATCACACTCTGAAACTCTCTGACACTCTCTGATACTCTCTGACACTCAATGACACTCTCTGACACTCCCTATCACTATCTACCACTCTCTGACACTCTGTGACACTCTCAGACACTCTCTGACACTCTCAGACACTCTCTGACACTCTCTATCACTCTCTGACACTCTCTATCACTCTCTGACACTCTCCATCACTCTCTGACACTCTCTGACACTCTCTGACACTCTCAGACAATCTCAGACACTCTCTGACACTCTCTGACTCTCTCTGACACACTCTGTCACTGTCTGACACACTCAGAACCTCTCTATCACTCTCTGTCCCTCTCAGACACCTCACAAACTCTCTATCACTCTCTGACACTCTCTGACACTCTCTATCAATCTCTATCACTCTCTATCACTCTCTGACACTCTCTGACACTCTCAGACAATCACTATCACTCTCTATCACTCTATATCACTCTCTGACACTCTATATCACGCTCTGAAACTCTCCGACACTCTCTGACACTCAATGACACTCTCTGACACTCCCATCACGCTCTATCACTCTCTGACACTCTCTGACACTCTCAGACACTCTCTATCACTCTCTGACACTCTCTGACACTCTCAGAATCTCTCTCTCACTCTCTGAAACTCTCAGACACTCTCTATCACTCTCTGACACTCTCTGACACTCTCAGGATCTCTCTCTCACACTCTGAAACTCTCAGACACTCTCTATCACTCTCTGACAGTCTCTGACACTCTCTGACATTCTCAGACACTCTCTATCACTCTCTGAAACTCTCTATCACTCTCTGACACTCTCTGACACTCTCTATCACTCTCTGACATTCACTGACACTCTCAGACACTCTCTGTCACTCTCAGACACTCTCTATCACACTCTGAAGCTCTCTGACACTCTCAGACACTCTCTATCACTCTCAGCCACTCTCTGTCACTCTCTGACATTCTCAGACACTCTCTGACACTCTCTGACTCTCTCTATCACTCTCTGACACTCTCTGACACTCTCAGACACTCTCTGACACTCTCACATTCTCTATCACTCTCTATCACTCTCTGACACTCTATATCACTCTCTGAAACTCTCTGACTCTCTCTGACACTCAATGACACTCTCAGACACTCTCTATCACTCTCTATCACTCTCTGACACTCTCCATCAATCTTTATCACTCTCTGACACTCTCAGAAACTCTCTATCACTCTCTCTCACTCTCTGACGCTCTCTGACACTCTCTGACAATCTCAGACACTCTCAGACACTCTCTATCACACTCTGACACTCACTGACACTCTCACACATTCTCTGTCAAAATCCATCACACTCTCTGTCACTCTCTATCACTCTCTGACATTCTGACAATCTCAGACTCTCTCCGTCACTCTCAGTCACTCTCAGACACTCTCTGTCACTCTCTGTCACTCTCAGACACTCTCAGACACTCTCAGAAACTCTCTATCACACTCTGAAAGTCTCTGACACTCTCTGACACTCTCAGAATCTCTCTCTCACTCTCTGAAACTCTCAGACACTCTCTATCACTCTCTGACACTCTCTATCACTCTCTGACACTCTCTGACACTCTCTATCACTCTCTGACACTCACTGACACCCTCTGACACTCTCTGACACTCTCCATCACTCTCTGACATTCACTGACACTCTCAGACACTCTCTGTCACTCTCAGACACTCTCTATCACACTCTGAAGCTCTCTGACACTCTCAGAAACTCTCTATGACTCTCAGCCACTCACTGACACTCTCTGACACTCTCTGACACTCTCAGACACTCTCAGACACTCTCAGACACTCTCTGACAATCTCAGACACTCTCTATCACTCTATGACACTCTCTGACACTCTCAGACACTCTCTGACACTCTCATACACTCTCTATCAATCTCTATCACTCTCTGTCACACTCTGACACACTCTGACACTCTCTGACACTCTCTGACAGTCTCAGACACTCTCTATCACTCTTTGACACACTCTGACAATCTCTGACACTCTCAGACACTCTCAGACACTCTATATCACTCTCTGACACTCACTGACACTCGCAGACACTCTCTGTCACTCTCTGTCACTCTCAGACACCTCAGAAACTCTCTATCACTCTCTGACACTCTCTGACACTCTCTGACGCTCTCTGACACTCTCTATCACTCTATGAAACTCTCTGACACTCTCTATCACTCTCTATCGCTCTCTGACACTGTCTGACACACTCAGACACTCTCTATCACTCTCTGTCACTCTCAGACACCTCAGAAATTCTCTATCACTCTCTGACACTCTCTGACACTCTCTGACACTCTCTGACACTGTCAGACAATCACTATCACTCTCTTCCACTCTCTATCACTCTCTGACACTCCATATCACACTCTGAAACATCTCTGACACTCTCTGACACTCAATGACACTCTCTGACACTCCCTATCACTATCTACCACTCTCTGACACTCTGTGACACTCTCAGACTCTCTCTGACACTCTCAGACACTCTCTGTCACTCTCTATCACTCTCTGACACTCTCTATCACTCTCTGACACTCTCCATCACTCTCTGACACTCTCTGACACTCTCAGACACTCTCAGACACTCTCAGACACTCTCAGACACTCTCTGACACTCTCAGACACTCTCAATCACTCTCTGACTCTCTCTGACACACTCTGTCACTATCTGACACACTCAGACACTCTCTATCACTCTCTGTCCCTCTCAGACTCCTCAGAAATTCTCTATCACTCTCTGACACTCTCTGACACTCTCTGACACTCTCTATCAATCTCTATCACTCTCTATCACTCTCTGACACTCTCTGACACTCTCAGACAATCACTATCACTCTCTATCACTCTATGCCACTCTCTGACACTCTATATCACGCTCTGAAACTCTCTGACACACAATGACACTCTCTGACACTCTCTATCACGCTCTATCACTCTCTGACACTCTCTGACACTCTCAGACACTCTCTATCACTCTCTATCACCCTCTGACATCTCTATCAATCTTTATCACTCCTTAACCACTCTCAGACACTCCCTATCACTCTCTATCACTCTCTCTCTCACTCTCTGATGCTCTCTGACACTCTCTGACAATCTCAGACACTCTCAGACACTCTCTATCACACTCTGACACTCACTGACACTCTCAGACATTCTCTATCACTCTCTGACACTCTGACACTCTCAGACACTCTCCGTCACTCTCAGACACTCTCTGTCACTCTCTATCACTCTCTGACACTCTCTATCACACTCTGACACTCCCTGACTCTCTCTTTCGCTCTGGTGACACTCTCTGAAACTCTCTGACACTCTCAGACACACTCTATCACTCTCCGACACTCTCTGACACTCTCTATCACTCTCTGAGACTCTCTGACACTCTCAGAATCATTCTCTCACTCTCTGAAACTCTCAGACACTCTCTATCACTCTCTGACACTCCCTGACTCACTCTTTCGCTCTCTGACACTCTCTGAAACTCTCTGACACTCTCTGACACTCTCTGAAACTCACTGACACTCTCAGACACTCTCTATCACTCTCTGACATTCTCAGACACTCTCTGACACTCTCTGACTCTCTCTATCACTCTCTGACACTCTCTGACACTCTCAGACACTCTCTGACACTCTCACATTCTCTATCACTCTCTATCACTCTCTGACACTCTATATCACTCTCTGAAACTCTCTGACTCTCTCTGACACTCAATGACACTCTCAGACACTCTCTATCACTCTCTATCACTCTCTGACACTCTCCATCAATCTTTATCACTCTCTGACACTCTCAGAAACTCTCTATCACTCTCTCTCACTCTCTGACGCTCTCTGACACTCTCTGACAATCTCAGACACTCTCAGACACTCTCTATCACACTCTGACACTCACTGACACTCTCACACATTCTCTGTCACTCTCCATCACACTCTCTGTCACTCTCTATCACTCTCTGACATTCTGACAATCTCAGACTCTCTCCGTCACTCTCAGTCACTCTCAGACACTCTCTGTCACTCTCTGTCACTCTCAGACACTCTCAGAAACTCTCTATCACACTCTGAAAGTCTCTGACACTCTCTGACACTCTCAGAATCTCTCTCTCACTCTCTGAAACTCTCAGACACTCTCTATCACTCTCTGACACTCTCTATCACTCTCTGACACTCTCTGACACTCTTTATCACTCTCTGACACTCACTGACACCCTCTGACACTCTCTGACACTCTCCATCACTCTCTGACATTCACTGACACTCTCAGACACTCTCTGTCACTCTCAGACACTCTCTATCACACTCGGAAGCTCTCTGACACTCTCAGACACTCTCTATGACTCTCAGCCACTCACTGACACTCTCTGACAATCTCTGACACTCTCAGACACTCTCAGACACTCTCATACACTCTCTGACAATCTCAGACACTCTCTATCACTCTATGACACTCTCTGACACTCTCAGACACTCTCTGACACTCTCATACACTCTCTATCAATCTCTATCACTCTCTGTCACACTCTGACACACTCTGACACTCTCTGACACTCTCTGACAGTCTCAGACACTCTCTATCACTCTTTGACACACTCTGACAATCTCTGACACTCTCAGACACTCTCAGACACTCTATATCACTCTCTGACACTCACTGACACTCGCAGACACTCTCTGTCACTCTCTGTCACTCTCAGACACCTCAGAAACTCTCTATCACTCTCTGACACTTTCTGACACTCTCTGACGCTCTCTGACACTCTCTATCACTCTATGAAACTCTCTGACACTCTCTATCACTCTCTATCGCTCTCTGACACTGTCTGACACACTCAGACACTCTCTATCACTCTCTGTCACTCTCAGACACCTCAGAAATTCTCTATCACTCTCTGACACTCTCTGACACTCTCTGACACTCTCTGACACTCTCAGACAATCACTATCACTCTCTTCCACTCTCTATCACTCTCTGACACTCCATATCACACTCTGAAACATCTCTGACACTCTCTGACACTCAATGACACTCTCTGACACTCCCTATCACTATCTACCTTTCTCTGACACTCTGTGACACTCTCAGACACTCTCTGACACTCTCAGACACTCTCTGTCACTCTCTATCACTCTCTGACACTCTCTATCACTCTCTGACACTCTCCATCACTCTCTGACACTCTCTGACACTCTCAGACACTCTCAGACACTCTCAGACACTCTCTGACACTCTCAGACACTCTCAATCACTCTCTGACTCTCTCTGACACACTCTGTCACTATCTGACACACTCAGACACTCTCTATCACTCTCTGTCCCTCTCAGACTCCTCAGAAACTCTCTATCACTCTCTGACACTCTCTGACACTCTCTGACACTCTCTATCAATCTCTATCACTCTCTATCACTCTCTGACACTCTCTGACACTCTCAGACAATCACTATCACTCTCTATCACTCTATGCCACTCTCTGACACTCTATATCACGCTCTGAAACTCTCTGACACACAATGACACTCTCTGACACTCTCTATCACGCTCTATCACTCTCTGACACTCTCTGACACTCTCAGACACTCTCTATCACTCTCTATCACCCTCTGACATCTCTATCAATCTTTATCACTCCTTAACCACTCTCAGACACTCCCTATCACTCTCTATCACTCTCTCTCTCACTCTCTGATGCTCTCTGACACTCTCTGACAATCTCAGACACTCTCAGACACTCTCTATCACACTCTGACACTCACTGACACTCTCAGACATTCTCTGTCACTCTCAGACACTCTCTGTCACTCTCTATCACTCTCTGACACTCTGACACTCTCAGACACTCTCCGTCACTCTCAGACACTCTCTGTCACACTCTATCACTCTCTGACACTCTCTATCACACTCTGACACTCCCTGACTCTCTCTTTCGCTCTGGTGACACTCTCTGAAACTCTCTGACACTCTCAGACACACTCTATCACTCTCCGACACTCTCTGACACTCTCTATCACTCTCTGAGACTCTCTGACACTCTCAGAATCATTCTCTCACTCTCTGAAACTCTCAGACACTCTCTATCACTCTCTGACACTCCCTGACTCACTCTTTCGCTCTCTGACACTCTCTGAAACTCTCTGACACTCTCTGACACTCTCTGAAACTCACTGACACTCTCAGACACTCTCTATCACTCTCTGAGACTCTCTGACACTCTCAGAATCTCTCTCTCACTCTCTGAAACTCTCAGACACTCTCTATCACTCTCTGACACTCTCTGACACTCTCAGAATCTCTCTCTCACTCTCTGAAACTCTCAGACACTCTCTATCACTCTCTGACAGTCTCTGACACTCTCTGACACTCTCAGCCACTCTCAGACACTCTCTGTCACTCTCAGACACTCTCCATCACTCTCAGCCACTCTCTATCACTCTCTGACACTCTCTGACACTCTCTGACACTCTCAGACACTCTCTATCACTCTCAGCCACTCTCTATCACTCTATGACACTCTCTGACACTCTCAGACACTCTCTGACACTCTCATACACTCTCTATCAATCTCTATCACTCTCTGACACACTCTGACACACTCTGACTCTCTCTGACACTCTCTGACAGTCTCAGACACTCTCCATCACTCTTTGACACACTCTGACAATCTCTGACACTCTCAGACACTCTCAGACACTCTATATCACTGTCTGACACTCACTGACACTCGCAGACACTCTCTGTCACTCTCTGTCACTCTCAGACACCTCAGAAACTCTCTATCACTCTCTGACACTTTCTGACACTCTCTGACGCTCTCTGACACTCTCTATCACTCTATGAAACTCTCTGACACTCTCTATCACTCTCTATCGCTCTCTGACACTGTCTGACACACTCAGACACTCTCTATCACTCTCTGTCACTCTCAGACACCTCAGAAATTCTCTATCACTCTCTGAGACTCTCTGACACTCTCTGCCACTCTCAGACACTCTCTATCACTCTCTGAAACTCTCTATCACTCTCTGACACTCTCTGACACTCTCTATCACTCTCTGACAGTCTCTGACACTCTCTGACACTCTCTGCCACTCTCAGACACTCTCTGTCACTCTCAGACACTCTATCACTCTCAGCCACTCTCTATCACTCTCTGACACTCTCTGACACTCTCTGACACTCTCAGACACTCTCTATCACTCTCAGCCACTCTCTATCACTCTATGACACTCTCTGACACTCTCAGACACTCTCTGACACTCTCATACACTCTCTATCAATCTCTATCACTCTCTGACACACTCTGACACACTCTGACTCTCTCTGACACTCTCTGACAGTCTCAGACACTCTCTATCACTCTTTGACACACTCTGACAATCTCTGACACTCTCAGACACTCTCAGACACTCTATATCACTCTCTGACACTCACTGACACTCGCAGACACTCTCTGTCACTCTCTGTCACTCTCAGACACCTCAGAAACTCTCTATCACTCTCTGACACTTTCTGACACTCTCTGACGCTCTCTGACACTCTCTATCACTCTATGAAACTCTCTGACACTCTCTATCACTCTCTATCGCTCTCTGACACTGTCTGACACACTCAGACACTCTCTATCACTCTCTGTCACTCTCAGACACCTCAGAAATTCTCTATCACTCTCTGACACTCTCTGACACTCTCAGACACTCTCTATCACTCTCTGAAACTCTCTATCACTCTCTGACACTCTCTATCACTCTCTATCACTCTCTGACATTCACTGACACTCTCAGACACTCTCTGTCACTCTCAGACACTCTCTATCACACTCTGAAGCTCTCTGACACTCTCAGACACTCTCTATCACTCTCAGCCACTCTCTATCACTCTCTGACACTCTCTGACACTCTCAGACACTCTCTGACACTCTCAGACACTCTCTATCACTCTCTGACACTCTCTGACACTCTCAGACACTCTCTGACACTCTCACATTCTCTATCACTCTCTATCACTCTCTGACACACTATATCACTTTCTGAAACTCTCTGACTCTCTCTGACACTCAATGACACTCTCTGACACTCCCTTTCACTCTCTATCACTCTCTGACACTCTCTGACACTCTCAGACACTCTCTATCACTCTCCATCACTCTCTGACACTCTCCATCAATCTTTATCACTCTCTGACACTCTCAGAAACTCTCTATCACTCTCTCTCACTCTCTGACGCTCTCTGACACTCTCTGACAATCTCAGACACTCTCAGACACTCTCTATCACACTCTGACACTCACTGACACTCTCACACATTCTCTGTCACTCTCAGACACTCTCTGTCACTCTCTATCAATCTCTGACACTCTGACACACTCAGACACTCTGACACTCTCAGACACCCTCTGTCACTCTCTGTCACTCTCAGACACTCTCAGACACTCTCAGACACTCTCAGAAACACACTATCACACTCTGAAAGTCTCTGACACTCTCTGACACTCTCAGAATCTCTCTCTCACTCTCTGAAACTCTCAGACACTCTCTATCACTCTCTGACACTCTCTATCACTCTCTGACACTCTCTGAAACTCTCTATCACTCTCTGACATTCACTGACACTCTCAGACACTCTCTGTCACTCTCTGACACTCTCTATTACTCTCTGACATTCTCAAACACTCTCCATCACTCTCTGACATTCACTGACACTCTCAGACAATCTCTGTCACTCTCAGACACTCTCTATCACACTCTGAAGCTCTCTGACACTCTCAGACATTCTCTATCACTCTCAGCCACTCTCTGACACTCTCTGACACTCTCTGACACTCTCAGACACTCTCTGACACTCTCTGACACTCTCTATCAATCTCTATCACTCTCTATCACTCTCTGACACTCTCTGACACTCTCAGACAATCACTATCACTCTCTATCACTCTATGTCACTCTCTGACACTCTATATTACTCTCTGAAACTCTCTGACACTCAATGACACTCTCTGACACTCCCTATCACGCTCTATCACTCTCTGACACTCTCTGACACTCTCAGACACTCTCTATCACTCTCTATCACCCTCTGACATCTCTATCAATCTTTATCACTCCTTGACCACTCTCAGACACTCCCTATCACTCTCTATCACTCTCTCTCTCACTCTCTGAAGCTCTCTGACACTCTCTGACAATCTCAGACACTCTCAGACACTCTCTATCACACTCTGACACTCACTGACACTCTCAGACATTCTCTGTCACTCTCAGACACTCTCTGTCACTCTCTATCACTCTCTGACACTCTGACACTCTCAGACACTCTCCGTCACTCTCAGACACTCTCTGTCACTCTCTATCACTCTCTGACACTCCCTGACTCTCTCTTTCGCTCTGGTGACACTCTCTGAAACTCTCTGACACCCTCAGACACACTCTATCACTCTCCGACACTCTCTGACACTCTCTATCACTCTCTGAGACTCTCTGACACTCTCAGAATCATTCTCTCACTCTCTGAAACTCTCAGACACTCTAAATCACTCTCTGACACTCTCTGACACTCTCAGAATCTCTCTCTCACTCTCTGAAACTCTCAGACACTCTCTATCACTCTCTGACAGTCTCTGACACTCTCTGACATTCTCAGACACTCTCTATCACTCTCAGACACTCTCTATCACTCTCTGAAACTCTCTATCACTCTCTGACACTCTCTGACACTCTCTATCACTCTCTGACATTCACTGACACTCTCAGACACTCTCTGTCACTCTCAGACACTCTCTATCACACTCTGAAGCTCTCTGACACTCTCAGACACTCTCTATCACTCTCAGCCACTCTCTATCACTCTCTGACACTCTCTGCCACTCTCAGACACTCTCTGACACTCTCAGACACTCTCCATCACTCTCAGCCACTCTCTATCACTCTCTGACACTCTCTGCCACTCTCAGACACTCTCAGACACTCTCTGACACTCTCTGACACTCTCAGACACTCTCTATCACTCTCTGACACTCTCTGACACTCTCAGACACTCTCAGACACTCTCTGACACACTCACATTCTCTATCACTCTCTATCACTCTCTGACACACTATATCACTTTCTGAAACTCTCTGACTCTCTCTGACACTCAATGACACTCTCTGACACTCCCTTTCACTCTCTATCACTCTCTGACACTCTCAGACACTCTCTATCACTCTCTATCACTCTCTGACACTCTCCATCAATCTTTATCACTCTCTGACACTCTCAGAAACTCTCTGTCACTCTCTCTCACTCTCTGACGCTCTCTGACATTCTCTGACAATCTCAGACACTCTCAGACACTCTCTATCACACTCTGACACTCACTGACACTCTCACACATTCTCTGTCACTCTCTATCACACTCTCTGTCACTCTCTATCACTCTCTGACACTCTGAAACTCTCAGACACTCTCCGTCACTCTCAGACACTCTCTGTCACTCTCTGTCACTCTCAGACACTCTCAGAGACTCTCAGAAACACTCTATCTCACTCTGAAAGTCTCTGACACTCTCTGACACTCTCAGAATCTCTCTCTCACTCTCTGAAACTCTCAGACACTCTCTATCACTCTCTGACACTCTCTATCACTCTCTGACACTCTCTGACACTCTCTATCACTCTCTGACACTCTCTGACACTCTCTATCACTCTCTGACACTCACTGACACTCTCAGACACTCTCTGTCACTCTCTGACACTCTCTATCACACTCTGAAGCTCTCTGACACTCTCAGACATTCTCTATCACTCTCAGCCACTCTCTGACACTCTCTGACACTCTCTGACACTCTCAGACACTCTCAGACACTCTCAGACACTCTCTGACAATCTCAGACACTCTCTATCACTCTATGACACTCTCTGACACTCTCAGACACTCCCTGACACTCTCACACACTCTCTATCAATCTCTATCACTCTCTGACACACTCTGACACACTCTGACACTCTCTGACAGTCTCAGACACTCTCTATCACTCTTTGACACACTCTGACAATCTCTGACACTCTCAGACACTCTCAGACACTCCATATCACTCTCTGACACTCACTGACACTCGCAGACACTCTCTGTCACTCTCAGACACCTCAGAAACTCTCTATCACTCTCTGACACTCTCTGACACTCTCTGACGCTCTCTGACACTCTCCATCACTCTATGAAACTCTCTGACACTCTCTATCGCTCTCTGACACTGTCTGACACACTCAGACACTCTCTATCACTCTCTGTCACTCTCAGACACCTCAGAAATTCTCTATCACTCTCTGACACTCCCTGACTTACTCTTTCGCTCTCTGACACTCTCTGAAACTCTCTGACACTCTCTGACACTCTCTGAAACTCACTGACACTCTCAGACACTCTCTATCACTCTCTGAGACTCTCTGACACTCTCAGAATCTCTCTCTCACTCTCTGAAACTCTCAGACACTCTCTATCACTCTCTGACACTCTCTGACACTTTCAGAATCTCTCTCTCACTCTCTGAAACTCTCAGACACTCTCTATCACTCTCTGACAGTCTCTGACACTCTCTGACATTCTCAGACACTCTCTATCACTCTCTGAAACTCTCTTTCACTCTCTGACACTCTCTGACACTCTCTATCACTCTCTGACATTCACTGACACTCTCAGACACTCTCTGTCACTCTCAGACACTCTCTATCACACTCTGAAGCTCTCTGACACTCTCAGACACTCTCTATCACTCTCAGCCACTCTCTATCACTCTCTGACACTCTCTGACACACTCAGACACTGTCTGACACTCTCAGACACTCTCTATCACTCTCTGACACTCTCTGACACTCTCAGACACTCTCTGACACTCTCACATTCTCTATCACTCTCTATCACTCTCTGACACACTATATCACTTTCTGAAACTCTCTGACTCTCTCTGACACTCAATGACACTCTCTGACACTCCCTTTCACTCTCTATCACTCTCTGACACTCTCTGACACTCTCAGACACTCTCTATCACTCTCTATCACTCTCTGACACTCTCCATCAATCTTTATCACTCTCTGACACTCTCAGAAACTCTCTATCACTCTCTCTCACTCTCTGACGCTCTCTGACACTCTCTGACAATCTCAGACACTCTCAGACACTCTCTATCACACTCTGACACTCACTGACACTCTCACACATTCTCTGTCACTCTCAGACACTCTCTGTCACTCTCTATCACTCTCTGACACTCTGACACTCTCAGACACTCTCCGTCACTCTCAGACACTCTCTGTCACTCTCTGTCACTCTCAGACACTCTCAGACACTCTCAGAAACACTCTATCACACTCTGAAAGTCTCTGACACTCTCTGACACTCTCAGAATCTCTCTCTCACTCTCTGAAACTCTCAGACACTCTCTATCACTCTCTGACACGCTCTATCACTCTCTGACACTCTCTGACACTCTCTATCACTCTCTGACACTCACTGACACTCTCAGACACTCTCTGTCACTCTCTGACACTCTCTATTACTCTCTGACATTCACTGACACTCTGAGACACTCTCTATCACACTCTGAAGCTCTCTGACACTCTCAGACATTCTCGATCACTCTCAGCCACTCTCTGACACTCTCGGACACTCTCTGACACTCTCAGACACTCTCTGACAATCTCAGACACTCTCTATCACTCTATGACACTCTCTGACACTCTCAGACACTCTCTGACACTCTCATACACTCTCTATCAATCTCTATCACGCTCTGACACACTCTGACACACTCTGACACTCTCTGACAGTCTCAGACACTCTCTATCACTCTTTGACACACTCTGACAATCTCTGACACTCTCAGACACTCTCAGACACTCCATATCACTCTCTGACACTCACTGACACTCGCAGACACTCTCTGTCACTCTCAGACACCTCAGAAACTCTCTATCACTCTCTGACACTCTCTGACACTCTCTGACGCTCTCTGACACTCTCTATCACTCTATGAAACTCTCTGACACTCTCTATCACTCTCTATCGCTCTCTGACACTGTCTGACACACTCAGACACTCTCTATCACTCTCTGTCACTCTCAGACACCTCAGAAATTCTCTATCATTCTCTGACACTCTCTGACACTCTCTGACACTCTCTGACACTCTCAGACAATCACTATCACTCTCTTCCACTCTCTATCACTCTCTGACACTCCATATCACACTCTGAAACTCTCTGACACTCTCTGACACTCAATGACACTCTCTGACACTCCCTATCACTATCTACCACTCTCTGACACTCTGTGACAATCTCAGACATTCTCTGTCACTCTCAGACACTCTCTGTCACTCTCTATCACTCTCTGACACTCTCTGACACTCTCAGAAACTCTCCGTCACTCTCAGACACTCTCTGTCACTCTCTATCACTCTCTGACACTCTCTATCACACTCTGACACTCCCTGACTCTCTCTGTCGCTCTGCTGACACTCTCTGAAACTCTCTGACACTCTCTGACGCACTCAGAAACTCACTGACACTCTCAGACACTCTCTATCACTCTCTGAGACTCTCTGACACTCTCAGAATCTCTCTCTCACTCTCTGAAACTCTCAGACACTCTAAATCACTCTCTGACACTCTCAGAATCTCTCTCTCACTCTCTGAAACTCTCAGACACTCTCTATCACTCTCTGACAGTCTCTGACACTCTCACATTCTCTATCACTCTCTATCACTCTCTGACACACTATATCACTTTCTGAAACTCTCTGACTCTCTCTGACACTCAATGACACTCTCTGACACTCCCTTTCACTCTCTATCACTCTCTGACACTCTCTGACACTCTCAAACACTCTCTATCACTCTCTATCACTCTCTGACACTCTCCATCAATCTTTATCACTCTCTGACACTCTCAGAAACTCTCTGTCACTCTCTCTCACTCTCTGACGCTCTCTGACATTCTCTGACAATCTCAGACACTCTCAGACACTCTCTATCACACTCTGACACTCACTGACACTCTCACACATTCTCTGTCACTCTCTATCACACTCTCTGTCACTCTCTATCACTCTCTATCACTCTCTGACACTCTGACACTCTCAGACACTCTCCGTCACTCTCAGACACTCTCTGTCACTCTCTGTCACTCTCAGACACTCTCAGACACTCTCAGAAACACTCTATCACACTCTGAAAGTCTCTGACACTCTCTGACACTCTCAGAATCTCTCTCTCACTCTCTGAAACTCTCAGACACTCTCTATCACTCTCTGACACTCTCTATCACTCTCTGACACTCTCTATCACTCTCTGACACTCTCTGACACTCTCTATCACTCTCTGACACTCACTGACACTCTCAGACACTCTCTGTCACTCTCTGACACTCTCTATTACTCTCTGTCATTCTCAAACACTCTCCATCACTCTCTGACATTCACTGACACTCTCAGACACTCTCTGTCACTCTCAGACACTCTCTATCACACTCTGAAGCTCTCTGACACTCTCAGACATTCTCTATCACTCTCAGCCACTCTCTGACACTCTCTGACACTCTCTATCAGTCTCTGACACTCTCTGACACTCTCAGACACTCTCTGACAATCTCAGACACTCTCTATCACTCTATGACACTCTCTGACACTCTCAGACACTCTCTGACACTCTCACACACTCTCTATCAATCTCTATCACTCTCTGACACACTCTGACACACTCTGACACTCTCTGACAGTCTCAGGCACTCTCTATCACTCTTTGACACACTCTGACAATCTCTGACACTCTCAGACACTCTCAGACACTCCATATCACTCTCTGACACTCACTGACACTCGCAGACACTCTCTGTCACTCTCAGACACCTCAGAAACTCTCTATCACTCTCTGACACTCTCTGACACTCTCTGACGCTCTCAGACACTCTCTATCACTCTATGAAACTCTCTGACACTCTCTATCACTCTCTATCGCTCTCTGACACTGTCTGACACACTCAGACACTCTCTATCACTCTCTGTCACTCTCAGACACCTCAGAAATTCTCTATCACTCTCTGACACTCTCTGACACTCTCTGACACTCTCAGAATCATTCTCTCACTCTCTGAAACTCTCAGACACTCTCTATCACTCGCTGACACTCCCTGACTCACTCTTTCGCTCTCTGACACTCTCTGAAACTCTCTGACACTCTCTGACACTCTCTGAAACTCACTGACACTCTCAGAAACTCTCTATCACTCTCTGAGACTCTCTGACACTCTCAGAATCTCTCTCTCACTCTCTGAAACTCTCAGACACTCTCTATCACTCTCTGACACTCTCTGACACTCTCAGAATCTCTCTCTCACTCTCTGAAACTCTCAGACACTCTCTATCACTCTCTGACAGTCTCTGACACTCTCTGACATTCTCAGACACTCTCTATCACTCTCTGAAACTCTCTTTCACTCTCTCACACTCTCTGACACTCTCTATCACTCTCTGACATTCACTGACACTCTCAGACACTCTCTGTCACTCTCAGACACTCTCTATCACACTCTGAAGCTCTCTGACACTCTCAGACACTCTCTATCACTCTCAGCCACTCTCTATCACTCTCTGACACTCTCTGACACACTCAGACACTGTCTGACACTCTCAGACACTCTCTATCACTCTCTGACACTCTCTGACACTCTCAGACACTCTCTGACACTCTCACATTCTCTATCACTCTCCATCACTCTCTGACACACTATATCACTTTCTGAAACTCTCTGACTCTCTCTGACACTCAATGACACTCTCTGACACTCCCTTTCACTCTCTATCACTCTCTGACACTCTCTGACACTCTCAGACACTCTCTATCACTCTCTATCACTCTCTGACACTCTCCATCAATCTTTATCACTCTCTGACACTCTCAGAAACTCTCTATCACTCTCTCTCACTCTCTGACACTCTCTGACAATCTCAGACACTCTCAGATACTCTCTATCACACTCTGACACTCACTGACACTCTCACACATTCTCTGTCACTCTCAGACACTCTCTGTCACTCTCTATCACTCTCTGACACTCTGACACTCTCAGACACTCTCCGTCACTCTCAGACACTCTCTGTCACTCTCTGTCACTCTCAGACACTCTCAGAAACACTCTATCACACTCTGAAAGTCTCTGACACTCTCTGACACTCTCAGAATCTCTCTCTCACTCTATGAAACTCTCAGACACTCTCTATCACTCTCTGACACTCTCTATCACTCTCTGACACTCTCTGACACTCTCTATCACTCTCTGACACTCACTGACACTCTCAGACACTCTCTGTCACTCTCTGACACTCTCTATTACTCTCTGACATTCTCAAACACTCTCCATCACTCTGACATTCACTGACACTCTCAGACACTCTCTGTCACTCTCAGACACTCTCTATCACACTCTGAAGCTCTCTGACACTCTCAGACATTCTCGATCACTCTCAGCCACTTTCTGACACTCTCGGACATTCTCTGACACTCTCAGACACTCTCAGACACTCTCTGACAATCTCAGACAATCTCTATCACTCTATGACACTCTCTGACACTCTCAGACACTCTCTGACACTCTCATACACTCTCTATCAATCTCTATCACTCTCTGACACACTCTGACACACTCTGACACGCTCTGACAGTCTCAGACACTCTCTATCATTCTTTGACACACTCTGACAATCTCTGACACTCTCAGACACTCTCAGACACTCCATATCACTCTCTGACACTCACTGACACTCGCAGACACTCTCTGACACTCTCAGACACTCTCAGACACTCTCAGACACTCTCTGACAATCTCAGACACTCTCTATCACTCTATGACACTCTCTGACACTCTCAGACACTCCCTGACACTCTCACACACTCTCTATCAATCTCTATCACTCTCTGACACACTCTGACACACTCTGACACTCTCTGACAGTCTCAGACACTCTCTATCACTCTTTGACACACTCTGACAATCTCTGACACTCTCAGACACTCTCAGACACTCCATATCACTCTCTGACACTCACTGACACTCGCAGACACTCTCTGTCACTCTCAGACACCTCAGAAACTCTCTATCACTCTCTGACACTCTCTGACACTCTCTGACGCTCTCTGACACTCTCCATCACTCTATGAAACTCTCTGACACTCTCTATCGCTCTCTGACACTGTCTGACACACTCAGACACTCTCTATCACTCTCTGTCACTCTCAGACACCTCAGAAATTCTCTATCACTCTCTGACACTCTCTGACACTCTCTGACACTCTCAGAATCATTCTCTCCCTCTCTGAAACTCTCAGACACTCTCTATCACTCTCTGACACTCCCTGACTTACTCTTTCGCTCTCTGACACTCTCTGAAACTCTCTGACACTCTCTGACACTCTCTGAAACTCACTGACACTCTCAGACACTCTCTATCACTCTCTGAGACTCTCTGACACTCTCAGAATCTCTCTCTCACTCTCTGAAACTCTCAGACACTCTCTATCACTCTCTGACACTCTCTGACACTTTCAGAATCTCTCTCTCACTCTCTGAAACTCTCAGACACTCTCTATCACTCTCTGACAGTCTCTGACACTCTCTGACATTCTCAGACACTCTCTATCACTCTCTGAAACTCTCTTTCACTCTCTGACACTCTCTGACACTCTCTATCACTCTCTGACATTCACTGACACTCTCAGACACTCTCTGTCACTCTCAGACACTCTCTATCACACTCTGAAGCTCTCTGACACTCTCAGACACTCTCTATCACTCTCAGCCACTCTCTATCACTCTCTGACACTCTCTGACACACTCAGACACTGTCTGACACTCTCAGACACTCTCTATCACTCTCTGACACTCTCTGACACTCTCAGACACTCTCTGACACTCTCACATTCTCTATCACTCTCTATCACTCTCTGACACACTATATCACTTTCTGAAACTCTCTGACTCTCTCTGACACTCAATGACACTCTCTGACACTCCCTTTCACTCTCTATCACTCTCTGACACTCTCTGACACTCTCAGACACTCTCTATCACTCTCTATCACTCTCTGACACTCTCCATCAATCTTTATCACTCTCTGACACTCTCAGAAACTCTCTATCACTCTCTCTCACTCTCTGACGCTCTCTGACACTCTCTGACAATCTCAGACACTCTCAGACACTCTCTATCACACTCTGACACTCACTGACACTCTCACACATTCTCTGTCACTCTCAGACACTCTCTGTCACTCTCTATCACTCTCTGACACTCTGACACTCTCAGACACTCTCCGTCACTCTCAGACACTCTCTGTCACTCTCTGTCACTCTCAGACACTCTCAGACACTCTCAGAAACACTCTATCACACTCTGAAAGTCTCTGACACTCTCTGACACTCTCAGAATCTCTCTCTCACTCTCTGAAACTCTCAGACACTCTCTATCACTCTCTGACACGCTCTATCACTCTCTGACACTCTCTGACACTCTCTATCACTCTCTGACACTCACTGACACTCTCAGACACTCTCTGTCACTCTCTGACACTCTCTATTACTCTCTGACATTCACTGACACTCTGAGACACTCTCTATCACACTCTGAAGCTCTCTGACACTCTCAGACATTCTCGATCACTCTCAGCCACTCTCTGACACTCTCGGACACTCTCTGACACTCTCAGACACTCTCTGACAATCTCAGACACTCTCTATCACTCTATGACACTCTCTGACACTCTCAGACACTCTCTGACACTCTCATACACTCTCTATCAATCTCTATCACGCTCTGACACACTCTGACACACTCTGACACTCTCTGACAGTCTCAGACACTCTCTATCACTCTTTGACACACTCTGACAATCTCTGACACTCTCAGACACTCTCAGACACTCCATATCACTCTCTGACACTCACTGACACTCGCAGACACTCTCTGTCACTCTCAGACACCTCAGAAACTCTCTATCACTCTCTGACACTCTCTGACACTCTCTGACGCTCTCTGACACTCTCTATCACTCTATGAAACTCTCTGACACTCTCTATCACTCTCTATCGCTCTCTGACACTGTCTGACACACTCAGACACTCTCTATCACTCTCTGTCACTCTCAGACACCTCAGAAATTCTCTATCATTCTCTGACACTCTCTGACACTCTCTGACACTCTCTGACACTCTCAGACAATCACTATCACTCTCTTCCACTCTCTATCACTCTCTGACACTCCATATCACACTCTGAAACTCTCTGACACTCTCTGACACTCAATGACACTCTCTGACACTCCCTATCACTATCTACCACTCTCTGACACTCTGTGACAATCTCAGACATTCTCTGTCACTCTCAGACACTCTCTGTCACTCTCTATCACTCTCTGACACTCTCTGACACTCTCAGAAACTCTCCGTCACTCTCAGACACTCTCTGTCACTCTCTATCACTCTCTGACACTCTCTATCACACTCTGACACTCCCTGACTCTCTCTGTCGCTCTGCTGACACTCTCTGAAACTCTCTGACACTCTCTGACGCACTCAGAAACTCACTGACACTCTCAGACACTCTCTATCACTCTCTGAGACTCTCTGACACTCTCAGAATCTCTCTCTCACTCTCTGAAACTCTCAGACACTCTAAATCACTCTCTGACACTCTCAGAATCTCTCTCTCACTCTCTGAAACTCTCAGACACTCTCTATCACTCTCTGACAGTCTCTGACACTCTCACATTCTCTATCACTCTCTATCACTCTCTGACACACTATATCACTTTCTGAAACTCTCTGACTCTCTCTGACACTCAATGACACTCTCTGACACTCCCTTTCACTCTCTATCACTCTCTGACACTCTCTGACACTCTCAAACACTCTCTATCACTCTCTATCACTCTCTGACACTCTCCATCAATCTTTATCACTCTCTGACACTCTCAGAAACTCTCTGTCACTCTCTCTCACTCTCTGACGCTCTCTGACATTCTCTGACAATCTCAGACACTCTCAGACACTCTCTATCACACTCTGACACTCACTGACACTCTCACACATTCTCTGTCACTCTCTATCACACTCTCTGTCACTCTCTATCACTCTCTATCACTCTCTGACACTCTGACACTCTCAGACACTCTCCGTCACTCTCAGACACTCTCTGTCACTCTCTGTCACTCTCAGACACTCTCAGACACTCTCAGAAACACTCTATCACACTCTGAAAGTCTCTGACACTCTCTGACACTCTCAGAATCTCTCTCTCACTCTCTGAAACTCTCAGACACTCTCTATCACTCTCTGACACTCTCTATCACTCTCTGACACTCTCTATCACTCTCTGACACTCTCTGACACTCTCTATCACTCTCTGACACTCACTGACACTCTCAGACACTCTCTGTCACTCTCTGACACTCTCTATTACTCTCTGTCATTCTCAAACACTCTCCATCACTCTCTGACATTCACTGACACTCTCAGACACTCTCTGTCACTCTCAGACACTCTCTATCACACTCTGAAGCTCTCTGACACTCTCAGACATTCTCTATCACTCTCAGCCACTCTCTGACACTCTCTGACACTCTCTATCAGTCTCTGACACTCTCTGACACTCTCAGACACTCTCTGACAATCTCAGACACTCTCTATCACTCTATGACACTCTCTGACACTCTCAGACACTCTCTGACACTCTCACACACTCTCTATCAATCTCTATCACTCTCTGACACACTCTGACACACTCTGACACTCTCTGACAGTCTCAGGCACTCTCTATCACTCTTTGACACACTCTGACAATCTCTGACACTCTCAGACACTCTCAGACACTCCATATCACTCTCTGACACTCACTGACACGCGCAGACACTCTCTGTCACTCTCAGACACCTCAGAAACTCTCTATCACTCTCTGACACTCTCTGACACTCTCTGACGCTCTCAGACACTCTCTATCACTCTATGAAACTCTCTGACACTCTCTATCACTCTCTATCGCTCTCTGACACTGTCTGACACACTCAGACACTCTCTATCACTCTCTGTCACTCTCAGACACCTCAGAAATTCTCTATCACTCTCTGACACTCTCTGACACTCTCTGACACTCTCAGAATCATTCTCTCACTCTCTGAAACTCTCAGACACTCTCTATCACTCTCTGACACTCCCTGACTCACTCTTTCGCTCTCTGACACTCTCTGAAACTCTCTGACACTCTCTGACACTCTCTGAAACTCACTGACACTCTCAGAAACTCTCTATCACTCTCTGAGACTCTCTGACACTCTCAGAATCTCTCTCTCACTCTCTGAAACTCTCAGACACTCTCTATCACTCTCTGACACTCTCTGACACTCTCAGAATCTCTCTCTCACTCTCTGAAACTCTCAGACACTCTCTATCACTCTCTGACAGTCTCTGACACTCTCTGACATTCTCAGACACTCTCTATCACTCTCTGAAACTCTCTTTCACTCTCTCACACTCTCTGACACTCTCTATCACTCTCTGACATTCACTGACACTCTCAGACACTCTCTGTCACTCTCAGACACTCTCTATCACACTCTGAAGCTCTCTGACACTCTCAGACACTCTCTATCACTCTCAGCCACTCTCTATCACTCTCTGACACTCTCTGACACACTCAGACACTGTCTGACACTCTCAGACACTCTCTATCACTCTCTGACACTCTCTGACACTCTCAGACACTCTCTGACACTCTCACATTCTCTATCACTCTCCATCACTCTCTGACACACTATATCACTTTCTGAAACTCTCTGACTCTCTCTGACACTCAATGACACTCTCTGACACTCCCTTTCACTCTCTATCACTCTCTGACACTCTCTGACACTCTCAGACACTCTCTATCACTCTCTATCACTCTCTGACACTCTCCATCAATCTTTATCACTCTCTGACACTCTCAGAAACTCTCTATCACTCTCTCTCACTCTCTGACACTCTCTGACAATCTCAGACACTCTCAGATACTCTCTATCACACTCTGACACTCACTGACACTCTCACACATTCTCTGTCACTCTCAGACACTCTCTGTCACTCTCTATCACTCTCTGACACTCTGACACTCTCAGACACTCTCCGTCACTCTCAGACACTCTCTGTCACTCTCTGTCACTCTCAGACACTCTCAGAAACACTCTATCACACTCTGAAAGTCTCTGACACTCTCTGACACTCTCAGAATCTCTCTCTCACTCTATGAAACTCTCAGACACTCTCTATCACTCTCTGACACTCTCTATCACTCTCTGACACTCTCTGACACTCTCTATCACTCTCTGACACTCACTGACACTCTCAGACACTCTCTGTCACTCTCTGACACTCTCTATTACTCTCTGACATTCTCAAACACTCTCCATCACTCTGACATTCACTGACACTCTCAGACACTCTCTGTCACTCTCAGACACTCTCTATCACACTCTGAAGCTCTCTGACACTCTCAGACATTCTCGATCACTCTCAGCCACTTTCTGACACTCTCGGACATTCTCTGACACTCTCAGACACTCTCAGACACTCTCTGACAATCTCAGACAATCTCTATCACTCTATGACACTCTCTGACACTCTCAGACACTCTCTGACACTCTCATACACTCTCTATCAATCTCTATCACTCTCTGACACACTCTGACACACTCTGACACGCTCTGACAGTCTCAGACACTCTCTATCATTCTTTGACACACTCTGACAATCTCTGACACTCTCAGACACTCTCAGACACTCCATATCACTCTCTGACACTCACTGACACTCGCAGACACTCTCTGTCACTCTCAGACACCTCAGAAACTCTCTATCACTCTCTGACACTCTCTGACACTCTCTGACGCTCTCTGACACTCTCTATCACTCTATGAAACTCTCTGACACTCTCTATCACTCTCTATCGCTCTCTGACACTGTCTGACACACTCAGACACTCTCTATCATTCTCTGTCACTCTCAGACACCTCAGAAATTCTCTATCACTCTCTGACACTCTCTGACACTCTCTGACACTCTCAGACTATCACTATCACTCTCTTCCACTCTCTATCACTCTCTGACACTCCATATCACACTCTGAAACTCTCTGACACTCTCTGACACTCAATGACACTCTCTGACACTCCCTATCACTATCTACCACTCTCTGACACTCTGTGACACTCTCAGACATTCTCTGTCACTCTCAGACACTCTCTGTCACTCTCTATCACTCTCTGACACTCTCTGACACTCTCAGAAACTCTCCGTCACTCTCAGACACTCTCTGTCACTCTCTATCACTCTCTGACACTCTCTATCACACTCTGACACTCCCTGACTCTCTCTGTCGCTCTGCTGACACTCTCTGAAACTCTCTGACACTCTCAGACACACTCTATCACTCTCCGACACTCTCTGACACTCTCTATCACTCTCTGAGACTCTCTGACACTCTCAGAATCATTCTCTCACTCTCTGAAACTCTCAGACACTCTCTATCACTCTCTGACACTCCCTGACTCACTCTTTCGCTCTCTGACACTCTCTGAAACTCTCTGACACTCTCTGAAACTCTCTGACACTCTCAGACATTCTCTATCACTCTCTGAGACTCTCTGACACTCTCAGAATCTCTCTCTCACTCTCTGAAACTCTCAGACACTCTCTATCACGCTCTGACACTCTCTGACAATCTCAGAATCTCTCTCTCACACTCTGAAAATCTCAGACACTCTCTATCACTCTCTGACAGTCTCTGACACTCTCTGACATTCTCAGACACTCTCTATCACTCTCTGAAACTCTCTATCACTCTCTGACACTCTCTGACACTCTCTATCACTCTCTGACATTCACTGACACTCTCAGACACTCTCTGTCACTCTCGGACACTCTCTATCACACTCTGAAGCTCTCTGACACTCTCAGACACTCTCTATCACTCTCAGCCACTCTCTATCACTCTCTGACACTCTCTGACACTCTCTGACACTCTCTGACACTCTCAGACACTCTCTGACACTCTCAGACACTCTCTATCACACTCTGACACTCACTGACACTCTCACACATTCTCTGTCACTCTCCATCACACTCTCTGTCACTCTCTTTCACTCTCTGACATTCTGACACTCTCAGACACTCTCCGTCACTCTCAGACACTCTCTGTCACTCTCTGTCACTCTCAGACACTCTCAGACACTCTCAGAAACTCTCTATCACACTCTGAAAGTCTCTGACACTCTCTGACACTCTCAGAATCTCTCTCTCACTCTCTGAAACTCTGAGACACTCTCTATCACTCTCTGACACTCTCTATCACTCTCTGACACTCTCTGACACTCTCTATCACTCTCTGACACTCACTGACACTCTCAGACACTCTCTGTCACTCTCAGACACTCTCTATCACACTCTGAAGCTCTCTGACACTCTCAGACACTCTCTATCACTCTCAGCCACTCTCTCACACTCTCTGACACTCTCTGACACTCTCAGACACTCTCAGACACTCTCTGACAATCTCAGACACTCTCTATCACTCTATGACACTCTCTGACACTCTCAGACACTCTCTGACACTCTCTGACACTCTCATACACTCTCTATCAATCTCTATCAATCTCTGACACACTCTGACACACTCTGACACACTCTGACACACTCTGACACTCTCTGACAGTCTCAGACACTCTCTATCACTCTTTGACACACTCTGACAATCTCTGACACTCTCAGACACTCTCAGACACTCTATATCACTCTCTGACACTCACTGACACTCGCAGACACTCTCTGTCACTCTCTGTCACTCTCAGACACCTCAGAAACTCTCTATCACTCTCTGACACTCTCTGACACTCTCTGAAGCTCTCTGACACTCTCTATCACTCTATGAAACTCTCTGACACTCTCTATCACTCTCTATCGCTCTCTGACACTGTCTGACACACTCAGACACTCTCTATCACTCTCTGTCACTCTCAGACACCTCAGAAATTCTCTATCACTCTCTGACACTCTCTGACAGTCTCTGACAGTCTCTGACACTCTCTGACACTCTCAGACAATCACTATCACTCTCTTCCACTCTCTACCACTCTCTGACACTCCGTATCACACTCTGAAACATCTCTGACACTCTCTGGCACTCAATGACACTCTCTGACACTCCCTATCACTATCTACCACTCTCTGACACTCTGTGACACTCTCAGACACTCTCTGACACTCTCTGTCACTCTCTATCACTCTCTGACACTCTCTATCACTCTCTGACACTCTCCATCACTCTCTGACACTCTCTGACACTCTCAGACACTCTCAGACACTCTCTGACACTCTCAGACACTCTCAATCACTCTCTGACTCTCTCTGACACACTCTGTCACTGTCTGACACACTCAGACAATCTCTATCACTCTCCGTCCCTCTCAGACACCTCAGAAACTCTCTATCACTCTCTGACACTCTCTGACACTCTCTGACACTCTCTGACACTCTCGATCAATCTCTATCACTCTCTATCACTCTCTGACACTCTCTGACACTCTCAGACAATCACTATCACTCTCTATTACTCTATGTCACTCTCTGACACTCTATATCACGCTCTGAAACTCTCTGACACTCTCTGACACTCAATGACACTCTCTGACACTCCCTATCACGCTCTATCACTCTCTGACACTCTATGACACTCTCAGACACTCTCTATCACTCTCTATCACCGTCTGACATCTCTATCAATCTTTATCACTCCTTGACCACTCTCGGACACTCCCTATCACTCTCTATCACTCTCTCTCACTCTCTGACGCTCTATGACACTCTCTGACACTCTCTGACAATCTCAGACACTCTCAGACACTCTCTATCACACTCTGACACTCACTGACACTCTCAGACATTCTCTGTCACTCTCAGACACTCTCTGTCACTCTCTATCACTCTCTGACACTCTCTGAAACTCACTGACACTCTCAGACACTCTCTATCACTCTCTGACACTCTCTGACACTCTCAGAATCTCTCTCTCACTCTCTGAAACTCTCAGACACTCTCTATCACTCTCTGACAGTCTCTGACACTCTCTGACATTCTCAGACACTCTCTATCACTCTCTGAAACTCTCTATCACTCTCTGACACTCTCTGACACTCTCTATCACTCTCTGACATTCACTGACACTCTCAGACACTCTCTCTCACTCTCAGACACTCTCTATCACACTCTGAAGCTCTCTGACACTCTCAGACACTCTCTATCACTCTCAGCCACTCTCTATCACTCTCTGACACTCTCTGACACTCTCAGACACTCCCTGACACTCTCAGACACTCTCTATCACTCTCTGACACTCTCTGACACTCTCAGACACTCTCTGACACTCTCACATTCTCTATCACTCTCTATCACTCTCCGACACACTATATCACTTTCTGAAACTCTCTGACTCTCTCTGACACTCAATGACACTCTCTGACACTCCCTATCACTCTCTATCACTCTCTATCACTCTCTGACACTCTCCATCAATCTTTATCACTCTCTGACACTCTCAGAAACTCTCTATCACTCTCTCTCACTCTCTGACGCTCTCTGACACTCTCTGACAATCTCAGACACTCTCAGACACTCTCTATCACACTCTGACACTCACTGACACTCTCACACATTCTCTGTCACTCTCTATCATTCTCTGACACTCTCTATCACTCTCTGACACTCTCTGTCACTCTCTGTCACTCTCAGACACTCTCAGACACTCTCTATCACTCTCTGACACTCTCTGACAATCTCAGAATCTCTCTCTCACACTCTGAAAATCTCAGACACTCTCTATCACTCTCTGACAGTCTCTGACACTCTCTGACATTCTCAGACACTCTCTATCACTCTCTGAAACTCTCTATCACTCTCTGACACTCTCTGACACTCTCTATCACTCTCTGACATTCACTGACACTCTCAGACACTCTCTGTCACTCTCGGAATCTCTCTATCACACTCTGAAGCTCTCTGACACTCTCAGACACTCTCTATCACTCTCAGCCACTCTCTATCACTCTCTGACACTCTCTGACACTCTCTGACACTCTCAGACACTCTCTGACACTCTCAGACACTCTCTATCACACTCTGACACTCACTGACACTCTCACACATTCTCTGTCACTCTCCATCACACTCTCTGTCACTCTCTATCACTCTCTGACATTCTGACACTCTCAGACACTCTCCGTCACTCTCAGACACTCTCTGTCACTCTCTGTCACTCTCAGACACTCTCTATCACACTCTGAAAGTCTCTGACAATCTCTGACACTCTCATACACTCTCTATCAATCTCTATCAATCTCTGACACACTCTGACACACTCTGACACACTCTGACACTCTCTGACAGTCTCAGACACTCTCTATCACTCTTTGACACACTCTGACAATCTCTGACACTCTCAGACACTCTCAGACACTCTATATCACTCTCTGACACTCACTGACACTCGCAGACACTCTCTGTCACTCTCTGTCACTCTCAGACACCTCAGAAACTCTCTATCACTCTCTGACACTCTCTGACACTCTCTGACGCTCTCTGACACTCTCTATCACTCTATGAAACTCTCTGACACTCTCTATCACTCTCTATCGCTCTCTGACACTGTCTGACACACTCAGACACTCTCTATCACTCTCTGTCACTCTCAGACAGCTCAGAAATTCTCTATCACTCTCTGACACTCTCTGACAGTCTCTGACAGTCTCTGACACTCTCTGACACTCTCAGACAATCACTATCACTCTCTTCCACTCTCTACCACTCTCTGACACTCCGTATCACACTCTGAAACATCTCTGACACTCTCTGACACTCAATGACACTCTCTGACACTCCCTATCACTATCTACCACTCTCTGACACTCTGTGACACTCTCAGACACTCTCTGACACTCTCAGACACTCTCTGTCACTCTCTATCACTCTCTGACACTCTCTATCACTCTCTGACACTCTCTATCACTCTCTGACACTCTCCATCACTCTCTGACACTCTCTGACACTCTCAGACACTCTCAGACACTCTCAGACACTCTCTGACACTCTCAGACACTCTCAATCACTCTCTGACTCTCTCTGACACACTCTGTCACTGTCTGACACACTCAGACAATCTCTATCACTCTCTGTCCCTCTCAGACACCTCAGAAACTCTCTATCACTCTCTGACACTCTCTGACACTCTCTGACACTCTCGATCAATCTCTATCACTCTCTATCACTCTCTGACACTCTCTGACACTCTCAGACAATCACTATCACTCTCTATTACTCTATGTCACTCTCTGACACTCTATATCACGCTCTGAAACTCTCTGACACTCTCTGACACTCAATGACACTCTCTGACACTCCCTATCACGCTCTATCACTCTCTGACACTCTCTGACACTCTCAGACACCCTCTATCACTCTCTATCACCGTCTGACATCTCTATCAATCTTTATCACTCCTTGACCACTCTGGGACACTCCCTATCACTCTCTATCACTCTCTCTCACTCTCTGACGCTCTCTGACACTCTCTGACACTCTCTGACAATCTCAGACACTCTCAGACACTCTCTATCACACTCTGACACTCACTGACACTCTCAGACATTCTCTGTCACTCTCAGACACTCTCTGTCACTCTCTATCACTCTCTGACACTCTCTGAAACTCACTGACACTCTCAGACACTCTCTATCACTCTCTGACACTCTCTGACACTCTCAGAATCTCTCTCTCACTCTCTGAAACTCTCAGACACTCTCTATCACTCTCTGACACTCTCTGACACTCTCCGAATCTCTCTCTCACTCTCTGAAACTCTCAGACACTCTCTATCACTCTCTGACAGTCTCTGACACTCTCTGACATTCTCAGACACTCTCTATCACTCTCTGACACTCTCTATCACTCTCTGACATTCACTGACACTCTCAGACACTCTCTGTCACTCTCAGACACTCTCTATCACTCTCTGAAGCTCTCTGACACTCTCAGACACTCTCTATCACTCTCAGCCACTCTCTATCACTCTCTGACACTCTCTGACACTCTCAGACACTCCCTGACACTCTCAGACACTCTCTATCACTCTCTGACACTCTCTGACACTCTCTGACACTCTCACATTCTCTATCACTCTCTATCACTCTCCGACACACTATATCACTTTCTGAAACTCTCTGACTCTCTCTGACACTCAATGACACTCTCTGACACTCCCTATCACTCTCTATCACTCTCTATCACTCTCTGACACTCTCCATCAATCTTTATCACTCTCTGACACTCTCAGAAACTCTCTATCACTCTCTCTCACTCTCTGACGCTCTCTGACACTCTCTGACAATCTCAGACACTCTCAGACACTCTCTATCACACTCTGACACTCACTGACACTCTCACACATTCTCTGTCACTCTCTATCACTCTCTGACACTCTCTATCACTCTCTGACACTCTGACACTCTCAGAAACTCTCCGTCACTCTCAGACACTCTCTGTCACTCTCTGTCACTCTCAGACACTCTCAGACACTCTCTATCACTCTCTGACACTCTCTGACAATCTCAGAATCTCTCTCTCACACTCTGAAAATCTCAGACACTCTCTATCACTCTCTGACAGTCTCTGACACTCTCTGACATTCTCAGACACTCTCTATCACTCTCTGAAACTCTCTATCACTCTCTGACACTCTCTGACACTCTCTATCACTCTCTGACATTCACTGACACTCTCAGACACTCTCTGTCACTCTCGGACACTCTCTATCACACTCTGAAGCTCTCTGACACTCTCAGACACTCTCTATCACTCTCAGCCACTCTCTATCACTCTCTGACACTCTCTGACACTCTCTGACACTCTCTGACACTCTCAGACACTCTCTGACACTCTCAGACACTCTCTATCACACTCTGACACTCACTGACACTCTCACACATTTTCTGTCACTCTCCATCACACTCTCTGTCACTCTCTATCACTCTCTGACATTCTGACACTCTCAGACACTCTCCGTCACTCTCAGACACTCTCTGTCACTCTCTGTCACTCTCAGACACTCTCTATCACACTCTGAAAGTCTCTGACACTCTCTCTCACTCTCTGAAACTCTGAGACACTCTCTATCACTCTCTGACACTCTCTATCACTCTCTGACACTCTCTGACACTCTCTATCACTCTCTGACACTCACTGACACTCTCAGACACTCTCTGTCACTCTCAGACACTCTCTATCACACTCTGAAGCTCTCTGACACTCTCAGACACTCTCTATCACTCTCAGCCACTCTCTGACACTCTCTGACACTCTCTGACACTCTCAGACACTCTCAGACACTCTCTGACAATCTCAGACACTCTCTATCACTCTATGACACTCTCTGACACTCTCAGACACTCTCTGACACTCTCATACACTCTCTATCAATCTCTATCAATCTCTGACACACTCTGACACACTCTGACACACTCTGACACTCTCTGACAGTCTCAGACACTCTCTATCACTCTTTGACACACTCTGACAATCTCTGACACTCTCAGACACTCTCAGACACTCTATATCACTATCTGACACTCACTGACACTCGCAGACACTCTCTGTCACTCTCTGTCACTCTCAGACACCTCAGAAACTCTCTATCACTCTCTGACACTCTCTGACACTCTCTGACGCTCTCTGACACTCTCTATCACTCTATGAAACTCTCTGACACTCTCTATCACTCTCTATCGCTCTCTGACACTGTCTGACACACTCAGACACTCTCTATCACTCTCTGTCACTCTCAGACAGCTCAGAAATTCTCTATCACTCTCTGACACTCTCTGACAGTCTCTGACAGTCTCTGACACTCTCTGACACTCTCAGACAATCACTATCACTCTCTTCCACTCTCTACCACTCTCTGACACTCCGTATCACACTCTGAAACATCTCTGACACTCTCTGACACTCAATGACACTCTCTGACACTCCCTATCACTATCTACCACTCTCTGACACTCTGTGACACTCTCAGACACTCTCTGACACTCTCAGACACTCTCTGTCACTCTCTATCACTCTCTGACACTCTCTATCACTCTCTGACACTCTCTATCACTCTCTGACACTCTCCATCACTCTCTGACACTCTCTGACACTCTCAGACACTCTCAGACACTCTCAGACACTCTCTGACACTCTCAGACACTCTCAATCACTCTCTGACTCTCTCTGACACACTCTGTCACTGTCTGACACACTCAGACAATCTCTATCACTCTCTGTCCCTTTCAGACACCTCAGAAACTCTCTATCACTCTCTGACACTCTCTGACACTCTCTGACACTCTCGATCAATCTCTATCACTCTCTATCACTCTCTGACACTCTCTGACACTCTCAGACAATCACTATCACTCTCTATTACTCTATGTCACTCTCTGACACTCTATATCACGCTCTGAAACTCTCTGACACTCTCTGACACTCAATGACACTCTCTGACACTCCCTATCACGCTCTATCACTCTCTGACACTCTCTGACACTCTCAGACACCCTCTATCACTCTCTATCACCGTCTGACATCTCTATCAATCTTTATCACTCCTTGACCACTCTGGGACACTCCCTATCACTCTCTATCACTCTCTCTCACTCTCTGACGCTCTCTGACACTCTCTGACACTCTCTGACAATCTCAGACACTCTCAGACACTCTCTATCACACTCTGACACTCACTGACACTCTCAGACATTCTCTGTCACTCTCAGACACTCTCTGTCACTCTCTATCACTCTCTGACACTCTCTGAAACTCACTGACACTCTCAGACACTCTCTATCACTCTCTGACACTCTCTGACACTCTCAGAATCTCTCTCTCACTCTCTGAAACTCTCAGACACTCTCTATCACTCTCTGACACTCTCTGACACTCTCCGAATCTCTCTCTCACTCTCTGAAACTCTCAGACACTCTCTATCACTCTCTGACAGTCTCTGACACTCTCTGACATTCTCAGACACTCTCTATCACTCTCTGAAACTCTCTATCACTCTCTGACACTCTCTGACACTCTCTATCACTCTCTGACATTCACTGACACTCTCAGACACTCTCTGTCACTCTCAGACACTCTCTATCACTCTCTGAAGCTCTCTGACACTCTCAGACACTCTCTATCACTCTCAGCCACTCTCTATCACTCTCTGACACTCTCTGACACTCTCAGACACTCCCTGACACTCTCAGACACTCTCTATCACTCTCTGACACTCTCTGACACTCTCTGACACTCTCACATTCTCTATCACTCTCTATCACTCTCCGACACACTATATCACTTTCTGAAACTCTCTGACTCTCTCTGACACTCAATGACACTCTCTGACACTCCCTATCACTCTCTATCACTCTCTATCACTCTCTGACACTCTCCATCAATCTTTATCACTCTCTGACACTCTCAGAAACTCTCTATCACTCTCTCTCACTCTCTGACGCTCTCTGACACTCTCTGACAATCTCAGACACTCTCAGACACTCTCTATCACACTCTGACACTCACTGACACTCTCACACATTCTCTGTCACTCTCTATCACTCTCTGACACTCTCTATCACTCTCTGACACTCTGACACTCTCAGACACTCTCCGTCACTCTCAGACACTCTCTGTCACTCTCTGTCACTCTCAGACACTCTCAGAAACTCTCTATCACTCTCTGACACTCTCTGACAATCTCAGAATCTCTCTCTCACACTCTGAAAATCTCAGACACTCTCTATCACTCTCTGACAGTCTCTGACACTCTCTGACATTCTCAGACACTCTCTATCACTCTCTGAAACTCTCTATCACTCTCTGACACTCTCTGACACTCTCTATCACTCTCTGACATTCACTGACACTCTCAGACACTCTCTGTCACTCTCGGACACTCTCTATCACACTCTGAAGCTCTCTGACACTCTCAGACACTCTCTATCACTCTCAGCCACTCTCTATCACTCTCTGACACTCTCTGACACTCTCAGACACTCTCTGACACTCTCAGACACTCTCTATCACACTCTGACACTCACTGACACTCTCACACATTCTCTGTCACTCTCCATCACACTCTCTGTCACTCTCTATCACTCTCTGACATTCTGACACTCTCAGACACTCTCCGTCACTCTCAGACACTCTCTGTCACTCTCTGTCACTCTCAGACACTCTCTATCACACTCTGAAAGTCTCTGACACTCTCTGACACTCTCAGAATCTCTCTCTCACTCTCTGAAACTCTGAGACACTCTCTATCACTCTCTGACACTCTCTATCACTCTCTGACACTCTCTGACACTCTCTATCACTCTCTGACACTCACTGACACTCTCAGACACTCTCTGTCACTCTCAGACACTCTCTATCACACTCTGAAGCTCTCTGACACTCTCAGACACTCTCTATCACTCTCAGCCACTCTCTGACACTCTCTGACACTCTCTGACACTCTCAGACACTCTCAGACACTCTCTGACAATCTCAGACACTCTCTATCACTCTATGACACTCTCTGACACTCTCAGACACTCTCTGACATTCTCTGACACTCTCATACACTCTCTATCAATCTCTATCAATCTCTGACACACTCTGACACACTCTGACACACTCTGACACACTCTGACACTCTCTGACAGTCTCAGACACTCTCTATCACTCTTTGACACACTCTGACAATCTCTGACACTCTCAGACACTCTCAGACACTCTATATCACTCTCTGACACTCACTGACACTCGCAGACACTCTCTGTCACTCTCTGTCACTCTCAGACACCTCAGAAACTCTCTATCACTCTCTGACACTCTCTGACACTCTCTGACGCTCTCTGACACTCTCTATCACTCTATGAAACTCTCTGACACTCTCTATCACTCTCTATCGCTCTCTGACACTGTCTGACACACTCAGACACTCTCTATCACTCTCTGTCACTCTCAGACACCTCAGAAATTCTCTATCACTCTCTGACACTCTCTGACAGTCTCTGACAGTCTCTGACACTCTCTGACACTCTCAGACAATCACTATCACTCTCTTCCACTCTCTACCACTCTCTGACACTCCGTATCACACTCTGAAACATCTCTGACACTCTCTGACACTCAATGACACTCTCTGACACTCCCTATCACTATCTACCACTCTCTGACACTCTGTGACACTCTCAGACACTCTCTGACACTCTCAGACACTCTCTGTCACTCTCTATCACTCTCTGACACTCTCTATCACTCTCTGACACTCTCCATCACTCTCTGACACTCTCTGACACTCTCAGACACTCTCAGACACTCTCAGACACTCTCTGACACTCTCAGACACTCTCAATCACTCTCTGACTCTCTCTGACACACTCTGTCACTGTCTGACACACTCAGACAATCTGTATCACTCTCTGTCCCTCTCAGACACCTCAGAAACTCTCTATCACTCTCTGACACTCTCTGACACTCTCTGACACTCTCTGACACTCTCGATCAATCTCTATCACTCTCTATCACTCTCTGACACTCTCTGACACTCTCAGACAATCACTATCACTCTCTATTACTCTATGTCACTCTCTGACACTCTATATCACGCTCTGAAACTCTCTGACACTCTCTGACACTCAATGACACTCTCTGACACTCCCTATCACGCTCTATCACTCTCTGACACTCTCTGACACTCTCAGACACTCTCTATCACTCTCTATCACCGTCCGACATCTCTATCAATCTTTATCACTCCTTGACCACTCTCGGACACTCCCTATCACTCTCTATCACTCTCTCTCACTCTCTGACGCTCTCTGACACTCTCTGACACTCTCTGACAATCTCAGACACTCTCAGACACTCTCTATCACACTCTGACACTCACTGACACTCTCAGACATTCTCTGTCACTCTCAGACACTCTCTGTCACTCTCTATCACTCTCTGACACTCTCTGAAACTCACTGACACTCTCAGACACTCTCTATCACTCTCTGACACTCTCTGACACTCTCAGAATCTCTCTCTCACTCTCTGAAACTCTCAGACACTCTCTATCACTCTCTGACAGTCTCTGACACTCTCTGACATTCTCAGACACTCTCTATCACTCTCTGAAACTCTCTATCACTCTCTGACACTCTCTGACACTCTCTATCACTCTCTGACATTCACTGACACTCTCAGACACTCTCTGTCACTCTCAGACACTCTCTATCACACTCTGAAGCTCTCTGACACTCTCAGACACTCTCTATCACTCTCAGCCACTCTCTATCACTCTCTGACACTCTCTGACACTCTCAGAAACTCCCTGACACTCTCAGACACTCTCTATCACTCTCTGACACTCTCTGACACTCTCAGACACTCTCTGACACTCTCACATTCTCTATCACTCTCTATCACTCTCCGACACACTATATCACTTTCTGAAACTCTCTGACTCTCTCTGACACTCAATGACACTCTCTGGCACTCCCTATCACTCTTTATCACTCTCTGACACTCTCTGACACTCTCAGACACTCTCGATCACTCTCTATCACTCTCTGACACTCTCCATCAATCTTTATCACTCTCTGACACTCTCAGAAACTCTCTATCACTCTCTCTCACTCTCTGACGCTCTCTGACACTCTCTGACAATCTCAGACACTCTCAGACACTCTCTATCACACTCTGACACTCACTGACACTCTCACACATTCTCTGTCACTCTCTATCACTCTCTGACACTCTCTATCACTCTCTGACACTCTGACACTCTCAGACACTCTCCGTCACTCTCAGACACTCTCTGTCACTCTCTGTCACTCTCAGACACTCTCAGACACTCTCAGAATCTCTCTATCACACTCTGAAAGTCTCTGACACTCTCTGACACTCTCAGAATCTCTCTCTCACTCTCTGAAACTCTCAGACACTCTCTATCACTCTCTGACACTCTCTATCACTCTCTGACACTCTCTGACACTCTCTATCACTCTCTGACACTCACTGACACTCTCAGACACTCTCTGTCACTCTCTGACACTCTCTATTACTCTCTGACATTCTCAAACACTCTCCATCACTCTCTGACATTCACTGACACTATCAGACACTCTCTGTCACTCTCAGACACTCTCTATCACACTCTGAAGCTCTCTGACACTCTCAGACACTCTCTATCACTCTCCATGACTCTCTGACACTCTCTGACACTCTCTGACACTCTCAGACACTCTCAGACACTCTCTGACAATCTCAGACACTCTCTATCACTCTATGACACTCTCTGACACTCTCAGACACTCTCTGACACTCTCATACACTCTCTATCAATCTCTATCACTCTCTGACACACTCTGACACACTCTGACACTCTCTGACTGTCTCAGACACTCTCTATCACTCTTTGACACACTCTGACAATCTCTGACACTCTCAGACACTCTCTATCACTATCAGACACTCTCTGTCACTGTCTGACACACTCAGACACTCTCTATCAATCTCTATCACTCTCTGACACTCTCTGACACTTTCAGACAATCACTATCACTCTCTATCACTCTCTATCACTCTCTGACACTCTATATCACTCTCTGAAACTCTCTGACACTCTCTGACACTCAATGACACTCAATGACACTCCCTATCACTCTCTATCACTCTCTGACACTCTCTGACACTCTCAGACACTCTCTATCACTCTCTATCACTCTCTGACATCTCTATCAATCTTTATCACTCTCTGACACTCTCTATCACTCTATGACACTCTCTGACACTCTCTATCACTCTCTATCACTCTCTGACACTGTCTGACACACTCAGACACTCTCTATCACTCTCTATCAATCTCTGACACACACTGACAGTCTCTGACACTCTCAGACTCTCTCAGAAACTCTCTGACACTCTCAGACAATCACTATCACTCTCTATCACTCTCTGACACTCTCCGTCACTCTCAGACACTCAATATCACTCTCTATCACTCTATATCACTCTCTGAAACTCTCTGACACTCAATGACACTCTCTGACACTCCCTATCACTCTCGATCACTCTCTGACACTCTCTGACACTCTCAGACACTCTCAGACACTCTCTACCTCTCTCTATCACTCTCTGACACTCTCTGACACGCTCAGAATCTCTCTCTCACTCTCTGAAATTCTCAGACACTCTCTATCACTCTCTGACACTCCCTATCACTCTCTGACATTCTCAGATACTCTCTATCACTCTCTGAAACTCTCTGTCACTCTCTGACACTCTCTGACACTCTCGGACACTCTCTGTCACTCTCTGACACTCACTGACACTCTCAGACACTCTCTATCACTCTCAGACACTCTCAGACACTCTCAATCACTCTCAATCACTCTCTGACACTCTCTGACACTCTCAGACACTCTCTGACACTCTCAGACACTCTCAGACACTCTGTATCAATCTCTATCACTCTCTGACACACTCAGACTCTCTCAGACAGTCTCAATCACACTCAGACACTCTCAGACACTCTCTATCACTCTCTGACACTCTCTGAAACTCTCAGACGCTTTCTGACACTCTCAGACACTCTCTGTCACTCTCTGACACTCTCTGACACTCTCTGACACTCTCAGTCACTCTCTGACACTCTCTATCACTCTCTATCACTCTCTGACACACTCTATCACTCTCTGACACTCTCTGACACTCTCAGACACTCTCAGACACTCTCAGACACTCTCTGACACTGTCAGCCACTCTCAATCACTCTATGACTCTCTCTGAGACACTCTGACACTCTCTGACACTCTCAGACACTCTCTATCACTCTCAGACACTCTCTATCACTCTCTGACACTCTCTATCGCTCTCTGACACTCTCTGACACTCTCTGACACTCTCTGACACTCTCAGACACTCTCTATCACTCTCTGACACTCTCTATCAATCTCTATCACTCTCTGACACACTCTGACAATCTCTGACACTCTCAGACATTCTCAGACACTCTATAAAACTCTCTGACACTCACTGACATTTGCAGACACTCTCTGTCACTCTCAGACACCTCAGTAACTCTCTATCTCTCTCTGACACTCTCTGACACTCTCTGACACTCTCTGACGCTCTCTGACGCTCTCTGACACTCTCTATCACTCTATGACACTCTCTGACACTCTCTATCACTCTCTATCACTCTCAGACACTCTCAGACACTCTCAGACACTCAATCACTCTCAATCACTCTCTGACACTCTCTGACACTCTCAGACACACTTTGACACTCTCAGACACTCTCTAACACTCTGTATCACTCTCTATCACTCTGTGACACTCTCAGACACTCTCTGACACTCTCAGACACTCGCTATCACTCTCTATCACTCTCTGACACTCTCTATCACTCTCTGACACTCTCTGACACTCTCAGACACTCTCAGACACTCTCAGACACTCTCTGACACTCTCAGACACTCTCAATTACTCTCTGACTCTCTCTGAAACACTCTGACACTCTCTGACACTCTCAGACACCCTCTATCACTATCAGACACACTCAGTCACTGTCTGACACACTCAGACACTCTCTATCACTCTCTGTCCCTCTCAGACACCTCAGAAACTCTCTATCACACTCTGACACTCTCTGACACTCTCTATCAATCTCTATCACTCTCTATCACTCTCTGACACTCTCAGACAATCACTATCACTCTCTATCACTCTCTATCACTCTCTGACACTCTATATCACTCTCTGAAACTCTCTGACACTCTCTGACACTCAATGACACTCTCTGACACTCTCTGACACCCTCTGACACTCTCTATCACTCTCTATCACTCTCTGACACTCTCTGACACTCTCAGACACTCTCTATCACTCTCTGACACTCTGACACTCTCAGACACTCTCCGTCTCTCTCAGACACTCTCTGTCACTCTCAGACACTCTCAGACACTCTCAGAAACTCTCAGAAGCTCTCTATCACACTCTGAAACTCTCTATCACTCCCTGACACTCTCTTTCGCTCTCTGAAACTCTCTGACACTCTCTGACACTCTCAGACACTCTCTATCACTCTCTATTACTCTCTGACACTCTCTGACACGCTCAGAATCTCTCTCTCACTCTCTGAAACTCTCAGACACTCTCTATCACTCTCTGACACGCCCTATCACTCTCTGACATTCTCAGATACTCTCTATAACTCTCGGAAACTCTCTATCACTCTCTGACACTCTCTGACACTCTCTGTCACTCTCTGACACTCACTGACACTCTCAGACACTCTCTGACACTCTCAGACACACTCAGACACTCTCTAACACTCTCTATCACTCTCTATCACTCTCAGACACTCTCAGACACTCTCAATCACTCTCTGACACTCTCTGACACTCTCAGACACTCTCTGACACTCTCAGACACTCTCTAAATCTCTGTATCAATCTCTATCACTCTCTGACACTCTCAGACTCTCTCAGACACTCTCAATCACACTCAGACACTCTCATACACTCTCTATCACTCTCAGACACTCTCTATCACTCTCTGACACTCTCTGAAACTCTCAGACGCTTTCTGACACTCTCAGACACTCTCTGTCACTCTCTGAAATTCTCTGACACTCTCAGTCACTCTCTGACACTCTCTGACACTCTCAGACACTCTCAGACACTCTCTGACACTCTCAGCCGCTCTCATTCACTCTCTGACTCTCTCTGAAACACTCTGACACTCTCTGACACTCTCAGACACTCTCTATCACTCTCAGACACTCTCTATCACTCTCTGACACTCTCTATCACTCTCTGACACTATCTGACACTCTCTATCACTCTCTGACACTCTCTATCACTCTCTGACACTCTCTGACACTCTCTGACACTCTCAGACACTCTCTATCACTCTCTGACAATCTCTGACACTCTCAGACATTCTCAGACACTCTATAACACTCTCTGACACTCACTGACATTTGCAGACACTCTCTGTCACTCTCAGACACCTCAGTAACTCTCTATCTCTCTCTGACACTCTCTGACACTCTCTGACACTCTCTGACGCTCTCTGACGCTCTCTGACACTCTCTATCACTCTATGACACTCTCTGACACTCTCTATCACTCTCTATCACTCTCTGGCACTGTCTGACGCACTCAGACACTCTCTATCACTCTCTATCAATCTCTGACACACTCTGACAGTCTCTGACACTCTCACACTCTCTCAGACACTCTCTGACATTCTCTGACACTCTCAGACAATCACTATCACTCTCGATCACTCTCTGACACTCTCTATCACTCTCAGACACTCAATATCACTCTCTATCACTCTCTGACACTCTATATCACTCTCTGAAACTCTCTGACACTCTCTGACACTCAATGACACTCTCTGACACTCCCTATCACTCTCTATCACTCTCTGACACTCTCAGACACTCTCTGACACTCTCAGACACTCTCTAACACTCTCAGACACTCTCTGGCACTCACTGACACTCTCTGACACTCTCAGACACTCTCTGAGACTCTCGAACACTCTATGACACTCTCTGACACTCTCTATCACTCTCTATTACTCTCTGATACACTCTGACACTCTCAGACACATTCAATCACTCTCTATCACTCTCTGACACTCTTTGACACTCTCGATCACTCTTTGACACTCTCTGACACTCTCTATCACTCTCTATTACTCTCTGACACACTCTGACACTCTCTGACACTCTCAGACACTCTCTATCACTCTCTGACACTCTCTGATACTCTCAGACACTCTCTGACACTCTCAGACACGCTCAGACACGCTCTAACACTCTCTATCACTCTCTATCACTCTCATACACTCTCAGACACTCTCAATCACTCTCTGACACTCTCTGACACTCTCAGACACTCTCTATCACTCTCTGACACTCTCTGACACTCTCAGACACACTCAGACACTCTCTAACACTATCTATCACTCTCTATCACTCTCAGACACTCTCAGACACTCTCAAGCACTCTCTGAAACTCTCTGACACTCTCAGACTCTTTCAGACACTCTCAGACACTCTCAGACACTCTCTATCACTCTCAGACACCCTCTATCACTCTCAGACAGTCTCGATCACTCTCTGACACTCTCTGACACTCGCTATCACTCTCTGACACTCTCTGACACTCTCTATCACTCTCTGACACTCTCTGACATTCTCAGACACTCTCTGACACTCTCAGACAGTCTCTATCACTCTCAGACAATCTATCTCACTCTCTGACACTCTCCATCACTCTCTGACACTCTCTGACACTCATAGACACTCTCTGACACTCTCTGACACTCTCTATCACTCTCTGACACCCTCTGACACTCTCTATCACTCTCTATTACTCTCTGACACTCTTTGACACTCTCTATCACTCTATGACAATCTCTGACACACCCTATCACTCTCCATTACTCTCTGACACTCTTTGACACTCTCTCTCACTCTCTGAAACTCTCAGACACTCTCTATCACTCTCTGACATTCTCTATCACTCTGTGACATTCTCAGACACTCTCTATCACTCTCTGAAACTCTCTATCACTCTCTGACACTCTCTATCACTCTCTGACACTCACTGACACTCTCAGACACTCTCTGTCACTCTCAGAAACTCTCTATCACACTCTGAAGCTCTCTGACACTCTCAGACACTCTCCATCACTCTCTGAATCTCTCTGACGCACTCTGACACTCTCTGACACTCACTGACACTCTCAGACACACTCAATCACTCTCGATCACACTCTGACTCTCTCTGGGACTCTCAGACACTCTCTATCACTCTCTGACACTCTCTATCACTCTCTGACATTCTCAGACACTCTCTATCACTCCCTGACACTCTCTATCACTCTCTGACACTCTCTGACACTCTCTGTCACTCTATGATTCTCTCTGACACTGTCTATCACTCTATCACTCTCTGACACTCTCTGACACTCTCCGACGCTCTCAGACACTCTCTATCACTCTCAATCACACTCTGACCCTCTCTGACATTCTCAGACACTCTCAGACACTCTCTATCACTCTCTGGCACTCTCTGACACTCTCTGACACTCTCAGACACAGTCAATCACTCTCTATCACTCTCTGAAACTCTTTGACACTCTCTATCACTCTATGACACTCTCTGACACTCACTATCACTCTTTATTACTCTCTGACACACTCTGACACACTCTGAAACTCTCTGACACTCTCAGACACTCTCTATCACTCTCTGAAACTCTCTGACACTCTCTATCTTTTTCTGACACTCTCTATCACTCTCTATCACTCTCTGACACTCTCAGACACTCTCTGACACTCTCAGACACTCTCTAACACTCTCAGACACTCTCTTACACTCTCAGACACTCTCTGGCACTCACTGACACTCTCTGACACTCTCAGACACTCTCTGAGACTCTCGAACACTCTTTATTACTCACTGACACACTCTGACACATTCTGAAACTCTCTGACACTCTCAGACACTCTCTGACACTCTCAGACACTCTCAGACACTCTCTGACACTCTCAGACACTCTCTAACACTCTCAGACACTCTCTGGCACTCACTGACACTCTCTGACACTCTCAGACACTCTCTGACACTCACTATCACTCTTTATTACTCTCTGACACACTCTGACATACTCTGACACTCCCTGACACTCTCAGACACTCTCTGACACTCTCAGACACTCTCAATCACTCTCTGACTCTCTCTGACACTCTCTGACACTCTCAGACACTCTCTGACACTCTCAGACACTCTCAATCACTCTCTGACTCTCTCTGACACACTCTGACACTCTATATCACTCTCTGAAACTCTCTGACACTCTCTGACACTCTCAGACACTCTCTATCACTCTCTATCACTCTCTGACATCTCTATCAATCTTTATCACTCTCTGACACTCTCTATCACTCTATGACACTCTCTGACACTCTCTGACACTCTCTATCACTCTCTATCACTCTCTGACACTGTCTGACACACTCAGACACTCTCTATCACTCTCTATCAATCTCTGACACACACTGACAGTCTCTGACATTCTCAGACTCTCTCAGAAACTCTCTGACACTCTCAGACAATCACTATCACTCTCTATCACTCTCTGACACTCTCCGTCACTCTCAGACACTCAATATTACTCTCTATCACTCTATATCACTCTCTGAAACTCTCTGACACTCTCTGACACTCAATGACACTCTCTGACACTCCCTATCACTCTCGATCACTCTCTGACACTCTCTGACACTCTCTGACACTCTCAGACACTCTCTGACAAGCTCAGAATCTCTCTCTCACTCTCTGAAATTCTCAGACACTCTCTATCACTCTCTGACACTCCCTATCACTCTCTGACATTCTCAGATACTCTCTATCACTCTCTGAAACTCTCTGTCACTCTCTGACACTCTCTGACACTCTCTGACACTCTCTGTCACTCTCTGACACTCACTGACACTCTCAGACACACTCAATCACTCTCGATCACACTCTGACTCTCTCTGGGACTCTCAGACACTCTCTATCACTCTCTGACACTCTCTATCACTCTCTGACATTCTCAGACACTCTCTATCACTCCCTGACACTCTCTATCACTCTCTGACACTCTCTGACACTCTCTGTCACTCTATGATTCTCTCTGACACTCTCAATCACTCTATCACTCTCTGACACTCTCTGACACTCTCCGACGCTCTCAGACACTCTCTATCACTCTCAATCACACTCTGACCCTCTCTGACATTCTCAGACACTCTCAGACACTCTCTATCACTCTCTGGCACTCTCTGACACTCTCTGACACTCTCAGACACAGTCAATCACTCTCTATCACTCTCTGAAACTCTTTGACACTCTCTATCACTCTATGACACTCTCTGACAGTCACTATCACTCTTTATTACTCTCTGACACACTCTGACACACTCTGAAACTCTCTGACACTCTCAGACACTCTCTATCACTCTCTGAAACTCTCTGACACTCTCTATCTTTTTCTGACACTCTCTATCACTCTCTATCACTCTCTGACACTCTCAGACACTCTCTGACACTCTCAGACACTCTCTAACACTCTCAGACACTCTCTTACACTCTCAGACACTCTCTGGCACTCACTGACACTCTCTGACACTCTCAGACACTCTCTGAGACTCTCGAACACTCTTTACTACTCACTGACACACTCTGACACATTCTGAAACTCTCTGACACTCTCAGACACTCTCTGACACTCTCAGACACTCTCAGACACTCTCTGACACTCTCAGACACTCTCTAACACTCTCAGACACTCTCTGGCACTCACTGACACTCTCTGACACTCTCAGACACTCTCTGACACTCACTATCACTCTTTATTACTCTCTGACACACTCTGACATACTCTGACACTCCCTGACACTCTCAGACACTCTCTGACACTCTCAGACACTCTCAATCACTCTCTGACTCTCTCTGACACTCTCTGACACTCTCAGACACTCTCTGACACTCTCAGACACTCTCAATCACTCTCTGACTCTCTCTGACACACTCTGACACTCTATATCACTCTCTGAAACTCTCTGACACTCTCTGACACTCTCTATCACTCTCTATCACTCTCTGACATCTCTATCAATCTTTATCACTCTCTGACACTCTCTATCACTCTATGACACTCTATGACACTCTCTGACACTCTCTATCACTCTCTATCACTCTCTGACACTGTCTGACACACTCAGACACTCTCTATCACTCTCTATCAATCTCTGACACACGCTGACAGTCTCTGACACTCTCAGACTCTCTCAGAAACTCTCTGACACTCTCAGACAATCACTATCACTCTCTATCACTCTCTGACACTCTCCGTCACTCTCAGACACTCAATATCACTCTCTATCACTCTATATCACTCTCTGAAACTCTCTGACACTCTCTGACACTCAATGACACTCTCTGACACTCCCTATCACTCTCGATCACTCTCTGACACTCTCTGACACTCTCTGACACTCTCAGACACTCTCAGACACTCTCTACCACTCTCTATCACTCTCTGACACTCTCTGACACGCTCAGAATCTCTCTCTCACTCTCTGAAATTCTCAGACACTCTCTATCACTCTCTGACACTCCCTATCACTCTCTGACATTCTCAGATACTCTCTATCACTCTCTGAAACTCTCTGTCACTCTGTGACACTCTCTGACACTCTCTGACACTCTCTGTCACTCTCTGACACTCACTGACACTCTCAGACACTATCTATCACTCTCAGACACTCTCAGACACTCTCAATCACTCTCAATCACTCTCTGACACTCTCTGACACTCTCTGACACTCTCAGACACTCTCTGACACTCTCAGACACTCTCAGACACTCTGTATCAATCTCTATCACTCTCTGACACACTCAGACTCTCTCAGACAGTTTCAATCACACTCAGACACTCTCAGACACTCTCTATCACTCTCAGACACTCTCTATCACTCTCTGACACTCTCTGAAACTCTCTGAAACTCTCAGACACTCTCTGTCACTCTCTGACACTCTCTGACACTCTCAGTCACTCTCTGACACTCTCTATCACTCTCTATCACTCTCTGACCCTCTCTATCACTCTCTGACACTCTCTATCACTCTCTGACACTCTCAGACACTCTCAGACACTCTCTGACACTCTCAGCCACTCTCAATCACTCTATGACTCTCTCTGAGACACTCTGACACTCTCTGACACTCTCAGACACTCTTTATCACTCTCAGACACTCTCTATCACTCTCTGACACTCTCTATCACTCTCTATCACTCTCTGACACTCTCTGACACTCTCTGACACTCTCAGACACTCTCTATCACTCTCTGACACTCTCTATCAATCTCTATCACTCTCTGACACACTCTGACAATCTCTGACACTCTCAGACATTCTCAGACACTCTATAAAACTCTCTGACACTCACTGACTCTTGCAGACACTCTCTGTCACTCTCAGACACCTCAGTAACTCTCTATCTCTCTCTGACACTCTCTGACACTCTCTGACACTCTCTGACGCTCTCTGACGCTCTCTGGCACTCTCTATCACTCTATGACAGTCTCTGACACTCTCTATCACTCTCCATCACTCTCAGACACTCTCAGACACTCAATCACTCTCAATCACTCTCTGACACTCTCTGACACTCTCAGACACACTTTGACACTCTCAGACACTCTCTAACACTCTGTATCACTCTCTATCACTCTGTGACACTCTCAGACACTCTCTGACACTCACAGACACTCTCTATCACTCTCTATCACTCTCTGACACTCTCTATCACTCTCTGACACTCTCTGACACTCTCAGACACTCTCAGACACTCTCTGTCACTCTCAGACACTCTCAATTACTCTCTGACTCTCTCTGACACACTCTGACGCTCTCTGACACTCCCAGACACCCTCTATCACTATCAGACACTCTCAGTCACTGTCTGACACACTCAGACACTCTCTATCACTCTCTGTCCCTCTCAGACATCTCAGAAACTCTCTATCACACTCTGACACTCTCTGACACTCTCTATCAATCTCTATCACTCTCTATCACTCTCTGACACTCTCAGACAATCACTATCACTCTCTATCACTCTCTATCACTCTCTGACACTCTATATCACTCTCTGAAACTCTCTGACACTCTCTGACACTCAATGACACTCTCTGACACTCTCTGACACCCTCTGACACTCTCTATCACTCTCTATCACTCTCTGACACTCTCTGACACTCTCAGACACTCTATATCACTCTCTGACACTCTGACACTCTCAGACACTCTCCGTCTCTCTCAGACACTCTCTGTCACTCTCAGACACTCTCAGACACTCTCAGAAACTCTCAGAAGCTCTCTATCACACTCTGAAACTCTCTATCACTCCCTGACACTCTCTTTCGCTCTCTGAAACTCTCTGACACTCTCTGACACTCTCTATCACTCTCTATTACTCTCTGACACTCTCTGACACGCTCAGAATCACTCTCTCACTCTCTGAAGCTCTCAGACACTCTCTATCACTCTCTGACACTCCCTATCACTCTCTGACATTCTCAGATACTCTCTATCACTCTCGGAAACTCTCTATCACACTCTGACACTCTCTGACACTCTCTGTCACTCTCTGACACTCACTGACACTCTCAGACACTCTCTGACACTCTCAGACACACTCAGACACTCTCTAACACTCTCTATCACGCTCTATCACTCTCAGACACTCTCAGACACTCTCAATCACTCTCAATCGCTCTCTGACACTCTCTGACACTCTCAGACACTCTCTGACACTCTCAGACACTCTCTAACACTGTATCAATCTCTATCACTCTCTGACACTCTCAGACTCTCTCAGACACTCTCAATCACACTCAGACACTCTCAGACACTCTCTATCACTCTCAGACACTCTCTATCACTCTCTGACACTCTCTGAAACTCTCAGACGCTTTCTGACACTCTCAGACACTGTCTGTCACTCTCTGACATTCTCTGACACTCTCAGTCACTCTCTGACACTCTCTATCACTCTCTATCACTCTCTGACACTCTCTATCACTCTCTGACACTCTCTGACACTCTCAGACACTCTCAGACACTCTCTGACACTCTCAGCCGCTCTCAATCACTCTCTGACTCTCTCTGAAACACTCTGACACTCTCTGACACTCTCAGACACTCTCTATCACTCTCTGACACTCTCTATCACTCTCTGACACTCTCTATCACTCTCTGACACTCTCTGACACTCTCTGACACTCTCTGACACTCTCAGACACTCTCTATCACTCTCTGACAATCTCTGACACTCTCAGACATTCTCAGACACTCTATAACACTCTCTGACACTCACTGACACTTGCAGACACTCTCTGTCACTCTCAGACACCTCAGTAACTCTCTATCTCTCTCTGACACTCTCTGACACTCTCTGACACTCTCTGACGCTCTCTGACGCTCTCTGACACTCTCTATCACTCTATGACACTCTCTGACACTCTCTATCACGCTCTGTCACTCTCTGGCACTGTCTGACACACTCAGACACTCTCTATCACTCTCTATCAATCTCTGACACACTCTGACAGTCTCTGACACTCTCACACTCTCTCAGACACTCTCTGACATTCTCTGACACTCTCAGACAATCACTATCACTCTCTATCACTCTCTGACACTCTCTATCACTCTCAGACACTCAATATCACTCTCTATCACTCTCTGACACTCTATATCACTCTCTGAAACTCTCTGACACTCTCTGACACTCAATGACACTCTCTGACACTCCCTATCATTCTCTATCACTCTCTGACACTCTCAGACACTCTCTGACACTCTCAGACACTCTCTAACACTCTCAGACACTCTCTGGCACTCACTGACACTCTCTGACACTCTCAGACACTCTCTGAGACTCTCGAACACACTATGACACTCTCTGACACTCTCTATCACTCTCTATTACTCTCTGACACACTCTGACACTCTCAGACACATTCAATCACTCTCTATCACTCTCTGACACTCTTTGACACTCTCGATCACTCTTTGACACTCTCTGACACTCTCTATCACTCTCTATTACTCTCTGACACACTCTGACACTCTCTGACACTCTCATACACTCTCTATCACTCTCTGACACTCTCTGATACTCTCAGACACTCTCTGACACTCTCAGACACACTCAGACACTCTCTAACACTCTCTATCACTCTCTATCACTCTCTATCACTCTCAGACACTCTCAGACACTTCAATCACTCTCTGACACTCACTGACACTCTCAGACACTCTCTGACACTCTCAGACACACTCAGACACTCTCCAACACTCTCTATCACTCTCTATCACTCTCTGACACTCTCTATCACTCTCTGACACTCTCTGACACTCTCAGACACTCTCTATCACTCTCTGACACTCTCTATCAATCTCTATCACTCTCTGACACACTCTGACACTCTCAGACATTCTCAGACACTCTATAAAACTCTCTGACACTCACTGACACTTGCAGACACTCTCTGTCACTCTCAGACACCTCAGTAACTCTCTATCTCTCTCTGACACTCTTGACAGTCTCTGACGCTCTCTGACGCTCTCTGACACTCTCTATCACTCTATGACACTCTCTGACACTCTCTATCACTCTCTATCACTCTCAGACACTCTCAGACACTCTCAGACACTCAATCACTCTCAATCACTCTCTGACACTCTCTGACACTCTCTGACACTCTCAGACACACTTTGACACTCTCAGACACTCTCTGACACTCTCAGACACTCTCTATCACTCTCTATCACTCTCTGACACTCTCTATCACTCTCTGACACTCTCTGACACTCTCAGACACTCTCTGACACTCTCAGACACTCTCAATTACTCTCTGACTCTCTCTGACACACTCTGACACTCTCTGACACTCTCAGACACCCTCTATCACTATCAGACACTCTCAGTCACTGTCTGACACACTCAGACACTCTCTATCACTCTCTGTCCCTCTCAGACACCTCAGAAACTCTCTATCACACTCTGACACTCTCTGACACTCTCTATCAATCTCTATCACTCTCTATCACTCTCTGACACTCTCAGACACTCTCTGACACTCTCAGACACTCTCTAACACTCTCAGACACTCTCTGGCACTCACTGACACTCTCTGACACTCTCAGACACTCTCTGAGACTCTCGAACACTCTATGACACTCTCTGACACTCTCTATCACTCTCTATTACTCTCTGACACACTCTGACACTCTCAGACACATTCAATCACTCTCTATCACTCTCTGACACTCTTTGACACTCTCGATCACTCTTTGACACTCTCTGACACTCTCTATCACTCTCTATTACTCTCTGACACACTCTGACACTCTCTGACACTCTCAGTAACTCTCTATCTCTCTCTGACACTCTCTGACACTCTCTGACGCTCTCTGACGCTCTCTGACACTCTCTATCACTCTATGACACTCTCTGACACTCTCTATCACTCTCTATCACTCTCAGACACTCTCAGACACTCTCAGACACTCAATCACTCTCAATCACTCTCTGACACTCTCTGACACTCTCAGACACACTTTGACACTCTCAGACACTCTCTAACACTCTGTATCACTCTCTATCACTCTGTGACACTCTCAGACACTCTCTGACACTCTCAGACACTCTCTATCACTCTCTATCACTCTCTGACACTCTCTATCACTCTCTGACACTCTCTGACACTCTCAGACACTCTCTGACACTCTCAGACACTCTCAATTACTCTCTGACTCTCTCTGACACACTCTGACACTCACTGACACTCTCAGACACCCTCTATCACTATCAGACACTCTCAGTCACTGTCTGACACACTCAGAGACTCTCTATCACTCTATGTCCCTCTCAGACACCTCAGAAACTCTCTATCACACTCTGACACTCTCTGACACTCTCTATCAATCTCTATCACTCTCTATCACTCTCTGACACTCTCAGACAATCACTATCACTCTCTATCACTCTCTATCACTCTCTGACACTCTATATCACTCTCTGAAACTCTCTGACACTCTCTGACACTCAATGACACTCTCTGACACCCTCTGACACTCTCTATCACTCTCTATCACTCTCTGACACTCTCTGACACTCTCAGACACTCTCTATCACTCTCTGACACTCTGACACTCTCAGACACTCTCCGTCTCTCTCAGACACTCTCTGTCACTCTCAGACACTCTCAGACACTCTCAGAAACTCTCAGAAGCTCTCTATCACACTCTGAAACTCTCTATCACTCCCTGACACTCTCTTTCGCTCTCTGAAACTCTCTGACACTCTCTGACACTCTCAGACACTCTCTATCACTCTCTATTACTCTCTGACACTCTCTGACACGCTCAGAATCTCTCTCTCACTCTCTGAAACTCTCAGACACTCTCTATCACTCTCTGACACTCCCTATCACTCTCTGACATTCTCAGATACTCTCTATCACTCTCGGAAACTCTCTATCACTCTCTGACACTCTCTGACACTCTCTGTCACTCTCTGACACTCACTGACACTCTCAGACACTCACTGACACTCTCTGTCACTCTCAGACACTCTCTATCACTCTCAGACACTCTCTATCACTCTCTGACACTCTCTATCACTCTCTGACACTCTCTGACACTCTCTATCACTCTCTGACACTCTCTATCACTCTCTGACACTCTCTGACACTCTCTGACACTCTCTGACACTCTCAGACACTCTCTATCACTCTCTGACAATCTCTGAAACTCTCAGACATTCTCAGACACTCTATAACACTCTCTGACACTCACTCACACTTGCAGACACTCTCTGTCACTCTCAGACACCTCAGTAACTCTCTATCTCTCTCAGACACTCTCAGACACTCTCTGACACTCTCTGACGCTCTCTGACGCTCTCTGACACTCTCTATCACTCTCTGACACTCTCTATCACTCTCTATTACTCTCTGACACACTCTGACACTCTCAGACACATTCAATCACTCTCTATCACTCTCTGACACTCATTGACACTCTCGATCACTCTTTGACACTCTCTGACACTCTCTATCACTCTCTCTTACTCTCTGACACACTCTGACACTCTCTGACACTCTCAGACACTCTCTATCACTCTCTGACACTCTCTGATACTCTCAGACACTCTCTGACACTCTCAGACACACTCAGACACGCTCTAACACTCTCTATCACTCTCTATCACTCTCAGACACTCTCTGACACTCTCTATCACTCTCTATCACTCTCTGAAACTCTCTGACACTCTCAGACACTCTCTATCACTCTCTATTACTCTCTGACACTCTCTGACACGCTCAGAATCTCTCTCTCACTCTCTGAAACTCTCAGACACTCTCTATCACTCTCTGACACTCCCTATCACTCTCTGACATTCTCAGATACTCTCTATCACACTCGGAAACTCTCTATCACTCTCTGACACTCTCTGACACTCTCTGTCACTCTCTGACACTCACTGACACTCTCAGACCCTCACTGACACTCTCAGACACACTCAGACACTCTCTAACACTCTCTATCACTCTCAATCACTCTCTGACACTCTCTGACACTCTCAGACACTCTCTGACACTCTCAGACACTCTCTAACACTCTGTATCAATCTCTATCACTCTCTGACACTCTCAGACTCTCTCAGACACTCTCAATCACACTCAGACACTCTCAGACACTCTCTATCACTCTCAGACACTCTCTATCACTCTCTGACACTCTCTGAAACTCTCAGACGCTTTCTGACACTCTCAGACACTGTCTGTCACTCTCTGACATTATCTGACACTCTCAGTCACTCTCTGACACTCTCTATCACTCTCTATCACTCTCTGACACTCTCTATCACTCTCTGACACTCTCAGACACTCTCAGACACTCTCTGACACTCTCAGCCGCTCTCAATCACTCTCTGACTCTCTCTGAAACACTCTGACACTCTCTGACACTCTCAGACACTCTCTATCACTCTCTGACACTCTCTATCACTCTCTGACACTCTCTATCACTCTCTGACACACTCTGACACTCTCTGACACTCTCTGACCCTCTCAGACACTCTCTATCACTCTCTGACAATCTCTGACACTCTCAGACATTCTCAGACACTCTATAACACTCTCTGACACTCACTGACACTTGCAGACACTCTCTGTCACTCTCAGACACCTCAGTAACTCTCTATCTCTCTCTGACACTCTCTGACACTCTCTGACACTCTCTGACGCTCTCTGACGCTCTCTGACACTCTCTATCACTCTATGACACTCTCTGACACTCTCTATCACGCTCTATCACTCTCTGGCACTGTCTGACACACTCAGACACTCTCTATCACTCTCTATCAATCTCTGACACACTCTGACAGTCTCTGACACTCTCACACTCTCTCAGACACTCTCTGACATTCTCTGACACTCTCAGACAATCACTATCACTCTCTATCACTCTCTGACACTCTCTATCACTCTCAGACACTCAATATCACTCTCTATCACTCTCTGACACTCTATATCACTCTCTGAAACTCTCTGACACTCTCTGACACTCAATGACACTCTCTGACACTCCCTATCACTCTCTATCACTCTCTGACACTCTGACACTCTCAGACACTCTCTAACACTCTCAGACACTCTCTGGCACTCACTGACACTCTCTATCACTCTCTGACACTCTCTGACACTCTCAGACACTCTCTATCACTCTCTGACACTCTGACACTCTCAGACACTCTCCGTCTCTCTCAGACACCCTCTGTCACTCTCAGACACTCTCAGACACTCTCAGAAACTCTCAGAAGCTCTCTATCACACTCTGAAACTCTCTATCACTCCCTGACACTCTCTTTCTCTCTCTGAAACTCTCTGACACTCTCTGACACTCTCAGACACTCTCTATCACTCTCTATTACTCTCTGACACTCTCTGACACGCTCAGAATCTCTCTCTCACTCTCTGAAACTCTCAGACACTCTCTATCACTCTCTGACACTCCCTATCACTCTCTGACATTCTCAGAAACTCTCTATCACTCTCGGAAACTCTCTATCACTCTCTGACACTCTCTGACACTCTCTGTCACTCTCTGACACTCACTGACACTCTCAGACACTCACTGACACTCTCAGACACACTCAGACATCCTCTAACACTCTCTATCACTCTCAATCACTCTCTGACACTCTCTGGCACTCTCTGCCACTCTCTGACACTCTCTGACACTCTCTAACACTCTGTATCAATCTCTATCACTCTCTGACACTCTCAGACTCTCTCAGACACTCTCAATCACACTCAGACACTCTCAGACACTCTCTATCACTCTCAGACACTCTCTATCCCTCTCTGACACTCTCTGAAACTCTCAGACGCTTTCTGACACTCTCAGACACTGTCTGTCACTCTCTGACATTATCTGACACTCTCTATCACTCTCTATCACTCTCTGACACTCTCTATCACTCTCTGACACTCTCAGACACTCTCAGACACTCTCAGCCGCTCTCAATCACTCTCTGACTCTCTCTGAAACATTCTGACACTCTCTGACACTCTCAGACACTCTCTATCACTCTCAGACCCTCTCCATCACTCTCTGACACTCTCTATCACTCTCTGACACTCTCTGACACTCTCTGACACTCTCAGACACTCTCTATCACTCTCTGACAATCTCTGACACTCTCAGACATTCTCAGACACTCTATAACACTCTCTGACACTCACTGACACTTGCAGACACTCTCTGTCACTCTCAGACACCTCAGTAACTCTCTATCTCTCTCTGACACTCTCTGACACTCTCTGACACTCTCTGACGCTCTCTGACGCTCTCTGACACTCTCTATCACTCTATGACACACTCTGACAGTCTCTGACACTCTCACACTCTCTCAGACACTCTCTGACATTCTCTGACACTCTCAGACAATCACTATCACTCTCTATCACTCTCTGACACTCTCTATCACTCTCAGACACTCAATATCACTCTCTATCACTCTCTGACACTCAATATCACTCTCTGAAACTCTCTGACACTCTCTGACACTCAATGACACTCTCTGACACTCCCTATCACTCTCTATCACTCTCTGACACTCTCAGACACTCTCTGACACTCTCAGACACTCTCTAACACTCTCATACACTCTCTGGCACTCACTGACACTCTCTGACACTCTCAGACACTCTCTGAGACTCTCGAACACTCTATGACACTCTCTGACACTCTCTATCACTCTCTATTACTCTCTGACACACTCTGACACTCTCAGACACATTCAATCACTCTCTATCACTCTCTGACACTCTTTGACACTCTCGATCACTCTTTGACACTCTCTGACACTCTCTATCACTCTCTATTACTCTCTGACACACTCTGACACTCTCTGACACTCTCAGACACTCTCTATCACTCTCTGACACTCTCTGATACACTCAGACACTCTCTGACACTCTCAGACACACTCAGATACGCTCTAACACTCTCTATCACTCTCTATCACTCTCAGACACTCTCAGACACTCTCAATCACTCTCTGACACTCTCTGACACTCTCAGACACTCCCTATCATTCTCTGACACTCTCTGACACTCTCAGACACACTCAGACACTCTCTAACACTCTCTATCACTCTCTATCACTCTCAGACACTCTCAAGCACTCTCTGAAACTCTCTGACTCTTTCAGACACTCTCAGACACTCTCTATCACTCTCAGACACTCTCTATCACTCTCAGACACTCTCGATCACTCTCTGACACTCTCTGACACTCGCTATCACTCTCTGACACTCTCTGACACTCTCTATCACTCTCTGACACTCTCTGACACTCTCTGACACTCTCAGACACTCTCTGACACTCTCAGACAGTCTCTATCACTCTCAGACAATCTCTCTCACTCTCTGACACTCTCCATCACTCTCTGACACTCTCTGACACTCTCAGACACTCTCTGACACTCTCAGACACTCTCTATCACTCTCTATCACTCTCTGACACTCTTTGACACTCTCGATCACTCTTTGACACTCTCTGACACTCTCTATCACTCTCTATTACTCTCTGACACACTCTGACACTCTCTGACACTCTCAGACACTCTCTATCACTCTCTGACACTCTCTGATACACTCAGACACTCTCTGACACTCTCAGACACACTCAGACACGCTCTAACACTCTCTATCACTCTCTATCACTCTCAGACACTCTCAGACACTCTCAATCACTCTCTGACACTCTCTGACACTCTCAGACACACTCAGACACTCTCTAACACTCTCTATCACTCTCTATCACTCTCAGACACTCTCAAGCACTCTCTGAAACTCTCTGACTCTTTCAGACACTCTCAGACACTCTCTATCACTCTCAGACACTCTCTATCACTCTCAGACACTCTCGATCACTCTCTGACACTCTCTGACACTCGCTATCACTCTCTGACACTCTCTGACACTCTCTATCACTCTCTGACACTCTCTGACACTCTCTGACACTCTCAGACACTCTCTGACACTCTCAGACAGTCTCTATCACTCTCAGACAATCTCTCTCACTCTCTGACACTCTCCATCACTCTCTGACACTCTCTGACACTCTCAGACACTCTCTGACACTCTCAGACACTCTCTATCACTCTCTGACACCCTCTGACACTCTCTATCACTCTCTATTACTCTCTGACACTCTTTGACACTCTCTATCACTCTATGACAATCTCTGACACACCCTATCACTCTCCATTACTCTCTGACACTCTTTGACACACTCTCTCACTCTCTGAAACTCTCAGACACTCTCTATCACTCTCTGACATTCTCTATCACTCTGTGACATTCTCAGACACTCTCTATCACTCTCTGAAACTCTCTATCTCTCTCTGACACTCTCTATCACTCTCTGACACTCACTGACACTCTCAGACACTCTCTGTCACTCTCAGACGCTCTCTATCACACTCTGAAGCTCTCAGACACTCTCAGACACTCTCCATCACTCTCTGAATCTCTCTGACGCACTCTGACACTCTCTGACACTCACTGACACTCTCAGACACACTCAATCACTCTCGATCACACTCTGACTCTCTCTGGGACTCTCAGACACTCTCTATCACTCTCTGACACTCTCTATCACTCTCTGACATTCTCAGACACTCTCTATCTCTCCCTGACACTCTCTATCACTCTCTGACACTCTCTGACACTCTCTGTCACTCTATGATTCTCTCTGACACTCTCGATCACTCTATCACTCTCTGACACTCTCTGACACTCTCCGACGCTCTCAGACACTCTCTATCACTCTCAATCACACTCTGACCCTCTCTGACACTCTCTGACACACTCAGACACTCTCTATCACTCTCTATCACTCTCTGACATTCTCAGACACTCTCAGACACTCTCTATCACTCTCTGGCACTCTCTGACACTCTCTGACACTCTCAGACACAGTCATTCACTCTCTATCACTCTCTGAAACTCTTTGACACTCTTTATCACTCTATGACACTCTCTGACACTCACTATCACTCTGTATTACTCTCTGACACACTCTGACACACTCTGAAACTCTCTGATACTCTCAGACACTCTCTATCACTCTCTGACACTCTCTGAAACTCTCTGACACTCTCTATCTTTTTCAGACACTCTCTATCACTCTCTATCACTCTCTGACACTCTCAGACACTCTCTGACACTCTCAGACACTCTCTAACACTCACAGACATTCTCTTACACTCTCAGACACTCTCTGGCACTCACTGACACTCTCTGACACTCTCAGACACTCTCTGAGACTCTCGAACACTCTTTATTACTCACTGACACACTCTGACACACTCTGAAACTCTCTGACACTCTCAGACACTCTCTGACACTCTCAGACACTCTCTAACACTCTCAGACACTCTCTGGCACTCACTGACACTCTCTGACACTCTCAGACACTCTCTGACACTCACTATCACTCTTTATTACTCTCTGACAAACTCTGACACACTCAGAAACTCTCTGACACTCTCAGACACTCTCTATCACTCTCTATCACTCTCTGGCACTCTCTATCAATCTCTGACACGCTCTGACACTCTCAGACACTCTCTGACACTCTGACACTCTCAGACACTCTCTGACACTCTCAAACACTCTCAATCACTCTCTGACTCTCTCTGACACACTCTGACACTCTCTGACACTCTCTGACACTCTCAGACACTCTCTGACACTCTCTGACACTCTCAGACACTCTCTGACACTCTCGATCACTCTATGACACTCTCTGACACTCTCTATCACTCTCTATTACTCTCTGACACACACTGACACTCTCAGACACATTCAATCACTCTCTTTCACTCTCTGACACTCTTTGACACTCTCGATCACTCTTTGACACTCGCTGACACTCTCTGACACTCTCTGACACTCTCTATCACTCTCTATCACTCTTTGACACTCTCTGACACTCTCTATCACTCTCTATTGCTCTCTGACACACTCTGACACACTCTGAAACTCTCAGACACTCTCTATCACTCTCTGACACTCTCTGACACTCTCAGACACTCTTTGACACTCTCAGACACTCTCAATCACTCTCTGAATCTCTCTGACACACTCTGACACTCTCTGACACTCTCTGACACCCTCAGACACTCTCTGACACTCTCTGACACTCTCAGACACTCTCTGACACTCTCGATCACTCTATGACACTCTCTGACACTCTCTATCACTCTCTATTACTCTCTGACACACACTGACACTCTCAGACACATTCAATCACTCTCTTTCACTCTCTGACACTCTTTGACACTCTCGATCACTCTTTGACACTCTCTGACACTCTCTGACACTCTCTGACACTCTCTATCACTCTCTATCACTCTTTGACACACTCTGACACTCTCTATCACTCTCTATTACTCTCTGACACACTCTGACACTCTCAGACACTCTCTGACACTCTCTGACACTCTCAGACACTCTCTGACACTCTCAGACACTCTCAATCACTCTCTGACTCTCTCTGACACACTCTGACACTCTCTGACACTCTCTGACACTCTCAGACACTCTCTGACACTCTCTGACACTCTCAGACACTCTCTGACACTCTCTATCACTCTCTATTGCTCTCTGACACACACTGACACTCTCAGACACATTCAATCACTCTCTTTCACTCTCTGTCACTCTTTGACACTCTCGAAAACTCTTTCACACTCTCTGACACTCTCTGACACTCTCTATCACTCTCTATCACTCTTTGACACTCTCTGACACTCTCTATCACTCTCTATTGCTCTCTGACACACTCTGAAACTCTCAGACACTCTCTATCACTCTCTGACACTCTCAGACACTCTCTGACACTCTCAGACACTCTCAATCACTCTCTGACTCTCTCTGACACACTCTGACACTCTCTGACACTCTCTGACACTCTCAGACACTCTCTGACACTCTCTGACACTCTCAGACACTCTCTGACACTCTCGATCACTCTATGACACTCTCTGACACTCTCTATCCCTCTCTATTACTCTCTGACACACACTGACACTCTCAGACACATTCAATCACTCTCTTTCACTCTCTGACACACTTTGACACTCTCGATCACTCTTTGACACTCTCTGACACTCTCTGACACTCTCTATCACTCTCTATCACTCTTTGACACTCTCTGACACTCTCTATCACTCTCTATTACTCTCTGACACACTCTGACACACTCTGAAACTCTCAGACACTCTCTATCACTCTCTGACACTCTCAGACACACTCTGACACTCTCAGACACACTCAGACACTCTCTGACATTCTCAGACACACAGACACTCTCTAACACTCTCTATCACTCTCTGACACTCTCTGACACTCTCTTTCAATCTCAATCACTCTCTGACACACACTGACACACTCTGACACTCTCTGACTGTCTCAGACACTCTCTATCACACTCTGGCAATCTCTGACACTCTCAGACACTCTCAGATATTCTGAGACATTCTATAACACTCTCTGACACTCACTGACACTTGCAGACACTCTCTGTCACTCTCAGACACCTCAGTAACTCTCTATCACTCTCTGACACTCTCCGACACTCTCTGACGCTCTCTGAGACTCTCTGACACTCTCTATCAGTCTATGACTCTCTCTGACACTCTCTATCACTCTCTATCACTCTCTGACACTGTCTGACACACTCAGACACTCTCTATCACTCTCTATCAATCTCTGACACACACCGACAGTCTCTGACACTCTCAGACTCTCTCAGACACTCTCTGACACTCTCAGACAATCACTATCACTCTCTATCACTCTCTGACACTCTCTATCACTCTCAGACACTCAATATCACTCTCTATCACTCTATATCACTCTCTGAAACTCTCTGACACTCTCTGACACTCAATGACACTCTCTGACACTCCCTATCACTCTCTATCACTCTCTGACGCTCTCTGACACTCTCTGACAATCTCAGACACTCTCTATCACACTCTGACACTCACTGACACTCTCAGACATTCTCTGTCACTCTCAGACACTCTCTGTCACTCTCTATCACTCTCTGACACTCTGACACTGTCAGACACTCTCTGTCACTATCAGAAACTCTCTGTCACACTCAGACACTCTCAGACACTCTCAGAAACTCTCTATCACACTCTTAAACTCTCTATCACACCCTGACTCTCCCTTTCGCTCTCTGACACTCTCTGACACTCTCAGACACACTCTATCACTCTCTATCACTCTCTGACACTCTCTGACACTCTCAGAATCTCTCTCTCACTCTCTGAAACTCTCAGACTCTATCTATCACTCTATGACACTCTCTATGACACTCTGACATTCTCAGACACTCTCTATCACTCTCTGAAACTCACTATCACTGTCTGACACTCTCTGACACTCTCTATCACTCTCTGACACTCACTGACACTCTCAGACACTCTCTGTCACTCTCAGACACTCTCTATCACACTCTGAAGCTCTCTGACACTCTCAGACACTCTCTATCACTCTCTGACATTCTCTGACACACTCTGACACACTCTGACACTCACTGACACTCTCAGACACTCTCAATCACTCTCTATCACTCTCTGACACTCTTTGACACTCTCTATCACTCTATGACACTCTCTGACACTCTCTATCACTCTCTATTACTCTCTGACACACTCTGACACACTCTGAAACTCTCTGACACTCTCAGACACTCTCTATCACTCTCTGACACTCTCTGACACTCTCAGACAATCTCTGACACTCTCAGACTCTCTCTATCACTCTCTGACACTCTCTATCATTTTCTGACACTCTCTATCACTCTCAAACACTCTCTATCACTCTCTGGCACGCTCTGACACTCTCAGACACTCTCTGACACTCTCTGACACTCTCAGACACTCTCCATCACTCTCTATCACTCTCTGACACTCTCTATCAATCTTTATCACTCTCTGACACTCTCAGACACTCTCTATCACACTCTGACACTCACTGACACTCTCAGACATTCTCTGTCACTCTCAGACAATCTCTGTCACTCTCTATCACTCTCTGACACTCTGACACTGTCAGACACTCTCCGTCACTCTCAGAAACTCTCTGTCACTCTCAGACACTCTCAGACACTCTCCGAAACTCTCTATCACACTCTGACTCCCTCTTTCGTTCTCTGACACTCTCTGACAATCTCTGACCCTCTCAGACACTCTCTATCACTCTCAATCACTCTCTGACACTCTCTGACACTCTCAGAATCTCTCTCTCACTCTCTGAAACTCTCAGACTCTATCTATCACTCTCTGACACTCTCTCTGACACTCTGACATTCTCAGACACTCTCTATCACTCTCTGAAACTCACTATCACTCTCTGACACTCTCTGACACTCTCTATCACTCTCTGACACTCACTGACACTCTCAGACACACTCTGACACTCTCAGACACTCTCTATCACACTCTGAAGCTCTCTGACACTCTCAGACACTCTCTATCACTCTCTGACACTCTCTGACACTCTCTATCACTCTCTGACACTCTCTATCACTCTCTGACATTCTCAGACACTCTCTATCACTCTCTGACACTCTCTGACACTGTCTGACACTCTCTGTCACTCTATGATTCTCTCTGACACTCTCTATCACTCTCTATCACTCTCTGACATTCTCTGACAATCTCCAACGCTCTCAGACACTCTCTATCACTCTCAAACCAACTCTGACCCTCTCTGACACTCTCTGACACACTCAGACACTCTCTATCACTCTCTATCACTCTCTGACATTCTCAGACACTCTCAGACACTCTCTATCACTCTCCGGCACTCTCAGACACTCTCTGACTCTCTCAGACACACTCAATCACTCTCTATCACTCTCTGACACACTTTGACACTCTCTATCACTCTCTGACACACTCTGACACACTCTGAAACTCTCTAACACTCTCAGACTCTCTCTCTCACTCTCTGACACGCTCTGACACTCTCAGACACTCTCTGACACTCTCAGACTCTCTCTGACACTCTCTGACACTCTCTGACACTCTCTGACACTCTCAGAGAATCACTATCACTCTCTATCTCTCTCTATCACTCTCTATCACTCTCTGACACTCTATATCACTCTCTGAAACTCTCTGACACTCTCTGACACTCAATGACACTCTCTATCAATCTCTATCACTCTCTGACACACTCTGACACACTCTGACGCACTCTGACACTCTCGACAGTCTCAGACACTCTCTATCACTCTCAGACACTCTCTATCATTCTCAGACACTCTCTATCACTCTCTGACACTCTCTGACACACTCTGACACTCTCTGACACTCTCTATCAATCTCTATCACTCTCTGACACACTCTGACACACTCTGACACTCTCTGACAGTCTCAGACACTCTCGATCACTCTCTGACACACTCTGACACTCTCAGACACTCTATATCACTCTCTGACACTCACTGACACTCGCAGACACTCTCTGTCACTCTCAGACACCTCAGAAACTCTCTATCACTCTCTGACACTCTCTGACACACTCTATCACTCTATGACACTCTCTGACATTCTCTATCACTCTCTATCACTCTCTGACACTGTCTGACACACTCAGTCACTCTCTATCACTCTCAGACACCTCAGAAACTCTCTATCACGCTCCGACACTCTCTGACACACTCTATCAATCTCTATCACTCTCTATCACTCTCTGACTCTCTCTGACACTCTCTGACACTCTCAGACAATCACTATCACTCTCTATCACTCTCTATAACTCTCTGACATTCTCAGACACTCGCAGACACTCTCTATCATTCTCCGGCACTCTCTGACACTCTCTGACACACTCAGACAGTCTCTAACACTCTCTGTCACTCTCTGACATTCTCAGACACTCTCAGACACTCTCTATCACTCTCCGGCACTCTCTGACAATCTCAGACTCTCTCAGACACTCTCTATCACACTCTGACACTCACTGACACTCTCATACATTCTCTGTGACTCTCAGACACTCTCTGTCACTCTCTCTCACTCTCTGACACTCTGACACTGTCAGACACTCTCCGTCACTCTCAGAAACTCTCTGTCACTCTCAGACACTCTCAGACACTTTCAGAAACTCTCTATCACACTCTGAAACTCTCTATCACAACCTGAATCTCCCTTTTGCTCTCTGACACTCTCTGACACTCTCTGACACTCTCAGAATCTCTCTCTCACTCTCTGAAACTCTCAGACTCTATCTATCACTCTCTGACACTCTCTATGACACTCTGACATTCTCAGACACTCTCTATCACTCTCTGAAACTCACTATCACTCTCTAAAACTCTCTGACACTCTCTATCACTCTCTGACACTCACTGACACTCTCAGACACTCTCTGTCACTCTCAGACACTCTCCATCACACTCTGAAGCTCTCTGACACTCTCAGACACTCTCTATCACTCTCTGACACTCTCTGACACTCTCTGACACTCTCTGACACTCTCAGACACACTCAATCACACTCTATCACGCTCTGACACTCTCTATCACTCTCTGAGATTCTCAGACACTCTCTATCACTCTCTGACACTCTCTGACAATGTCTGACACTCTCTGTCACTCTATGATTCTCTCTGACACTCTCTATCACTCTCTGACACTCTCTGACACTCTCTGACACTCTCAGACACTCTCTATCACTCTCAATCCAACACTGACCCTCTCTGACACTCTCTGACACACTCAGACACTCTCTATCATTCTTTATCACTCTCTGACATTCTCAGATACTCTCAGGCACTCTCTATCACTCTCCGGCACTCTCTGACACTCTCAGACACACTCAATCACTCTCTATCACTCTCTGACACTATTTAACACTCTCTATCACTCTATGACACTCTCTGACACTCTCTATCACTCTCTATTACTCTCTGACACACTCTGACACACTCTGAAACTCTCTGACACTCTCAGACACTCTCAGACACTCTCTGACACTCTCTGACAATCTCTGACACTCTCAGACTCTCTCTATCACTCTCTATCACTCTCTGACACTCTCTATCATTTTCTGACACTCACTATCACTCTCAAACACTCTTTTTATCACTCTCTGCCACGCTCTGACACTCTCAGACACTCTCTGACACTCTCTGACACTCTCAGACACTCTCAGACACTCTCAATCACTCTCTGACTCTCTCTGACACTCTCTGACACTCTCTGACACTCTCAGAGAATCACTATCACTCTCTATCACTCTCTATCACTCTCTATCACTTTCTGACACTCTATATCACTCTCTGAAACTCTCTGACACTCTCTGACACTCTCAGACACTCTCTATCACTCTCTGACACTCTCTGACACTCTCAGATACTCTCTGACACTCTCATACACTCTCTATCAATCTCCATCAATCTATATCACTCTCTGACACACTCTGACACACTCTGACACACTCTGACACTCTCTGACACTCTCTGACAGTCTCAGACACTCTCGATCACTCTCTGACACACTTTGACAATCTCTGACACTCTCAGACACTCTATATCAGTCTCAGACACTCACTGACACTCGCAGACACTCTCTGTCGCTCTCAGACACCTCAGAAACTCTCTTTCACTCTCTGACACACTTTGACAATCTCTGACACTCTCAGACACTCTATATCAGTCTCAGACACTCACTGACACTCGCAGACACTCTCTGTCGCTCTCAGACACCTCAGAAACTCTCTTTCACTCTCTGACACTCTCTGACACACACTATCACTCTCTGACACTGACACTCTCTATCACTCTCTATCACTCTCTGACACTGTCTGACACACTCGGACACTCTCGATCACTCTCTGTCACTCTCAGACACCTCAGAAACTCTCTATCACTCTCTGACACTCTCTATCAATCTCTATCACTCTCTATCACTCTCTGACTCTCTCTGACACTCTCTTTCACTCTCAGACAATCACTATCACTCTCTATCACTCTCTATCACTCTCTATCACTCTCTGACACTCGATATCAATCTCTGAAACTCTCTGACACTCTCTGACACTCAATGACACTCTCTGACAATCCCTATCACTCTCTATCATTCTCTGACACTCTCTGACACACTCAGACACTCTCTACCAATCTCTATCACTCTCTGACATTCTCTATCAATCTTTATCACTCTCTGACACTCTCTGACACTCTCTGACACTCTCTAAAACTCTCTCTCACTCTCTGACGTTGTCTGACTCTCTCTGACAATCTCAGACTCTCTCAGACACTCCTTATCACACTCTGACACTCACTGACACTCTCAGACATTCTCTGTCACTCTCAGACACTCTCTGTCACTCTCTATCACTCTCTGACATTCTGACACTCTCCGTCACTCTCAGACACTCTCTGTCACTCTCAGACACTCTCAGACACTCTCAGAAACTCTCTATCACACTCTGAAACTCTCTATCACTCCCTGACACTCTCTTTCGCTCTCTGACACTCTCTGACAATCTCTGACACTCTCAGACACTCTCTATCACTCTCTATCACTCTCTGACACTCTCTGACACTCTCAGAATCTCTCTCTCACTCTCTGAAACTCTCAGACACTCTCTATCACTCTCTGACACTCTCTATCACTCTGTGACATTCTCAGACACTCTCTATCACTCTCTGAAACTCTCTGTCACTCTCTGACACTCTCTGACACTCTCTATCACTCTCTGACACTCACTGACACTCTCAGACACGCTCTGTCACTCTCAGACACTCTCTATCACACTCTGAAGCTCTCTGACACTCTCAGACACTCTCTATCACTCTTTGAATCTCTCTGACGCACTCTGACACTCTCTGACAATCTCTGACTCTCTCTGACACTCACTGACACTCTCAGACTCTCTCAGACACTCTCAATCACACTCCGACACTCTCAGACACTCTCTATCACTCTCAGACACTCTCTATCACTCAATGACTCTCTCTCTGACACTCTCAGACGCTTTCTGACACTCTCAGACACTCTCTGTCACTCTCTGACACTCTCTGACACTCTCAGACACTCTGTGACACTCTCTGACACTCTCTGACACTCTCTGACAGTCTCAGACACTCTCTATCACTCTCTTTCACTCTCTGACACTCTCTATCACTCTCTGAAACTCTCTATCACTCTCTGACACTCTCGATCACTCTCTGACACTCTCTGACACTCTCAGACACTCTCTATCACTCTCAGACACTCTCTATCACTCTATGACTCTCTCTATCACTCTCTGACACACTCTGACACACTGACACTCTCTGACAGTCTCAGGTACTGTCTATCACTCTCTGACACACTCTGACAATCTCTGACACTCTCAGACACTCTCAGACATTCTCAGACACTCTATGACACTCTCTGACACTCACTGTCACTCTCAGACACCTCAGTAACTCTCTATCTCTCTCTGAAACTCTCCGACACTCTCTGACGCTCTCTGACACTCTCTGACACTCTCTATCACTCGATGACACTCTCAGACACTCTCTATCAATCTCTGACACACTCTGACAGTCTCTAACACTCTCAGACACTCTCTGACACTCTCTGACACTCTCAGACACTCAATATCACTCTCTATCACTCTCTATCACTCTCTGACACTCTATAACACTCTCTGAAACTCTCTATCACTCTCAGACACTCAATATCACTCTCTATCACTCTCTATCACTCTCTGACACTCTATATCACTCTCTGAAACTCTCTGAAACTCTCTGACACTCAATGACACTCTCTGACACTCCCTATCACTCTCTATCACTCTCTGACACTCTCAGACATTCTCTGACACTCTCAGACACTCTCTAACACTCTCAGACACTCTCTGACACTCTCAGACACTCTCAGACACTCTCTGACACTCTCAGACACTCTCAGACACTCTCTGACACTCTCGATCACTCCATGACACTCTCTGACACGCTTTATCACTCTCTATTACTCTCTGACACACTCTGACCCTCTCAGACACATTCAATCACTCTCTATCACTCTCTGACACTCTTTGACACTCTCGATCACTCTTTGACACTCTTTGACACTCTCTGACACTCTCTATCACTCTCTATTACTCTCTGACACACTCTGACAGTCTCGATCACTCTTTGACACTCTCCGACATTCTCTATCACTCTCTATCACTCTCTGACACTGTCTGACACACTCAGTCACTCTCTATCACTCTCTGTCACTCTCAGACACCTCAGAAACTCTCTATCACGCTCCGACAATCTCTGACACACTCTATCAATCTCTATCACTCTCTATCACTCTCTGACTCTCTCTGACACTCTCTGACACTCTCAGACAATCACTATCACTCTCTATCACTCTCTATCACTCTCTGACATTCTCAGACACTCGCAGACACTCTCTATCACTCTCCGGCACTCTCTGACACACTCTGACACACTCAGACAGTCTCTAACACTCTCTGTCACTCTCTGACATTCTCAGACACTCTCAGACACTCTCTATCACTCTCCGGCACTCTCTGACAATCTCAGACTCTCTCAGACACTCTCTATCACACTCTGACACTCACTGACACTCTCATACATTCTCTGTGACTCTCAGAAACTCTCTGTCACTCTCTCTCACTCTCTGACACTCTGACACTGTCAGACAGTCTCCGTCACTCTCAGAAACTCTCTGTCACTCTCAGACACTCTCAGACACTCTCAGAAACTCTCTATCACACTCTGAAACTCTCTATCACAACCTGAATCTCCCTTTTGCTCTCTGACACTCTCTGACACTCTCTGACACTCTCAGAATCTCTCTCTCACTCTCTGAAACTCTCAGACTCTATCTATCACTCTCTGACACTCTCTATGACACTCTGACATTCTCAGACACTCTCTATCACTCTCTGAAACTCACTATCACTCTCTAAAACTCTCTGACACTCTCTATCACTCTCTGACACTCACTGACACTCTCAGACACTCTCTGTCACTCTCAGACACTCTCCATCACACTCTGAAGCTCTCTGACACTCTCAGACACTCTCTATCACTCTTTGACACTCTCTGACACTCTCTGACACTCTCTGACACTCACTGACACTCTCAGACACACTCAATCACACTCTATCACGCTCTGACACTCTCTATCACTCTCTGAGATTCTCAGACACTCTCTATCACTCTCTGACACTCTCTGACAATGTCTGACACTCTCTGTCACTCTATGATTCTCTCTGACACTCTCTATCACTCTCTATCACTCTCTGACACTCTCTGACACTCTCTGACACTCTCAGACACTCTCTATCACTCTCAATCCAACACTGACCCTCTCTGACACTCTCTGACACACTCAGGCACTCTCTATCATTCTTTATCACTCTCTGACATTCTCAGATACTCTCAGACACTCTCTATCACTCTCCGGCACTCTCTGACACTCTCTTACACTCTCAGACACACTCAATCACTCTCTATCACTCTCTGACACTATTTAACACTCTCTATCACTCTATGACACTCTCTGACACTCTCTATCACTCTCTATTACTCTCTGACACACTCTGACACACTCTGAAACTCTCTGACACTCTCAGACACTCTCAGACACTCTCTGACACTCTCTGACAATCTCTGACACTCTCAGACTCTCTCTATAACTCTCTATCACTCTCTGACACTCTCTATCATTTTCTGACACTCACTATTACTCTCAAACACTCTTTTTATCACTCTCTGCCACGCTCTGACACTCTCAGACACTCTCTGACACTCTCTGACACTCTCAGACACTCTCAGACACTCTCAATCACTCTCTGACTCTCTCTGACACTCTCTGACACTCTCTGACACTCTCAGAGAATCACTATCACTCTCTATCACTCTCTATCACTCTCTATCACTCTCTATCACTTTCTGACACTCTATATCACTCTCTGAAACTCTCTGACACTCTCTGACACTCTCAGACACTCTCTATCACTCTCTGACACTCTCTGACACTCTCAGATACTCTCTGACACTCTCATACACTCTCTATCAATCTCCATCAATCTATATCACTCTCTGACACACTCTGACACACTCTGACACTGTCTGACACTCTCTGACAGTCTCAGACACTCTCGATCACTCTCTGACACACTTTGACAATCTCTGACACTCTCAGACACTCTATATCAGTCTCAGACACTCACTGACACTCGCAGACACTCTCTGTCGCTCTCAGACACCTCAGAAACTCTCTTTCACTCTCTGAAACTCTCTGACACACACTATCACTCTCTGACACTCTCTGACACTCTCTATCACTCTCTATCACTCTCTGACACTGTCTGACACACTCGGACACTCTCGATCACTCTCTGTCACTCTCAGACACCTCAGAAACTCTCTATCACTCTCTGACACTCTCTGACACTCTCTATCAATCTCTATCACTCTCTATCACTCTCTGACTCTCTCTGACACTCTCTTTCACTCTCAGACAATCACTATCACTCTCTATCACTCTCTATCACTCTCTATCACTCTCTGACACTCTATATCAATCTCTGAAACTCTCTGACACTCTCTGACACTCAATGACACTCTCTGACAATCCCTATCACTCTCTATCATTCTCTGACACTCTCTGACACACTCAGACACTCTCTACCAATCTCTATCACTCTCTGACATTCTCTATCAATCTTTATCACTCTCTGACACTCTCTGACACTCTCTGACACTCTCTAAAACTCTCTCTCACTCTCTGACGTTCTCTGACTCTCTCTGACAATCTCAGACTCTCTCAGACACTCCTTATCACACTCTGACACTCACTGACACTCTCAGACATTCTCTGTCACTCTCAGACACTCTCTGTCACTCTCTATCACTCTCTGACATTCTGACACTCTCCGTCACTCTCAGACACTCTCTGTCACTCTCAGACACTCTCAGACACTCTCAGAAACTCTCTATCATACTCTGAAACTCTCTATCACTCCCTGACACTCTCTTTCGCTCTCTGAAACTCTCTGACAATCTCTGACACTCTCAGACACTCTCTATCACTCTCTATCACTCTCTGACACTCTCTGACACTCTCAGAATCTCTCTCTCACTCTCTGAAACTCTCAGACACTCTCTATCACTCTCTGACACTCTCTATCACTCTGTGACATTCTCAGACACTCTCTATCACTCTCTGAAACTCTCTGTCACTCTCTGACACTCTCTGACACTCTCTATCACTCTCTGACACTCACTGACACTCTCAGACACGCTCTGTCACTCTCAGACACTCTCTATCACACTCTGAAGCTCTCTGACACTCTCAGACACTCTCTATCACTCTTTGAATCTCTCTGACGCACTCTGACACTCTCTGACAATCTCTGACACTCTCTGACACTCACTGACACTCTCAGACTCTCTCAGACACTCTCAATCACACTCCGACACTCTCAGACACTCTCTATCACTCTCAGACACTCTCTATCACTCTATGACACTCTCTGACACTCTCAGAGGCTTTCTGACACTCTCAGACACTCTCTGTCACTCTCTGACACTCTCTGACACTCTCAGACACTCTGTGACACTCTCTGACACTCTCTGACACTCTCTGACAGTCTCAGACACTCTCTATCACTCTCTATCACTCTCTGACACTCTCTATCACTCTCTGAAACTCTCTATCACTCTCTGACACTCTCGATCACTCTCTGACACTTTCTGACACTCTCAGACACTCTCTATCACTCTCAGACACTCTCTATCACTCTCTATCACTCTCTATCACTTTCTGACACTCTATATCACTCTCTGAAACTCTCTGACACTCTCTGACACTCTCAGACACTCTCTATCACTCTCTGACACTCTCTGACACTCTCAGATACTCTCTGACACTCTCATACACTCTCTATCAATCTCCATCAATCTATATCACTCTCTGACACACTCTGACACACTCTGACACTGTCTGACACTCTCTGACAGTCTCAGACACTCTCGATCACTCTCTGACACACTTTGACAATCTCTGACACTCTCAGACACTCTATATCAGTCTCAGACACTCACTGACACTCGCAGACACTCTCTGTCGCTCTCAGACACCTCAGAAACACTCTTTCACTCTCTGAAACTCTCTGACACACACTATCACTCTCTGACACTCTCTGACACTCTCTATCACACTCTATCACTCTCTGACACTGTCTGACACACTCGGACACTCTCGATCACTCTCTGTCACTCTCAGACACCTCAGAAACTCTCTATCACTCTCTGACACTCTCTGACACTCTCTATCAATCTCTATCACTCTCTATCACTCTCTGACTCTCTCTGACACTCTCTTTCACTCTCAGACAATCACTATCACTCTCTATCACTCTCTATCACTCTCTATCACTCTCTGACACTCTATATCAATCTCTGAAACTCTCTGACACTCTCTGACACTCAATGACACTCTCTGACAATCCCTATCACTCTCTATCATTCTCTGACACTCTCTGACACACTCAGACACTCTCTACCAATCTCTATCACTCTCTGACATTCTCTATCAATCTTTATCACTCTCTGACACTCTCTGACACTCTCTGACACTCTCTAAAACTCTCTCTCACTCTCTGACGTTCTCTGACTCTCTCTGACAATCTCAGACTCTCTCAGACACTCCTTATCACACTCTGACACTCACTGACACTCTCAGACATTCTCTGTCACTCTCAGACACTCTCTGTCACTCTCTATCACTCTCTGACATTCTGACACTCTCCGTCACTCTCAGACACTCTCTGTCACTCTCAGACACTCTCAGACACTCTCAGAAACTCTCTATCACACTCTGAAACTCTCTATCACTCCCTGACACTCTCTTTCGCTCTCTGAAACTCTCTGACAATCTCTGACACTCTCAGACACTCTCTATCACTCTCTATCACTCTCTGACACTCTCTGACACTCTCAGAATCTCTCTCTCACTCTCTGAAACTCTCAGACACTCTCTATCACTCTCTGACACTCTCTATCACTCTGTGACATTCTCAGACACTCTCTATCACTCTCTGAAACTCTCTGTCACTCTCTGACACTCTCTGACACTCTCTATCACTCTCTGACACTCACTGACACTCTCAGACACGCTCTGTCACTCTCAGACACTCTCTATCACACTCTGAAGCTCTCTGACACTCTCAGACACTCTCTATCACTCTTTGAATCTCTCTGACGCACTCTGACACTCTCTGACAATCTCTGACACTCTCTGACACTCACTGACACTCTCAGACTCTCTCAGACACTCTCAATCACACTCCGACACTCTCAGACACTCTCCATCACTCTCAGACACTCTCTATCACTCTATGACACTCTCTGACACTCTCAGAGGCTTTCTGACACTCTCAGACACTCTCTGTCACTCTCTGACACTCTCTGACACTCTCAGACACTCTGTGACACTCTCTGACACTCTCTGACACTCTCTGACAGTCTCAGACACTCTCTATCACTCTCTATCACTCTCTGACACTCTCTATCACTCTCTGAAACTCTCTATCACTCTCTGACACTCTCGATCACTCTCTGACACTTTCTGACACTCTCAGACACTCTCTATCACTCTCAGACACTCTCTATCACTCTATGACTCTCTCTATCACTCTCTGACACACTCTGACACACTGACACTCTCTGACAGTCTCAGGTACTGTCTATCACTCTCTGACACACTCTGACAATCTCTGACACTCTCAGACACTCTCAGACATTCTCAGACACTCTATGACACTCTCTGACACTCACTGTCACTCTCAGACACCTCAGTAACTCTCTATCTCTCTCTGAAACTCTCCGACACTCTCTGACGCTCTCTGACACTCTCTGACACTCTCTATCACTCGATGACACTCTCAGACACTCTCTATCAATCTCTGACACACTCTGACAGTCTCTGACACTCTCAGACACTCAATATCACTCTCTATCACTCTCTATCACTCTCTGACACTCTATAACACTCTCTGAAACTCTCTATCACTCTCAGACACTCAATATCACTCTCTATCACTCTCTATCACTCTCTGACACTCTCAGACATTCTCTGACACTCTCAGACACTCTCTAACACTCTCAGACACTCTCTGACACTCTCAGACACTCTCAGACACTCTCTGACACTCTCAGACACTCTCGATCACTCCATGACACTCTCTGACACGCTTTATCACTCTCTATTACTCTCTGACACACTCTGACCCTCTCAGACACATTCAATCACTCTCTATCACTCTCTGACACTCTTTCACACTCTCTATCACTCTTTGACACTCTTTGACACTCTCTGACACTCTCTGTCACTCTCTATTACTCTCTGACACACTCTGACACTCTCTATCAATCTCTATTACTCTCTGACACACTCTGACACTCTCTGACACTCTCAGACACTCTCAGACACTCTCTATCACTCTCTGACAATCTCTGAGACTCTCTGACACTCTCTGACACTCTCAAACACACTCAGACACTCTCTAACACTCTCTCTCACTCTCTATCACTCTCAGACATTCTCAGACACTCTCAATCACTCTCAATCACTCTCTGACACTCTCTGACACTCTCTGACACTCACTGACACTCTCAGACACTCTCTGACACTCTCTGACACTCTCTATCAATCTCTATCACTCTCTGACACACTCTGACACTCTCTGACAGTCTCAGACACTCTCTATCACTCTCTGACACACTCTGACACCCTCTGACAATCTCTGACACTCTCAGACACTCTCAGAAATTCTCAGACATTATTTAACACTCTCTGACACTCACTGACACTCTCTGACGCTCTCTGACACTCTCTGACGCTCTCTGACACTCTCTGACACTCTCTATCACACTCTGACACTCACTGACACTCTCAGACATTCTCTGTCACTCTCAGACACTCTCTGTCACTCTCTATCACTCTCTGACACTCTCTGACACTCTCTGACGCTCTCTGACACTCTCTGACGCTCTCTGACACTCTCTGACACTCTCTATCACACTCTGACACTCACTGACACTCTCAGACATTCTCTGTCACTCTCAGACACTCTCTGTCACTCTCTATCACTCTCTGACACTCTCTATCACACCCTGACTCTCCCTTTTGCTCTCTGACACTCTCTGACACTCTCTGACACTCTCAGACACTCTCTATCACTCTCTATCACTCTCTGACACTCTCTGACACTCTCAGAATCTCTCTCTCACTCTCTGAAACTCTCAGACTCTATCTATCACTCTCTGACACTCTCTATGACACTCTGACATTCTCAGACACTCTCGATCACTCTCTGAAACTCACTATCACTCTCTGACACTCTCTAACACTCTCTATCACTCTCTGACACTCACTGACACTCTCAGACACTCTCTGTCACTCTCAGACACTCTCCATCACACTCTGAAGCTCTCTGACACTCTCAGACACTCTCTATCACTCTCTGACACTCTCTGACACACTGACACTCTCTGACAGTCTCAGGTACTGTCTATCACTCTCTGACACACTCTGACAATCTCTGACACTCTCAGACACACTCAGACATTCTCAGACACTCTATGACACTCTCTGACACTCACTGACACTCGCAGACACTCTCTGTCACTCTCAGACACCTCAGTAACTCTCTATCTCTCTCTGAAACTCTCCGACACTCTCTGACGCTCTCTGACACTCTCTGACACTCTCTATCACTCGATGACACTCTCAGACACTCTCTATCAATCTCTGACACACTCTGACAGTCTCTGACACTCTCAGACACTCTCTGACACTCTCTGACACTCTCAGACACTCAATATCACTCTCTATCACTCTCTATCACTCTCTGACACTCTATAACCCTCTCTGAAACTCTCTATGACTCTCAGACACTCAATATCACTCTCTATCACTCTCTGACACTCTATATCACTCTCTGAAACTCTCTGAAACTCTCTGACACTCAATGACACTCTCTGACACTCCCTATCACTCTCTATCACTCTCTGACACTCTCTATCACTCTCTGACACTCTCAGACATTCTCTAACACTCTCAGACACTCTCTGACACTCTCAGACACTCTCAGACACTCTCTGACACACTCTGACACTCTCAGACACTCTCTGACACTCTCGATCACTCCATGACACTCTCTGACACTCTTTATCACTCTCTATTACTCTCTGACACACTCTGACCCTCTCAGACACATTCAATCACTCTATATCACTCTCTGACACTCTTTGACACTCTCGATCACTCTTTGACACTCTTTGACACTCTCTGACACTCTCTATCACTCTCTATTACTCTCTGACACACTCTGACACTCTCTATCACTCTCTATTGCTCTCTGACACACTCTGACACTCTCTGACACTCTCAGACACTCTCAGACACTCTCAGACACTCTCTATCACTCTCTGACAATCTCAGAGACTCTCTGACACTCTCTGACACTATCAGACACACTCAGACACTCTCTAACACTCTCTATCACTCTCTATCACTCTCAGACATTCTCAGACACTCTCAATCACTCTCTGACACTCTCTGACACTCACTGACACTCTCAGACACTCTCTGACACTCTCTGACACTCTCTATCAATCTCTATCACTCTCTGACACACTCTGACACTCTCTGACAGTCTCAGACACTCTCTATCACTCTCTGACACACTCTGACACACTCTGACAATCTCTGACACTCTCAGACACTCTCAGAAATTCTCAGACATTATTTAACACTCTCTGACACTCACTGACACTCGCAGGCACACTCTGTCACTCTCAGACACCTCAGTAACTCTCTATCACTCTCTGACACTCTCTGACACTCTCTGACGCTCTCTGACACTCTCTGACACTGTCTGACACTCTCTGTCACTCCATGATTCTCTCTGACACTCTCTATCACTCTCTATCACTCTCTGACCCTCTCTGACACACTCTGACACACTCAGACACTCTCTATCACTCTCTATCCTTCTGTGACATTCTCAGACACTCTCATACACTCTCTGTCACTCTCTGGCACGCTCTGACTTTCTCTGACACTCTCAGACACACTCAATCACTCTCTATCACTCTCTGACACTCTTTGACACTCTCTATCACTCTCTATGACTCTCTGACTCACTCTGACGCACTCTGAAAATCTCTGACACTCTCAGACACTCTCTATCAATCTCTGACACTCTCTGACACTCTCAGACTCTCTCTGACACTCTCAGACTCTCTCTATCACTCTCTATCACTCTCTGACACTCTCTATCATTTCCTGACACTCTCTATCACTCTCAAACACTCTCTATCACTCTCTATCACTCTCTGACACACTCTGACAGTCTCTGACACTCTCAGACTCTCTCAGACACTCTCTGACACTCTCTGACACTCTCTATCACTCTCAATCACTCTCTGACACTCTCTGACAGTCTCAGACACTCTCAGACACTCACTATCACTCTCTATCACTCTCTGACACACTCTGACATTCTCTGACACTCTCAGACTCTCTCAGACAATCTCTGACACTCTCTGACACTCTCTTCCTCTCTCTGACACACTCAGACACTCTCTCTCACTCTCTATCACTCTCTGACACTCTTTGACACTCTCTATCACTCCATGACACTCTCTGACACTCTCTATCACTCACTAATACTCTCTGACACACTCTGACACACACTGAAACTCTCTGACACTCTCAGCCACTCACTATCACTCTCTATCACTCTCTGACACACTCTGACAGTCTCTGACACTCTCAGACTCTCTCAGACACTCTCTGACACTCTCTGACACTCTCTATCACTCTCTATCACTCTCTGACACTCTCTGACACTCTCAGACACTCACTATCACTCTCTATCACACTCTGACACTCTCTAACACTCTCTATCACTCTCTGACACTCACTGACACTCTCAGACACTCTCTGTCACTCTCAGACACTCTCCATCACACTCTGAAGCTCTCTGACACTCTCAGACACTCTCTATCACTCTCTGACACTCTCTGACACACTGACACTCTCTGACAGTCTCAGGTACTGTCTATCACTCTCTGACATACTCTGACAATCTCTGACACACTCAGACACTCTCAGACATTCTCTGACACTCTATGACACTCTCTGACACTCACTGACACTCGCAGACACTCTCTGTCACTCTCAGACACCTCAGTAACTCTCTATATCTCTCTGAAACTCTCCGACACTCTCTGACGCTCTCTGACACTCTCTGACACTCTCTATCACTCGATGACACTCTCAGACACTCTCTATCAATCTCTGACACACTCTGACAGTCTCTGACACTCTCAGACACTCTCTGACACTCTCAGACACTCAATATCACTCTCTATCACTCTCTATCACTCTCTGACACACTATAACACTCTCTGAAACTCTCTATCACTCTCAGACACTCAATATCACTCTCTATCACTCTCTATCACTCTCTGACACTCTATATCACTCTCTGAAACTCTCTGAAACTCTCTGACACTCAATGACACTCTCTGACACTCCCTATCACTCTCTATCACTCTCTGACACTCTCAGACATTCTCTGACACTCTCAGACACTCTCTAACACTCTCAGACACTCTCTGACACTCTCAGACACTCTCAGACACTCTCTGACACTCTCTGACACTCTCGATCACTCCATGACACTCTCTGACACTCTTTATCACTCTCTATTACTCTCTGACACACTCTGACCCTCTCAGACACATTCAATCACTCTCTATCACTCTCTGACACTCTTTGACACTCTCGATCACTCTTTGACACTCTTTGACACTCTCTGACACTCTCTATCACTCTCTATTACTCTCTGACACACTCTGACACTCTCTATCACTCTCTATTACTCTCTGACACACTCTGACACTCTCTGACACTCTCAGACACTCTCAGACACTCTCTATCACTCTCTGACAATCTCAGACACTCTCTGACACTCTCTGACACTCTCAGACACACTCAGACACTCTCTAACACTCTCTATCACTCTCTATCACTCTCAGACATTCTCAGACACTCTCAATCACTCTCTGACACTCTCTGACACTCACTGACACTCTCAGACACTCTCTGACACTCTCTATCAATCTCTATCACTCTCTGACACACTCTGACACTCTCTGACAGTCTCAGACACTCTCTATCACTCTCTGACACACTCTGACAGACTCTGACAATCTCTGACACTCTCAGACACTCTCAGAAATTCTCTATCACTCTCTGACACTCTCTGACACTCTCTGACGCTCTCTGACACTCTCTGACGCTCTCTGACACTCTCTGACACTCTCTATCACACTCTGACACTCACTGACACTCTCAGACATTCTCTGTCACTCTCAGACACTCTCTGTCACTCTCTATCACTCTCTGACACTCTCTATCACACCCTGACTCTCCCTTTTGCTCTCTGACACTCTCTGACACTCTCTGACACTCTCAGACACTCTCTATCACTCTCTATCACTCTCTGACACTCTCTGACACTCTCAGAATCTCTCTCTCACTCTCAGACTCTATGTATCACTCTCTGACACTCTCTATGACACTCTGACATTCTCAGACACTCTCTATCACTCTCTGAAACTCACTATCACTCTCTAACACTCTCTATCACTCTCTGACACTCACTGACACTCTCAGACACTCTCTGTCACTCTCAGACACTCTCCATCACACTCTGAAGCTCTCTGACACTCTCAGACACTCTCTATCACTCTCTGACTCTCTCTGACACTCTCAGACACACTCAATCACTCTCTATCACGCTCTGACACTCTCTGAAACTCTCAGACACTCTCTATCACTCTCTGACACTCTCTATCACTCTCTGACATTCTCTGACACTCTCTATCACTCTCTGACACTCTCTGACACTGTCTGACACTCTCTGTCACTCCATGATTCTCTCTGACACTCTCTATCACTCTCTATCACTCTCTGACCCTCTCTGACACACTCTGACACACTCAGACACTCTCTATCACTCTCTATCCTTCTGTGACATTCTCAGACACTCTCATACACTCTCTGTCACTCTCTGACACTCTCTATGACACTCTGACATTCTCAGACACTCTCTATCACTCTCTGAAACTCACTATCACTCTCTGACACTCTCTAACACTCTCTATCACTCTCTGACACTCACTGACACTCTCAGACACTCTCTGTCACTCTCAGACACTCTCCATCACACTCTGAAGCTCTCTGACACTCTCAGACACTTTCTATCACTCTCTGACACTCTCTGACACACTGACACTCTCTGACAGTCTCAGGTACTGTCTATCACTCTCTGACATACTCTGACAATCTCTGACACACTCAGACACTCTCAGACATTCTCTGACACTCTATGACACTCTCTGACACTCACTGACACTCGCAGACACTCTCTGTCACTCTCAGACACCTCAGTAACTCTCTATATCTCTCTGAAACTCTCCGACACTCTCTGACGCTCTCTGACACTCTCTGACACTCTCTATCACTCGATGACACTCTCAGACACTCTCTATCAATCTCTGACACACTCTGACAGTCTCTGACACTCTCAGACACTCTCTGACACTCTCTGACACTCTCAGACACTCAATATCACTCTCTATCACTCTCTATCACTCTCTGACACACTATAACACTCTCTGAAACTCTCTATCACTCTCAGACACTCAATATCACTCTCTATCACTCTCTATCACTCTCTGACACTCTATATCACTCTCTGAAACTCTCTGAAACTCTCTGACACTCAATGACACTCTCTGACACTCCCTATCACTCTCTATCACTCTCTGACACTCTCAGACATTCTCTGACACTCTCAGACACTCTCTAACACTCTCAGACACTCTCTGACACTCTCAGACACTCTCAGACACTCTCTGACACTCTCTGACACTCTCGATCACTCCATGACACTCTCTGACACTCTTTATCACTCTCTATTACTCTCTGACACACTCTGACCCTCTCAGACACATTCAATCACTCTCTATCACTCTCTGACACTCTTTGACACTCTCGATCACTCTTTGACACTCTTTGACACTCTCTGACACTCTCTATCACTCTCTATTACTCTCTGACACACTCTGACACTCTCTATCACTCTCTATTACTCTCTGACACACTCTGACACTCTCTGACACTCTCAGACACTCTCAGACACTCTCTATCACGCTCTGACACTCTCTGAAACTCTCAGACACTCTCTATCACTCTCTATCACTCTCTATCACTCTCTGACATTCTCTGACACTCTCTATCACTCTCTGACACTCTCTGACACTGTCTGACACTCTCTGTCACTCCATGATTCTCTCTGACACTCTCTATCACTCTCTATCACTCTCTGACCCTCTCTGACACACTCTGAAACACTCTGAAGCTCTCTGACACTCTCAGACACTCTCTATCACTCTCTGACACTCTCTGACACTCTCTGACACTCACTGACAATCTCAGACACACTCAATCACTCTCTATCACGCTCTGACACTCTCTGAAACTCTCAGACACTCTCTATCACTCTCTGACACACTCTATCACTCTCTGACACTCTCTGACACTCTCTATCACTCTCTGACACTCACTGAGACTCTCAGACACTCTCTGTCACTCTCGGACACTCTCAGACACTCTCTATCACTCTCTATCCTTCTGTGACATTCTCAGACACTCTCATACACTCTCTGTCACTCTCTGTCACGCTCTGACTTTCTCTGACACTCTCAGACACACTCAATCACTCTCTATCACTCTCTGACACTCTTTGACACTCTCTATCACTCTCTATGACTCTCTGACTCACTCTGACGCACTCTGAAAATCTCTGACACTCTCAGACACTCTATATCACTCTCTGAAACTCTCTGAAACTCTCTGACAATCAATGACACTCTCTGACACTCCCTATCACTCTCTATCACTCTCTGACACTCTCAGACATTCTCTGACACTCTCAGACACTCTCTAACACTCTCAGACACTCTCTGACACTCTCAGACACTCTCAGACACTCTCTGACACTCTCTGACACTCTCTGACACTCTCGATCACTCCATGACACTCTCTGACACTCTTTATCACTCTCTATTACTCTCTGACACACTCTGACCCTCTCAGACACATTCAATCACTCTCTATCACTCTCTGACACACTTTGACACTCTCGATCACTCTTTGACACTCTTTGACACTCTCTGACACTCTCTATCACTCTCTATTACTCTCTGACACACTCTGACACTCTCTATCACTCTCTATTACTCTCTGACACACTCTGACACTCTCTGACACTCTCAGACACTCTCAGACACTCTCTATCACTCTCTGACAATCTCAGACACTCTCTGACACTCTCTGACACTCTCAGACACACTCAGACACTCTCTAACACTCTCTATCACTCTCTATCACTCTCAGACATTCTCAGACACTCTCAATCACTCTCTGACACTCTCTGACACTCACTGACACTCTCAGACACTCTCTGACACTCTCTATCAATCTCTATCACTCTCTGACACACTCTGACACTCTCTGACAGTCTCAGACACTCTCTATCACTCTCTGACACACTCTGACAGACTCTGACAATCTCTGACACTCTCAGACACTCTCAGAAATTCTCTATCACTCTCTGACACTCTCTGACACTCTCTGACGCTCTCTGACACTCTCTGACGCTCTCTGACACTCTCTGACACTCTCTATCACACTCTGACACTCACTGACACTCTCAGACATTCTCTGTCACTCTCAGACACTCTCTGTCACTCTCTATCACTCTCTGACACTCTCTATCACACCCTGACTCTCCCTTTTGCTCTCTGACACTCTCTGACACTCTCTGACACTCTCAGACACTCTCTATCACTCTCTATCACTCTCTGACACTCTCTGACACTCTCAGAATCTCTCTCTCACTCTCAGACTCTATGTATCACTCTCTGACACTCTCTATGACACTCTGACATTCTCAGACACTCTCTATCACTCTCTGAAACTCACTATCACTCTCTAACACTCTCTATCACTCTCTGACACTCACTGACACTCTCAGACACTCTCTGTCACTCTCAGACACTCTCCATCACACTCTGAAGCTCTCTGACACTCTCAGACACTCTCTATCACTCTCTGACTCTCTCTGACACTCTCAGACACACTCAATCACTCTCTATCACGCTCTGACACTCTCTGAAACTCTCAGACACTCTCTATCACTCTCTGACACTCTCTATCACTCTCTGACATTCTCTGACACTCTCTATCACTCTCTGACACTCTCTGACACTGTCTGACACTCTCTGTCACTCCATGATTCTCTCTGACACTCTCTATCACTCTCTATCACTCTCTGACCCTCTCTGACACACTCTGACACACTCAGACACTCTCTATCACTCTCTATCCTTCTGTGACATTCTCAGACACTCTCATACACTCTCTGTCACTCTCTGACACTCTCTATGACACTCTGACATTCTCAGACACTCTCTATCACTCTCTGAAACTCACTATCACTCTCTGACACTCTCTAACACTCTCTATCACTCTCTGACACTCACTGACACTCTCAGACACTCTCTGTCACTCTCAGACACTCTCCATCACACTCTGAAGCTCTCTGACACTCTCAGACACTCTCTATCACTCTCTGACACTCTCTGACACTCTCTGACACTCACTGACAATCTCAGACACACTCAATCACTCTCTATCACGCTCTGACACTCTCTGAAACTCTCAGACACTCTCTATCACTCTCTGACACTCTCTATCACTCTCTGACATTCTCTGACACTCTCTATCACTCTCTGACACTCTCTGACACTGTCTGACACTCTCTGTCACTCCATGATTCTCTCTGACACTCTCTATCACTCTCTATCACTCTCTGACCCTCTCTGACACACTCTGAAACACTCTGAAGCTCTCTGACACTCTCAGACACTCTCTATCACTCTCTGACACTCTCTGACACTCTCTGACACTCACTGACAATCTCAGACACACTCAATCACTCTCTATCACGCTCTGACACTCTCTGAAACTCTCAGACACTCTCTATCACTCTCTGACACACTCTATCACTCTCTGACACTCTCTGACACTCTCTATCACTCTCTGACACTCACTGAGACTCTCAGACACTCTCTGTCACTCTCGGACACTCTCAGACACTCTCTATCACTCTCTATCCTTCTGTGACATTCTCAGACACTCTCATACACTCTCTGTCACTCTCTGTCACGCTCTGACTTTCTCTGACACTCTCAGACACACTCAATCACTCTCTATCACTCTCTGACACTCTTTGACACTCTCTATCACTCTCTATGACTCTCTGACTCACTCTGACGCACTCTGAAAATCTCTGACACTCTCAGACACTCTCTATCAATCTCTGACACTCTCTGACACTCTCAGACAATCTCTGACACTCTCAGACTCTCTCTATCACTCTCTATCACTCTCTGACACTCTCTATCATTTCCTGACACTCTCTATCACTCTCAAACACTCTCTATCACTCTCTATCACTCTCTGACACACTCTGACACTCTCAGACTCTCTCAGACACTCTCTGACACTCTCTGACACTCTCTATCACTCTCAATCACTCTCTGACACTCTCTGAAAGTCTCAGACACTCTCAGACACTCACTATCACTCTCTATCACTCTCTGACACACTCTGACATTCTCTGACACTCTCAGACTCTCTCAGACAATCTCTGACACTCTCTAACAGTCTCTTCCTCTCTCTGACACACTCAGACACTCTCTATCACTCTCTATCACTCTCTATCACTCTCTGACACTCTTTGACACTCTCTATCACTCCATGACACTCTCTGACACTCTCTATCACTCACTAATACTCTCTGACACACTCTGACACACTCTGACAGTCTCTGACACTCTCAGACTCTCTCAGACACTCTCTGACACTCTCTGACAGTCTCTATCACTCTCTATCACTCTCTGACACTCTCTGACACTCTCAGACACTCACTTTCACTCTCTATCACACTCTGACACTCTCTTTCACTCTCTATCACTCTCTGACACTCTCTCTCACTCTCTGAAACTGTCTGACACTCTCTGACACTCAATGGCACTCTCAGACTCTCTCAGACACTCTCTGACACACTCTGACACTCTCTGACACTCTCTGACACTCTCAGGCACTCTCTGACACTCTCAGGCACTCTCAGACACTCTCAGACACTCTCTATCTCTCTCTATCACTCTCTGACACTCTCTGACACTCTTAATCACTATCTGACACTCTGTATCACTCTCTATCACTCTCTGACACTCCCCATCTTTCTCTGACACTCTCTGACACTCTCGAACACTCTCTGACGCTCTCTGACACTCTCTATCACTCAATGACACTCTATGACACTCTCTATCACTCAATGACACTCTATGACACTCTCTATCACTCTCTGATACTCTCTGACACACTCTGACACTCTCAGACACGCTCTATCACTATTTATCATTCTCAGACACACTCTGACACTCTCAGACATTCTGTGACACACTCTGACACTCTCTGTCACTCGATGACACTCTCTGACGCTCTTGATCACTCTCTGACACTCTCTGACACACTCTGACACTCTCGATCACTCTCTATCACTCTCTGACACTCGCTGACATTCTCTGACACTCGCTATCACTCTGTGACTCTCTCTGACTCTTTCTATCACCGTCTATCACTCTCTGACACTCTCTGACACTCTCTGACACATCTATCACTCTCTATCACTCTTTGACACTCTCTAACACTCTCAGAAAATCTACATCACTCTCTGACACTCTCTGAAACATGCTATCACTCCATGACTCTCTCTGACACTCTCTGTCACTCTCTATCACTCTCTGACACTCTCTGACACTCTCTGACACAATCCATCACTCTCTATCACTCTTTGACACTCTCTAACACTCTCAGAAACTCTCTATCACTCTCTCTCACTCTCTGACACTCTCAGACACTCTCTATCACTCTCTGACACTGACTGACACTCTCAGACACTCTCTGTCACTCTCGGTCACTCTCTGTCACGCTCAGACACTCTCAGACACTCTCTATCACTCTCTGACACTCTCTTTCACTCTCTGACACTCTCTATCACTCTCCGACACTCTCTATCGCTCTCTGACACTCTCACACACTCTGATACTCTCAGACACTCTCCATCACTCTCTATCACTCTCTGACACTCTCTGACACTCTCAGAAACTCTCTGTCACTCTCTGACATTCTCAGACACTCTCTATCACTCTCTGACACACTCTATCACTCTCTGACACTCTCTGACACTCTCTATCACTCTCTGACACTCACTGAGACTCTCAGACACTCTCTGTCACTCTCGGACACTCTCAGACACTCTCTATCACTCTCTAACACACTCAAACGCTCTTTGACACTCTCATACACTCTCTGACTCTCTCAGACACTCTCTGACACTCTCTGACACTCTCTGACGCTCTCAGACACTCTCTGACACTCTTTGATGCTCTCAGACACTCTCAGAAACTCTCTATCTCTCTCAGAAACTCTCTATCACTCTCTGACACTCTCTGACACACTCAGACACACTCAATCACTCTCTATCACTCTCTGACACACTCTGACACACTCAGACACTCTCTATCACTCTCTGACACTCTCTATCACTCAATGACACTCTCTGAAAATCTCTGTCACCTTTATCACTTTCTGACACTCTCTGACACTCTCTATCATTCTCTATCACTCACTGACACTCTCTATCACTCAATGACACTCTCTGAAAATCTCTGTCACCTTTATCACTTTCTGACACTCTCTGACACTCTCTGACACTCTCTATCATTCTCTATCACTCACTGACACTCTCTGACACTCTCTATCACTCTCTATCACTCTCTGACACACTCAGACACTCTGTGACTCACTCTGACACTCTCTATCACTCTATGACACTCTCTGACGCTCTCTATCACTCTCTATCACCCTCTGACACTCTCTATCACTCTCTATCACTCTCTGACACTCTCTGACACTCTCTATCACTCAATGACACTCTGTGACAATCTCTATCACTCTCCATCACCCTCTGGCACTCTCTGACACACTCTGACACTCTCAGACACTCTCTATCACACTCCGTATCACTCTCTGACACCCAATGACACTCTATATCACTCTCTGATACTCTATATCACTCTCTATCACTCTCTGACACTCTCTGATACTCTCTATCACTCTCTGACACACACTGACACACTCTATCACTCTATGACTCTCTCTGACACTCTCTATCACTCTTTATCAATCTCTGAAACTCTCTGACATTCTGTGACACACTCTGACACTGTCTATCACTCTATGACACTCTCTGACACTCTCTATCACTCTCTATCACCCTCTGACACTCTCTATCACTCTCTATCACTCTCTGACACTCTCTGACACTCTCTATCACTCTCTTTCACACTCTGACACTCTCTGACACTCTCTATCACTCAATGACACTCTGTGACAATCTCTATCACTCTCCATCACCCTCTGACACTCTCTGACACACTCTGACACTCTCAGACACTCTCTATCACACTCCGTATCACTCTCTGACACCCAATGACACTCTATATCACTCTCTGATACTCTATATCACTCTCTATCACTCTCTGACACTCTCTGATACTCTCTATCACTCTCTGACACACACTGACACACTCTATCACTCTATGACTCTCTCTGACACTCTCTATCACTCTTTATCAATCTCTGAAACTCTCTGACATTCTGTGACACACTCTGACACTGTCTATCACTCTATGACACTCTCTGACACTCTCTATCACTCTCTATCACTCTCTGACACTCTCTGACACACTCTGAGACTCTCTATCACTCTCTATCACTCTCTGATACTCTCTGACACTCTCTGACACTCGCTATCACTCTATGACTCTCTCTGACACTCTCTATCACTCTCTATCACTCTCTGACACTCTCTGACAATCTCTGACACTCACTGACTCAATATATCACTCTCTATCACTCTCTGACACTCTCTGACACTCTCTATCACTCTCTATCACTCTCTGACACTCTCTATCACACTCTATCTCTTTCTGTCACTCTCTATCACTCTCTGAAACTCTCTGAAACTCTCTATCACTCAATGACACTCTCTGACACTCTCTATCACTCTCTATCACTCTCTGACACTCTCTGACACACTCTGACATTCTCTGACACTCACACACTCTCTATCACACTTTATCACTCTCTGACACTCTCTGACACTCTCAGACACTCTCAGACACTCTCTATCACTCTATATAACTCTCTGACACTCTTAAAAACTCTCTGACTCTCACCATCACTCTCTATCACTCTCTGACACGCAATGACACTCTCTGAAACACCCTATCACTCTCTATCATTCTCTGACACTCTCTGACACTTTCAGACACTCTCTGGCACTCTCTATCACTCTCTATCACTTTCTGACACTCTCTATCACTCTCTGACACTCTCTGACACTCTCTGACACTCTCAGACTCTCTCTATCACTCTTTATCACTCTCTGACACACTCTGACACTCTCTGACACTCTCTGACACACTCAGGCACTCTCTGACACTCTCAGACACTCTCAGACACTCTCAGACACTCTCTATCTCTCTCTATCACTCTCTGACACTCTCTGACACTCTTAATCACTATCTGACACTCTGTATCACTCTCTATCACTCTCTGACACTCCCCATCTTTCTCTGACACTCTCTGACACTCTCGAACACTCTCTGACGCTCTCTGACACTCTCTATCACTCAATGACACTCTATGACACTCTCTATCACTCTCTATCACTCTCTGATACTCTCTGACACACTCTGAAACTCTCAGACACCCTCTATCACTATTTATCATTCTCAGACACACTCTGACACTCTCAGACATTATGTGACACACTCTGACACTCTCTGTCACTCGATGACACTCTCTGACGCTCTTGATCACTCTCTGACACTCTCTGACACACTCTGACACTCTCGATCACTCTGTGACTCTCTCTGACTCTTTCTATCACCGTCTATCACTCTCTGACACTCTCTGACACTCTCTGACACATCTATCAATCTCTATCACTCTTTGACACTCTCTAACACTCTCAGAAAATCTACATCACTCTCTGACACTCTCTGAAACATGCTATCACTCCATGACTCTCTCTGACACTCTCTGTCACTCTCTATCACTCTCTGACACTCTCTGACACTCTCTGACACAATCCATCACACTCTATCACTCTTTGACACTCTCTAACACTCTCAGAAACTCTCTATCACTCTCTCTCACTCTCTGACACTCTCAGACACTCTCTATCACTCTCTGACACTGACTGACACTCTCAGACACTCTCTGTCACACTCGGTCACTCTCTGTCACGCTCAGACACTCTCTGACACTCTCTATCATTCTCTATCACTCAATGACACTCTCTGAAAATCTCTGTCACCTTTATCACTTTCTGACACTCTCTGACACTCTCTGACACTCTCTATCATTCTCTATCACTCACTGACACTCTCTGACACTCTCTATCACTCTCTATCACTCTCTGACACACTCAGACACTCTGTGACTCACTCTGACACTCTCTATCACTCTATGACACTCTCTGACGCTCTCTATCACTCTCTATCACCCTCTGACACTCTCTATCACTCTCTATCACTCTCTGACACTCTCTGACACTCTCTATCACTCAATGACACTCTGTGACAATCTCTATCACTCTCCATCACCCTCTGACACTCTCTGACACACTCTGACACTCTCAGACACTCTCTATCACACTCCGTATCACTCTCTGACACCCAATGACACTCTATATCACTCTCTGATACTCTATATCACTCTCTATCACTCTCTGACACTCTCTGATACTCTCTATCACTCTCTGACACACACTGACACACTCTATCACTCTATGACTCTCTCTGACACTCTCTATCACTCTTTATCAATCTCTGAAACTCTCTGACATTCTGTGACACACTCTGACACTGTCTATCACTCTATGACACTCTCTGACACTCTCTATCACTCTCTATCACCCTCTGACACTCTCTATCACTCTCTATCACTCTCTGACACTCTCTGACACTCTCTATCACTCTCTTTCACACTCTGACACTCTCTGACACTCTCTATCACTCAATGACACTCTGTGACAATCTCTATCACTCTCCATCACCCTCTGACACTCTCTGACACACTCTGACACTCTCAGACACTCTCTATCACACTCCGTATCACTCTCTGACACCCAATGACACTCTATATCACTCTCTGATACTCTATATCACTCTCTATCACTCTCTGACACTCTCTGATACTCTCTATCACTCTCTGACACACACTGACACACTCTATCACTCTATGACTCTCTCTGACACTCTCTATCACTCTTTATCAATCTCTGAAACTCTCTGACATTCTGTGACACACTCTGACACTGTCTATCACTCTATGACACTCTCTGACACTCTCTATCACTCTCTATCACTCTCTGACACTCTCTGACACACTCTGAGACTCTCTATCACTCTCTATCACTCTCTGATACTCTCTGACACTCTCTGACACTCGCTATCACTCTATGACTCTCTCTGACACTCTCTATCACTCTCTATCACTCTCTGACACTCTCTGACAATCTCTGACACTCACTGACTCAATATATCACTCTCTATCACTCTCTGACACTCTCTGACACTCTCTATCACTCTCTATCACTCTCTGACACTCTCTATCACACTCTATCTCTTTCTGTCACTCTCTATCACTCTCTGAAACTCTCTGAAACTCTCTATCACTCAATGACACTCTCTGACACTCTCTATCACTCTCTATCACTCTCTGACACTCTCTGACACACTCTGACATTCTCTGACACTCACACACTCTCTATCACACTTTATCACTCTCTGACACTCTCTGACACTCTCAGACACTCTCAGACACTCTCAGACACTCTATATAACTCTCTGACACTCTTAAAAACTCTCTGACTCTCACCATCACTCTCTATCACTCTCTGACACGCAATGACACTCTCTGAAACACCCTATCACTCTCTATCATTCTCTGACACTCTCTGACACTCTCTGACACTTTCAGACACTCTCTGGCACTCTCTATCACTCTCTATCACTTTCTGACACTCTCTATCACTCTCTGACACTCTCTGACACTCTCTGACACTCTCAGACTCTCTCTATCACTCTTTATCACTCTCTGACACACTCTGACACTCTCTGACACTCTCTGACACACTCAGGCACTCTCTGACACTCTCTATCTCTCTCTATCACTCTCTGACACTCTCTGACACTCTTAATCACTATCTGACACTCTGTATCACTCTCTATCACTCTCTGACACTCCCCATCTTTCTCTGACACTCTCTGACACTCTCGAACACTCTCTGACGCTCTCTGACACTCTCTATCACTCAATGACACTCTATGACACTCTCTATCACTCTCTATCACTCTCTGATACTCTCTGACACACTCTGAAACTCTCAGACACCCTCTATCACTATTTATCATTCTCAGACACACTCTGACACTCTCAGACATTATGTGACACACTCTGACACTCTCTGTCACTCGATGACACTCTCTGACGCTCTTGATCACTCTCTGACACTCTCTGACACACTCTGACACTCTCGATCACTCTCTATCACTTTCTGACACTCGCTGACATTCTCTGACACTCGCTATCACTCTGTGACTCTCTCTGACTCTTTCTATCACCGTCTATCACTCTCTGACACTCTCTGACACTCTCTGACACATCTATCAATCTCTATCACTCTTTGACACTCTCTAACACTCTCAGAAAATCTACATCACTCTCTGACACTCTCTGAAACATGCTATCACTCCATGACTCTCTCTGACACTCTCTGTCACTCTCTATCACTCTCTGACACTCTCTGACACTCTCTGACACAATGCATCACACTCTATCACTCTTTGACACTCTCTAACACTCTCAGAAACTCTCTATCACTCTCTCTCACTCTCTGACACTCTCAGACACTCTCTATCACTCTCTGACACTGACTGACACTCTCAGACACTCTCTGTCACACTCGGTCACTCTCTGTAACGCTCAGACACTCTCAGACACTCTCTATCACTCTCTGACACTCTCTTTCACTCTCTGACACTCTCTATCACTCTCCGCCACTCTCTATCGCTCTCTGACACTCTCACACACTCTGATACTCTCAGAAACTCTCCATCACTCTCTATCACTCTCTGACACTCTCTGACACTCTCAGAAACTCTCTGTCACTCTCTGACATTCTCAGACACTCTCTATCACTCTCTGACACACTCTATCACTCTCTGACACTCTCTGACACTCTCTATCACTCTCTGGCACTCACTGAGACTCTCAGACACTCTCTGTCACTCTCGGACACTCTCAGACACTCTCTATCACTCTCTATCACACTCAAACGCTCGTTGACACTCTCATACACTCTCTGACTCTCTCAGACACTCTCTGACACTCTCTGACACTCTCTGACGCTCTCAGACACTCTCTGACACTCTTTGACGCTCTCAGACACTCTCAGAAACTCTCTATCTCTCTCAGAAACTCTCTATCACTCTCTGACACTCTCTGACACACTCAGACACACTCAATCACTCTCTATCACTCTCTGACACACTCTGACACACTCAGACACTCTCTATCACTCTCTATCACTCTCTGACACTCTCTATCACTCAATGACACTCTCTGAAAATCTCTGTCACCTTTATCACTTTCTGACAATCTCTGACACTCTCTGACACACTCAGACACTCTGTGACTCACTCTGACACTCTCTATCACTCTATGACACTCTCTGACGCTCTCTATCACTCTCTATCACTCTCTGACACTCTCTATCACCCTCTGACACTCTCTATCACTCTCTATCACTCTCTGACACTCTCTGACACTCTCTATCACTCTCTTTCACACTCTGACACTCTCTGACACTCTCTATCACTCAATGACACTCTGTGACACTCTCTATCACTCTCCATCACCCTCTGACACTCTCTGACACACTCTGACACTCTCAGACACTCTCTATCACACTCCGTATCACTCTCTGACACCCAATGACACTCTATATCACTCTCTGATACTCTATATCACTCTCTATCACTCTCTGACACTCTCTGATACTCTCTATCACTCTCTGACACACACTGACACACTCTATCACTCTATGACTCTCTCTGACACTCTCTATCACTCTTTATCAATCTCTGAAACTCTCTGACATTCTGTGACACACTCTGACACTCTCTATCACTCTATGACACTCTCTGACACTCTCTATCACTCAATGACACTCTCTGAAAATCTCTATCACTCTTTCTCACTCTCTGACACTCTCTGACACTCTCGATCACTCTCTGACACTCTCTATCACTCTTTGACACTCTCTAACACTCTCTATCACGCTCTATCACTCTCTCTCACTCTCTGACACTCTCAGACACTCTCTATCACTCTCTGACACTGACTGACACTCTCAGACACTCTCTGTCACTCTCGGTCACTCTCTGTCACTCTCAGACACTCTCAGACACTCTTTATCACTCTCTGACACTCTCTTTCACTCTCTGACACTCTCTATCACTCTCTGACACTCTCAGAAACTCTCTGTCACTCTCTGACACTCTCAGAAACTCTCTATAAAACTCTGACCCCCTCTATCACTCTCTGACATTCTCAGACACTCTCTATCACTCTCTGACACACTCTATCACTCTCTGACACTCTCTGACACTCTCTATCACTCTCTGACACTCACTGACACTCTCAAACACTCTCTGTCACTCTCGGACACTCTCAGACACTCTCTATCACTCTCTATCACACTCAAACGCACTTTGACGCTCTCTGACACTCTCTGACTCTCTCAGACACTCTCTGACACTCTCTGACGCTCTCAGACACTCTCTGACACTCTTTGACGCTCTCAGACAATCTCAGCCACTCTCCATCACTCTCAGAAACTCTCTATCACTCTCTGACACTCTCTGACACATTCAGACACTCTCAATCACTCTCTATCACTCTCTGACACTCTCTGACACTCTCTAACAATCTAAATCACTGTCTGACACACTCAGACACTCTCGGACACTCTCAGACACTCTCTATCACTCTCTATCACTCTCTGACACTCTCTATCACTCAATGACACTCTCTGAAAATCTCTATCACTCTTTCTCACTCTCTGACACTCTCTGACACTCGCTATCACTCTATGACTCTCTCTGACACTCTCTATCACTCTTTATCAATCTCTGAAACTCTCTGACATTCTGTGACACACTCTGACACTCTCTATCACTCTATGACACTCTCTGACACTCTCTATCACTCTCTATCACTCTCTGATACTCTCTGACACTCTCTGACACTCTCTATCACTCTCTATCACTCTCTGACACTCTCTATCACTCAATGACACTCTCTGAAAATCTCTATCACTCTTTCTCACTCTCTGACGCTCTCTGACACTCTCTGACACTCTCTGACACTCTCGATCGCTCTCTGACACTCTCTATCACTCTTTGACAATCTCTAACACTCTCTATCACTCTCTATCACTCTCTCTCACTCTCTGACACTCTCAGACACTCTCTATCACTCTCTGACACTGACTGACACTCTCAGACACTCTCTGTCACTCTCGGTCACTCTCAGGCACTCTCTGTCACTATCTATCTCGATCTATCACTCTCTGACACTCTCTGTCACTCTCAGACACTCTCAGACACTCTCTATCACTCTCTGACACTCTCGATCACTCTCTGACACTCTCTATCACTCTCTGACACTCTCTCGCTCTCTGACAATCTCACACACTCTGATACTCTCAGACACTCTCCATCACTCTCTATCACTCTCTGACACTCTCTGACACTCTCAGAAACTCTCAATAAAACTCTGACACCCTCTATCACTCTCTGACATTCTCAGACACTCTCTATCACTCTCTGACACACTCTATCACTCTCTGACACTCTCTGACACTCTCTATCACTCTCTGACACTCACTGACACTCTCAGACACTCTCTGTCACTCTCGGACACTCTCAGACAGTCTCTATCACACTCTATCACACTCAAACGCTCTTTGACGCTCTCTGACACTCTCTGACTCTCTCAGACACTCTCTGACACTCTCTGACGCTCTCAGATACTCTCTGACACTCTTTGACGCTCTCAGACAATCTCAGACACTCTCCATCACTCTCAGAAACTCTCTACCACTCTCTGACACTCTCTGACACACGCAGACACTCTCAATCACTCTCTATCACTCTCTGGCACTCTCTGACACTCTCTAACACTCTCTATCACTCTCTGACACACTCTGACACTCTCTGACACTCTCAGACACTCTCTATCACTCTCTGACACTCTCTATCACTCAATGACACTCTCTGAAAATCTCTATCACTCTTTCTCACTCTCTGACACTCTCTGACACTCTCTGAGACTCTCGATCACTCTCTATCACTCTCTATCACTCTCTGACACTCTCTGACACTCTCTGACACTCTCTGACACTCTCTATCACTCTCTAACACTCTCTGATACACTCAGTCACTCTGTGACTCACTCTGACACTCTCGATCACTCTATGACACTCTCTGATGCTCTCTATCACTCTCTGACACTCTCAATCACTCTCTGACACTCTCTGAAACTCTCTATCACTCTCTATCACTCTCTTACACTCTCTGACACTCTCTATCACTCAATGACACTCTGTGCCACTCTCTATCACTCTCCATCACTCTCTGACACTCTCTGACACACTCTGACACTCTCAGACACTCACTATCACACTCCGTATCACTCTCTGACACCCAATGAAACTCTCTATCACTCTCTGACACTCTATATCTCTCTCCATCACTCTCTGACACTCTCTATCACTCTGTGACACTCTCTATCACACTCGATCACTCTCTGACTCTCTCTGACACTCTCTATCACTCAATGACACTCTGTGACACTCTCTATCACTCTCTGACACTCCCTGACACTCTCTGTCACTCTCGATCACTCTCTGACACTCTCTATCACTCAATGACACTCTGTGACACTCTCTATCACTCTCTGACATTCTCTGACACACTCTGACACTCTCTATCACTCTCGATCACTCTCTGACACTCTCTATCACTCAATGACACTCTGTGACACTCTCTATCACTCTCTGACACTCTCTGACACACTCTGACACTCTCTATCACACTCTATCACTCTCTGACACTCTCTGACACTCTCCATCACTCTATGACTCTCTCTGACACTCTCAATCACTCTCTATCACTCTCTGACTCTCTCTGACACTCTCAGAAACTCTCTGTCACTCTCTGACATTCTCAGACACTCTCTATCACTCTCTGACACACTCTATCACTCTCTGACACTCTCTGACACTCTCTATCACTCTCTGACACTCACTGAGACTCTCAGACACTCTCTGTCACTCTCGGACACTCTCAGACACTCTCTATCACTCTCTATCACACTCAAACGCTCTTTGACACTCTCATACACTCTCTGACTCTCTCAGACACTCTCTGACACTCTCTGACACTCTCTGACGCTCTCAGACACTCTCTGACACTCTTTGACGCTCTCAGACACTCTCAGAAACTCTCTATCTCTCTCAGAAACTCTCTATCACTCTCTGACACTCTCTGACACACTCAGACACACTCAATCACTCTCTATCACTCTCTGATACACTCTGACACACTCAGACACTCTCTATCACTCTCTATCACTCTCTGACACTCTCTATCACTCAATGACACTCTCTGAAAATCTCTGTCACCTTTATCACTTTCTGACACTCTCTGACACTCTCTGACACTCTCTGACACTCTCTATCATTCTCTATCACTCACTGACACTCTCTGACACTCTCTATCACTCTCTATCACTCTCTGACACACTCAGACACTCTGTGACTCACTCTGACACTCTCTATCACTCTATGACACTCTCTGACGCTCTCTATCACTCTCTATCACTCTCTGACACTCTCTATCACCCTCTGACACTCTCTATCACTCTCTGACACTCTTTGACACTCTCTATCACTCCATGACACTCTCTGACCTCTCTATCACACACTAATACTCTCTGACACACTCTGACACACACTGAAACTCTCTGACACTCTCAGACACTCACTATCACTCTCTATCACTCTCTGACACACTCTGACAGTCTCTGACACTCTCAGACTCTCTCAGACACTCTCTGACACTCTCTGACACTCTCTATCACTCTCTATCACTCTCTGACACTCTCAGACACTCACTATCACTCTCTATCACACTCTGACACTCTCTTTCACTCTCTATCACTCTCTGACACTCTCTCTCACTCTCTGAAACTGTCTGACACTCTCTGACACTCAATGACACTCTCTGACAGTGCCTATCACTCTCTGACACTCTCTGACACTCACTATCACTCTCTATCACTCTCTGACCATCTCTATCACTCTTTATCACTCTCTGACACTCTCTGACACTCTCAGGCACTCTCTATCACTCTCTCTCAGTCCCTGACACTCTCTGAAACTCTCTGACACTCTCAGACACTCCCTATCAATCTCTATCACTCTCTGACACTCTCTGACACTCTCAGAGACTCACTATCACTCTCTATCACTCTCTGACACCCTCTATCACTCTCTATCACTCTCTATCACTCTCTATCACTCTCTGACACTCTCAGAGACTCACTATCGCTCTCTATCACTCTCTGACACTCCCTATCACTCTCTATCACTCTCTGACACTCTCTATCACTCTCTATCACTCTCTGACACTCTCTATCATTCTCTATCACTCTCTGACACTCTCTATCACTCTCTATCACTCTTGGCACTCTCTGACACTCTCTGACACTCAATGACAATCTCTGACGCTCCCTATCACTCTCTATCATTCTCTGACACTTGCTGACACTCTCTGACACTCTCAGACACTCTCTAACGCTCTCTATCACTCTCTGACACTCTCTATCACACTCTATCTCTTTCTGTCACTCTCTATCACTCTCTGAAACTCTCTGAAACTCTCTATCACTCAATGACACTCTCTGACACTCTCTATCACTCTCTATCACTCTCTGACACTCTCTGACACACTCTGACATTCTCAGACACTCTCAGACACTCTCAGACACACTCTATCACTCTATATCACTCTCTGACACTCTTAGTCACTCTCTGACTATCACCATCACTCTCTATCACTCTCTGACACGCAATGACACTCTCTGAAACACCCTATCACTCTCTATCATTCTCTGACACTCTCTGACACTCTCTGACACTTTCAGACACTCTCTGGCACTCTCTATCACTCTCTATCACTTTCTGACACTCTCTATCACTCTCTGACACTCTCTGACACTCTCTGACACTCTCCATCACTCTCTATCTCTCTCTGACACTCTCTGACACGCTCTGACACTCTCTGACACTCTCAGACTCTCTCTATCGCTCTTTATCACTCTCTGACACACTCTGACACTCTCTGACACTCTCTGACACTCTCAGGCACTCTCTGACACTCTCAGGCACTCTCTGACACTCTCAGACACTCTCAGACACTCTCTATCTCTCTCTATCACTCTCTGACACTCTCTGACACTCTTAATCACTATCTGACACTCTGTATCACTCTCTATCACTCTCTGACACTCCCCATCTTTCTCTGACACTCTCTGACAGTCTCGAACACTCTCTGACGCTCTCTGACACTCTCTATCACTCAATGACACTCTATGACACTCTCTATCACTCTCTATCACTCTCTGATACTCTCTGACACACTCTGACACTCTCAGACACCCTCTATCACTATTTATCATTCTCAGACACACTCTGACACTCTCAGACATTCTGTGACACACTCTGACACTCTCTGTCACTCGATGACACTCTCTGACGCTCTTGATCACTCTCAGACACTCTCTGACACACTCTGACACTCTCGATCACTCTCTATCACTCTCTGACACTCGCTGACATTCTCTGACACTCGCTATCACTCTGTGACTCTCTCTGACTCTTTCTATCACCGTCTATCACTCTCTGACACTCTCTGACACTCTCTGACACATCTATCACTCTCTATCACTCTTTGACACTCTCTAACACTCTCAGAAAATCTACATCACTCTCTGACACTCTCTGAAACATGCTATCACTCCATGACTCTCTCTGACACGCTCTGTCCCTCTCTATCACTCTATGACACTCTCTGACACTCTCTGACACAATCCATCACTCTCTATCACTCTTTGACACTCTCTAACACTCTCAGAAACTCTCCATCACTCTCTCTCACTCTCTGACACTCTCAGACACTCTCTGTCACTCTCGGTCACTCTCGGTCACGCTCAGACACTCTCAGACACTCTCTATCACTCTCTGACACTCTCTTTCACTCTCTGACACACTCTATCACTCTCCGACACTCTCTATCGCTCTCTGACACTCTCACACACTCTGATACTCTCAGACACTCTCCATCACTCTCTATCACTCTCTGACACTCTCTGACACTCTCAGAAACTCTCTGTCACTCTCTGACATTCTCAGACACTCTCTATCACTCTCTGACACACTCTATCACTCTCTGACACTCTCTGACACTCTCTATCACTCTCTGACACTCACTGAGACTCTCAGACACTCTCTGTCACTCTCGGACACTCTCAGACACTCTCTATCACTCTCTATCACACTCAAACGCTCTTTGACACTCTCATACACTCTCTGACTCTCTCAGACACTCTCTGACACTCTCTGACACTCTCTGACGCTCTCAGACACTCTCTGACACTCTTTGACGCTCTCAGACACTCTCAGAAACTCTCTATCTCTCTCAGAAACTCTCTATCACTCTCTGACACTCTCTGACACACTCAGACACACTCAATCACTCTCTATCACTCTCTGACACACTCTGACACACTCAGACACTCTCTATCACTCTCTATCACTCTCTGACACTCTCTATCACTCAATGACACTCTCTGAAAATCTCTGTCACCTTTATCACTTTCTGACACTCTCTGACACTCTCTGACACTCTCTATCATTCTCTATCACTCACTGACACTCTCTGACACTCTCTATCACTCTCTATCACTCTCTGACACACTCAGACACTCTGTGACTCACTCTGACACTCTCTATCACTCTATGACACTCTCTGACGCTCTCTATCACTCTCTATCACTCTCTGACACTCTCTATCACCCTCTGACACTCTCTATCACTCTCTATCACTCTCTGACACTCTCTGACACTCTCTATCACTCTCTTTCACACTCTGACACTCTCTGACACTCTCTATCACTCAATGACACTCTGTGACAATCTCTATCACTCTCCATCACCCTCTGACACTCTCTGACACACTCTGACACTCTCAGACACTCTCTATCACACTCCGTATCACTCTCTGACACCCAATGACACTCTATATCACTCTCTGATACTCTATATCACTCTCTATCACTCTCTGACACTCTCTGATACTCTCTATCACTCTCTGACACACACTGACACACTCTATCACTCTATGACTCTCTCTGACACTCTCTATCACTCTTTATCAATCTCTGAAACTCTCTGACATTCTGTGACACACTCTGACACTCTCTATCACTCTATGACACTCTCTGACACTCTCTATCACTCTCTGACACTCTCTGACACACTCTGAGACTCTCTATCACTCTCTATCACTCTCTGATACTCTCTGACACTCTCTGACACTCGCTATCACTCTATGACTCTCTCTGACACTCTCTATCACTCTCTATCACTCTCTGACACTCTCTGACAATCTCTGACACTCACTGACTCAATATATCACTCTCTATCACTCTCTGACACTCTCTGACACTCTCTATCACTCTCGATCACTCTCTGACACTCTCTATCACTCTTTGACACTCTCTAACACTCTCTATCACGCTCTATCACTCTCTCTCACTCTCTGACACTCTCAGACACTCTCTATCACTCTCTGACACTGACTGACACTCTCAGACACTCTCTGTCACTCTCGGCCACTCTCTGTCACTCTCAGACACTCTCTATCACTCTCTGACACTCTCCATCACTCTCTGACACTCTCTATCACTCTCTGACACTCTCAGAAACTCTCTGTCACTCTCTGACACTCTCAGAAACTCTCTATAAAACTCTGACACCCTCTATCACTCTCTGACATTCTCAGACACTCTCTATCACTCTCTGACACACTCTATCACTCTCTGACACTCTCTGACACTCTCTATCACTCTCTGACACTCACTGACACTCTCAAACACTCTCTGTCACTCTCGGACACTCTCAGACACTCTCTATCACTCTCTATCACACTCAAACGCTCTTTGACGCTCTCTGACACTCTCTGACTCTCTCAGACACTCTCTGACACTCTCTGACGCTCTCAGACACTCTCTGACACTCTTTGACGCTCTCAGACAATCTCAGCCACTCTCCATCACTCTCAGAAACTCTCTATCACTCTCTGACACTCTCTGACACACTCAGACACTCTCAATCACTCTCTATCACTCTCTGACACTCTCTGACACTCTCTAACACTCTAAATCACTCTCTATCACTCTCTGACACTCTCTGACACTCTCCATCACTCTCTATCTCTCTCTGACACTCTCTGACACTCTCTGACACTCTCTGACACACTCTGACACTCTCTGACACTCTCAGACTCTCTCTATCACTCTTTATCACTCTCTGACACACTCTGACACTCTCTGACACTCTCTGACACTCTCAGACACTCTCAGACACTCTCAGACACTCTCTATCTCTCTCTATCACTCTCTGACACTCTCTGACACTCTTAATCACTATCTGACACTCTGTATCACTCTCTATCACTCTCTGACACTCCCCATCTTTCTCTGACACTCTCTGACACTCTCGAACACTCTCTGACGCTCTCTGACACTCTCTATCACTCAATGACACTCTATGACACTCTCTATCACTCTCTATCACTCTCTGATACTCTCTGACACACTCTGACACTCTCAGACACCCTCTATCACTATTTATCATTCTCAGACACACTCTGACACTCTCAGACATTCTGTGACACACTCTGACACTCTCTGTCACTCGATGACACTCTCTGACGCTCTTGATCACTCTCTGACACTCTCTGACACACTCTGACACTCTCTATCATTCTCTATCACTCACTGACACTCTCTGACACTCTCTATCACTCTCTATCACTCACTGACACACTCAGACACTCTGTGACTCACTCTGACACTCTCTATCACTCTATGACACTCTCTGACGCTCTCTATCACTCTCTATCACTCTCTGACACTCTCTATCACCCTCTGACACTCTCAATCACTCTCTATCACTCTCTGACACTCTCTGACACTCTCTATCACTCTCTTTCACACTCTGACACTCTCTGACACTCTCTATCACTCAATGACACTCTGTGACAATCTCTATCACTCTCCATCACCCTCTGACACTCTCTGACACACTCTGACACTCTCAGACACTCTCTATCACACTCCGTATCACTCTCTGACACCCAATGACACTCTATATCACTCTCTGATACTCTATATCACTCTCTATCACTCTCTGACACTCTCTGATACTCTCTATCACTCTCTGACACACACTGACACACTCTATCACTCTATGACTCTCTCTGACACTCTCTATCACTCTTTATCAATCTCTGAAACTCTCTGACATTCTGTGACACACTCTGACACTCTCTATCACTCTATGACACTCTCTGACACTCTATCACTCTCTATCACTCTCTGACACTCTCTGACACACTCTGAGACTCTCTATCACTCTCTATCACTCTCTTATACTCTCTGACACTCTCTGACACTCGCTATCACTCTATGACTCTCTCTGACACTCTCTATCACTCTCTATCACTCTCTGACACTCTCTGACAATCTCTGACACTCACTGACTCAATATATCACTCTCTATCACTCTCTGACACTCTCTGACACTCTTTATCACTCTCTATCACTCTCTGACACTCTCTATCACTCAATGACACTCTCTGAAAATCTCTATCACTCTTTCTCACTCTCTGACACTCTCTGACACTCTCGATCACTCTCTGACACTCTCTATCACTCTTTGACACTCTCTAACACTCTCTATCACGCTCTATCACTCTCTCTCACTCTCTGACACTCTCAGACACTCTCTATCACTCTCTGACACTGACTGACACTCTCAGACACTCTCTGTCACTCTCGGTCACTCTCTGTCACTCTCAGACACTCTCTATCACTCTCTGACACTCTCTTTCACTCTCTGACACTCTCTATCACTCTCTGACACTCTCAGAAGCTCTCTGTCACTCTCTGACACTCTCAGAAACTCTCTATAAAACTCTGACACCCTCTATCACTCTCTGACATTCTCAGACACTCTCTATCACTCTCTGACACACTCTATCACACTCTGACACTCTCTGACACTCTCTATCACTCTCTGACACTCACTGACACACTCAGACACTCTCTGTCACTCTCGGTCACTCTCTGTCACTCTCGGACACTCTCAGACACTCTCTATCACTCTCTATCACACTCAAACGCTCTTTGACGCTCTCTGACACTCTCTGACTCTCTCAGACACTCTCTGACACTCTCTGACGCTCTCAGACACTCTCTGACACTCTTTGACGCTCTCAGACAATCTCAGCCACTCTCCATCACTCTCAGAAGCTCTCTATCACTCTCTGACACTCTCTGACACATTCAGACACTCTCAATCACTCTCTATCACTCTCTGACACTCTCTAACACTCTAAATCACTCTCTGACACACTCTGACACTCTCGGACACTCTCAGACACTCTCTATCACTCTCTATCACTCTCTGACACTCTCTATCACTCAATGACACTCTCCGAAAATCTCTATCACTCTTTCTCACTCTCTGACACTCTCTGACACTCGCTATCACTCTATGACTCTCTCTGACACTCTCTATCACTCTTTATCAATCTCTGAAACTCTCTGACATTCTGTGACACACTCTGACACTCTCTATCACTCTATGACACTCTCTGACACTCTCTATCACTCTCTATCACTCTCTGATACTCTCTGACACTCTCTGACACTCTCTATCACTCTCTATCACTCTCTGACACTCTCTATCACTCAATGACACTCTCTGAAAATCTCTATCACTCTTTCTCACTCTCTGACGCTCTCTGACACTCTCTGACACTCTCTGACACTCTCGATCACTCTCTGACACTCTCTATCACTCTTTGACAATCTCTAACACTCTCTATCACTCTCTATCACTCTCTCTCACTCTCTGACACTCTCAGACACTCTCTATCACTCTCTGACACTGACTGACACTCTCAGACACTCTCTGTCACTCTCGGTCACTCTCAGACACTCTCTGTCACTATCTGTCTCTATCTATCACTCTCTGACACTCTCTGTCACTCTCAGACACTCTCAGACACTCTCTATCACTCTCTGACACTCTCTATCACTCTCTGACACTCTCTATCACTCTCTGACACTCTCTCGCTCTCTGACAATCTCACACACTCTGATACTCTCAGACACTCTCCATCACTCTCTATCACTCTCTGACACTCTCTGACACTCTCAGAAACTCTCTGTCACTCTCTGACACTCTCAGAAACTCTCAATAAAACTCTGACACCCTCTATCACTCTCTGACATTCTCAGACACTCTCTATCACTCTCTGACACACTCTATCACTCTCTGACACTCTCTGACACTCTCTATCACTCTCTGACACTCACTGACACTCTCAGACACTCTCTGTCACTCTCGGACACTCTCAGACAGTCTCTATCACTCTCTATCACACTCAAACGCTCTTTGACGCTCTCTGACACTCTCTGACTCTCTCAGACACTCTCTGACGCTCTCGGATACTCTCTGACACTCTTTGAAGCTCTCAGACAATCTCAGACACTCTCCATCACTCTCAGAAACTCTCTATCACTCTCTGACACTCTCTGACACACTCAGACACTCTCAATCACTCTCTAACACTCCCTGGCACTCTCTGACACTCTCTAACACTCTCTATCACTCTCTGACACACTCTGACACACTCTGACACTCTCTAACACTCTAAATCACTCTCTGACACACTCTGACACTCTCGGACACTCTCAGACACTCTCTATCACTCTCTATCACTCTCTGACACTCTCTATCACTCAATGACACTCTCCGAAAATCTCTATCAATCTTTCTCACTCTCTGACACTCTCTGACACTCGCTATCACTCTATGACTCTCTCTGACACTCTCTATCACTCTTTATCAATCTCTGAAACTCTCTGACATTCTGTGACACACTCTGACACTCTCTTTCACTCTATGACACTCTCTGACACTCTCTATCACTCTCTATCACTCTCTGATACTCTCTGACACTCTCTGACACTCTCTATCACTCTCTGACACTCTCTATCACTCTCTATCACTCAATGACACTCTCTGAAAATCTCTATCACTCTTTCTCACTCTCTGACGCTCTCTGACACTCTCTGACACTCTCTGACACTCTCGATCACTCTCTGACACTCTCTATCACTCTTTGACAATCTCTAACACTCTCTATCACTCTCTATCACTCTCTCTCACTCTCTGACACTCTCAGACACTCTCTATCACTCTCTGACACTGACTGACACTCTCAGACACTCTCTGTCACTCTCGGTCACTCTCAGACACTCTCTGTCACTATCTATCTCTATCTATCACTCTCTGACACTCTCTGTCACTCTCAGACACTCTCAGACACTCTCTATCACTCTCTGACACTCTCTATCACTCTCTGACACTCTCTATCACTCTCTGACACTCTCTCGCTCTCTGACAATCTCACACACTCTGATACTCTCAGACACTCTCCATCACTCTCTATCACTCTCTGACACTCTCTGACACTCTCAGAAACTCTCTGTCACTCTCTGACACTCTCAGAAACTCTCAATAAAACTCTGACACCCTCTATCACTCTCTGACATTCTCAGACACTCTCTATCACTCTCTGACACACTCTATCACTCTCTGACACTCTCTGACACTCTCTATCACTCTCTGACACTCACTGACACTCTCAGACACTCTCTGTCACTCTCGGACACTCTCAGACAGTCTCTATCACTCTCTATCACACTCAAACGCTCTTTGACGCTCTCTGACACTCTCTGACTCTCTCAGACACTCTCTGACACTCTTTGACGCTCTCAGACAATCTCAGACACTCTCCATCACTCTCAGAAACTCTCTATCACTCTCTGACACTCTCTGACACACTCAGACACTCTCAATCACTCTCTATCACTCTCTGACACACTCTGACACTCTCTGACACTCTCAGACACTCTCTATCACTCTCTATCACTCTCTGACACTCTCCATCACTCAATGACACTCTCTGAAAATCTCTATCACTCTTTCTCACTCTCTGACACTCTCTGACACTCTCTGAGACTCTCGATCACTCTCTATCACTCTCTATCACTCTCTGACACTCTCTGACACTCTCTGACACTCTCTGACACTCTCTATCACTCTCTAACACTCTCTGATACACTCAGACACTCTGTGACTCACTCTGACACTCTCGATCACTCTATGACACTCTCTGATGCTCTCTATCACTCTCTGACACTCTCAATCACTCTCTGACAATCTCTGAAACTCTCTATCACTCTCTATCACTCTCTTACACTCTCTGACACTCTCTATCACTCAATGACACTCTGTGCCACTCTCTATCACTCTCCATCACTCTCTGACACTCTCTGACACACTCTGACACTCTCAGACACTCACCATCACACTCCGTATCACTCTCTGACACCCAATGAAACTCTCTATCACTCTCTGACACTCTATATCTCTCTCTATCACTCTCTGACACTCTCTATCACTCTCTGACACTCTCTATCACTCTCGATCACTCTCTGACTCTCTCTGACACTCTCTATCACTCAATGACACTCTGTGACACTCTCTATCACTCTCTGACACTCTCTGACACTCTCTGTCACTCTCGATCACTCTCTGACACTCTCTATCACTCAATGACACTCTGTGACACTCTCTATCACTCTCTGACACTCTCTGACACACTCTGACACTCTCTATCACTCTCGATCACTCTCTGACACTCTCTATCACTCAATGACACTCTGTGACACTCTCTATCACTCTCTGACACTCTCTGACACACTCTGACACTCTCTATCACACTCTATCACTCTCTGACACTCTCTGACACTCTCCATCACTCTATGACTCTCTCTGACACTCTCAATCACTCTCTATCACTCTCTGACACTCTCAGAGGCTCTCTATCACTCTCTGACTCTCTCAGACACTCTCCATCACTCTCTGACACTCACTGACACTCTCAGACTCTCTCTGTCACTCTCTGTCACTCTCAGACACTCCCAGACACTCTCTGACACTCTCTGACACACTCAGACACTCTGTGACTCAGTCTGACACTCTCTATCACTCTCTGACACTCTCTGATACTCTCTGACAAACTCAGACACTCTGTGACTCAGTCTGACACTCTCTATCACTCTCTGACACTTTCTGACACTTTCCATCACTCAATGACACTCTGTGACACTCTCTATCACTCTCCATGACTCTCTGACACTCTCTGACACACTCTGAAACTCTCAGACACTCTCTATCACACTGCGTATCACTCTCTGACACCCAATGACACTCTATATCACTCTCTGACACTCTATATCGCTCTCTATCACTTTCTGACACTCTCTGACACTCTCTATCACTCTCTATCACTCTCTGACTCTCTCTGACACTCTCTATCACTCTATGACTCTCTCTGAACACTCTCAATCACTCTCTATCACTCTCTGACACTCTCAGAGGCTCTCTATCACTCTCTGACACTCTCTGACACTCTCCATCACTCTATGACTCTCTCTGACACTCTCAATCACTCTCTATCACTCTCTGACACTCTCAGAGGCTCTCTATCACTCTCTGACTCTCTCAGACACTCTCCATCACTCTCTGACACTCACTGACTCTCTCAGACTCTCTCTGTCACTCTCTGTCACTCTCTGTCACTCTCAGACACTCCCAGACACTCTCTGACACTCTCTGACACACTCAGACACTCTGTGACTCAGTCTGACACTCTCTATCACTCTCTGACACTCTCTGATACTCTCTGACAAACTCAGACACTCTGTGACTCAGTCTGACACTCTCTATCACTCTCTGACACTTTCTGACACTTTCCATCACTCAATGACACTCTGTGACACTCTCTATCACTCTCCATTACTCTCTGACACTCTCTGACACACTCTGAAACTCTCAGACACTCTCTATCACACTGCGTATCACTCTCTGACACCCAATGACACTCTATATCACTCTCTGACACTCTATATCACTCTCTATCACTTTCTGACACTCTCTGACACTCTCTATCACTCTCTATCACTCTCTGACTCTCTCTGACACTCTCTATCACTCTCTATCACTCTCTGACACTCTCTGACAATCTCTGACACTCACTGACTCAATATATCACTCACTATCACTCTCTGACAATCTCTGACACAATCTATCACTCTCTATCACTCTTTGACACTCTCTAACACTCTCAGAAACTCTCTATCACTCTCTCTCACTCTCTGACACTCTCAGACACTCTCTATCACACTCTGACACTGACTGACACTCTCAGACACTCTCTGTCACTCTCGGTCACTCTCTGTCACTCTCTGTCACTCTCAGACACTCTCAGACACTCTCTATCACTCTCTGACACTCTCTGACACACTCTGACACTCTCTATCACTCTCGATCACTCTCTGACACTCTCTATCACTCAATGACACTCTGTGACACTCTCTATCACTCTCTGACACTCTCTGACACACTCTGACACTCTCTATCACACTCTATCACTCTCTGACACTCTCTGACACTCTCCATCACTCTATGACTCTCTCTGACACTCTCAATCACTCTCTATCACTCTCTGACACTCTCAGAGGCTCTCTATCACTCTCTGACTCTCTCAGACACTCTCCATCACTCTCTGACACTCACTGACACTCTCAGACTCTCTCTGTCACTCTCTGTCACTCTCAGACACTCCCAGACACTCTCTGACACTCTCTGACACACTCAGACACTCTGTGACTCAGTCTGACACTCTCTATCACTCTCTGACACTTTCTGACACTTTCCATCACTCAATGACACTCTGTGACACTCTCTATCACTCTCCATTACTCTCTGACACTCTCTGACACACTCTGAAACTCTCAGACACTCTCTATCACACTGCGTATCACTCTCTGACACCCAATGACACTCTATATCACTCTCTGACACTCTATATCACTCTCTATCACTTTCTGACACTCTCTGACACTCTCTATCACTCTCTATCACTCTCTGACTCTCTCTGACACTCTCTATCACTCTCTATCACTCTCTGACACTCTCTGACAATCTCTGACACTCACTGACTCAATATATCACTCACTATCACTCTCTGACACTCTCTGACAATCTCTGACACAATCTATCACTCTCTATCACTCTTTGACACTCTCTAACACTCTCAGAAACTCTCTATCACTCTCTCTCACTCTCTGACACTCTCAGACACTCTCTATCACACTCTGACACTGACTGACACTCTCAGACACTCTCTGTCACTCTCGGTCACTCTCTGTCACTCTCTGTCACTCTCAGACACTCTCAGACACTCTCTATCACTCTCTGACACTCTCTGACACACTCTGACACTCTCTATCACTCTCGATCACTCTCTGACACTCTCTATCACTCAATGACACTCTGTGACACTCTCTATCACTCTCTGACACTCTCTGACACACTCTGACACTCTCTATCACACTCTATCACTCTCTGACACTCTCTGACACTCTCCATCACTCTATGACTCTCTCTGACACTCTCAATCACTCTCTATCACTCTCTGACACTCTCAGAGGCTCTCTATCACTCTCTGACTCTCTCAGACACTCTCCATCACTCTCTGACACTCACTGACACTCTCAGACTCTCTCTGTCACTCTCTGTCACTCTCAGACACTCCCAGACACTCTCTGACACTCTCTGACACACTCAGACACTCTGTGACTCAGTCTGACACTCTCTATCACTCTCTGACACTCTCTGATACTCTCTGACAAACTCAGACACTCTGTGACTCAGTCTGACACTCTCTATCACTCTCTGACACTTTCTGACACTTTCCATCACTCAATGACACTCTGTGACACTCTCTATCACTCTCCATGACTCTCTGACACTCTCTGACACACTCTGAAACTCTCAGACACTCTCTATCACACTGCGTATCACTCTCTGACACCCAATGACACTCTATATCCCTCTCTGACACTCTATATCGCTCTCTATCACTTTCTGACACTCTCTGACACTCTCTATCACTCTCTATCACTCTCTGACTCTCTCTGACACTCTCTATCACTCTATGACTCTCTCTGAACACTCTCAATCACTCTCTATCACTCTCTGACACTCTCAGAGGCTCTCTATCACTCTCTGACACTCTCTGACACTCTCCATCACTCTATGACTCTCTCTGACACTCTCAATCACTCTCTATCACTCTCTGACACTCTCAGAGGCTCTCTATCACTCTCTGACTCTCTCAGACACTCTCCATCACTCTCTGACACTCACTGACTCTCTCAGACTCTCTCTGTCACTCTCTGTCACTCTCTGTCACTCTCAGACACTCCCAGACACTCTCTGACACTCTCTGACACACTCAGACACTCTGTGACTCAGTCTGACACTCTCTATCACTCTCTGACACTCTCTGATACTCTCTGACAAACTCAGACACTCTGTGACTCAGTCTGACACTCTCTATCACTCTCTGACACTTTCTGACACTTTCCATCACTCAATGACACTCTGTGACACTCTCTATCACTCTCCATTACTCTCTGACACTCTCTGACACACTCTGAAACTCTCAGACACTCTCTATCACACTGCGTATCACTCTCTGACACCCAATGACACTCTATATCACTCTCTGACACTCTATATCACTCTCTATCACTTTCTGACACTCTCTGACACTCTCTATCACTCTCTATCACTCTCTGACTCTCTCTGACACTCTCTATCACTCTCTATCACTCTCTGACACTCTCTGACAATCTCTGACACTCACTGACTCAATATATCACTCACTATCACTCTCTGACACTCTCTGACAATCTCTGACACAATCTATCACTCTCTATCACTCTTTGACACTCTCTAACACTCTCAGAAACTCTCTATCACTCTCTCTCACTCTCTGACACTCTCAGACACTCTCTATCACACTCTGACACTGACTGACACTCTCAGACACTCTCTGTCACTCTCGGTCACTCTCTGTCACTCTCTGTCACTCTCAGACACTCTCAGACACTCTCTATCACTCTCTGACACTCTATTTCACTCTCTGATACTCTCTATCACTCTCTGACACTCTCTATCGCTCTCTGACACTCTGACACACTCTGATACTCTCAGACACTCTCCATCACTCTCTATCACTCTCTGAAACTCTCTTACACTCTCAGAAACTCTCTGTCACTCTCTGACACTCTCAGAAACTCTCTATAAAACTCTGACACCCTCTATCACTCTCTGACATTCTCAGACACTCTCTATCACTCTCTGACACACTCTATCACTCTCTGACACTCTCTGACACTCTCTATCACTCTCTGACACTCACTGACACTCTCAGACACTCTCTGTCACTCTCGGTCACTTTCTGTCACTCTCAGACTCTCTCTGACACTCTCTATCACTCTCTGACACTCTCTTTCACTCTCTGACACACTCTATCACTCTCTGACACTCTCTGACACTCTCTATCACTCTCTGACACTCTCTGACACTCTCAAACACTCTCTGTCACTCTCGGACACTCTCAGACACTCTCTATCACTCTCTATCACACTCAAACGCTCTTTGACGCTCTCTGACACTCTCTGACTCTCTCAGACACTCTCTGACACTCTCTGACGCTCTCAGACACTCTCTGACACTCTTTGACGCTCTCAGACAATCTCAGCCACTCTCCATCACTCTCAGAAACTCTCTATCACTCTCTGACACTCTCTGACACATTCAGACACTCTCAATCACTCTCTATCACTCTCTGACACTCTCTAACACTCTAAATCACTCTCTGACACACTCTGACACTCTCGGACACTCTCAGACACTCTCTATCACTCTCTATCACTCTCTGACACTCTCTATCACTCAATGACACTCTCCGAAAATCTCTATCACTCTTTCTCACTCTCTGACACTCTCTGACACTCGCTATCACTCTATGACTCTCTCTGACACTCTCTATCACTCTTTATCAATCTCTGAAACTCTCTGACATTCTGTGACACACTCTGACACTCTCTATCACTCTATGACACTCTCTGACACTCTCTATCACTCTCTATCACTCTCTGATACTCTCTGACACTCTCTGACACTCTCTATCACTCTCTATCACTCTCTGACACTCTCTATCACTGAATGACACTCTCTGAAAATCTCTATCACTCTTTCTCACTCTCTGACGCTCTCTGACACTCTCTGACACTCTCTGACACTCTCGATCACTCTCTGACACTCTCTATCACTCTTTGACAATCTCTAACACTCTCTATCACTCTCTATCACTCTCTCTCACTCTCTGACACTCTCAGACACTCTCTATCACTCTCTGACACTGACTGACACTCTCAGACACTCTCTGTCACTCTCGGTCACTCTCAGACACTCTCTGTCACTATCTATCTCTATCTATCACTCTCTGACACTCTCTGTCACTCTCAGACACTCTCTATCACTCTCTGACACTCTCTATCACTCTCTGACACTCTCTATCACTCTCTGACACTCTCTCGCTCTCTGACAATCTCACACACTCTGATACTCTCAGACACTCTCCATCACTCTCTATCACTCTCTGACACTCTCTGACACTCTCAGAAACTCTCTGTCACTCTCTGACACTCTCAGAAACTCTCAATAAAACTCTGACACCCTCTATCACTCTCTGACATTCTCAGACACTCTCTATCACTCTCTGACACACTCTATCACTCTCTGACACTCTCTGACACTCTCTATCACTCTCTGACACTCACTGACACTCTCAGACACTCTCTGTCACTCTCGGACACTCTCAGACAGTCTCTATCACTCTCTATCACACTCAAACGCTCTTTGACGCTCTCTGACACTCTCTGACTCTCTCAGACACTCTCTGACACTCTCTGACGCTCTCGGATACTCTCTGACACTCTTTGACGCTCTCAGACAATCTCAGACACTCTCCATCACTCTCAGAAACTCTTTATCACTCTCTGACACTCTCTGACACACTCAGACACTCTCAATCACTCTCTATCACTCTCTGGCACTCTCTGACACTCTCTAACACTCTCTATCACTCTCTGACACACTCTGACACTCTCTGACACTCTCAGACACTCTCTATCACTCTCTATCACTCTCTGACACTCTCTATCACTCAATGACACTCTCTGAAAATCTCTATCACTCTTTCTCACTCTCTGACACTCTCTGACACTCTCTGAGACTCTCGATCACTCTCTATCACTCTCTATCACTCTCTGACACTCTCTGACACTCTCTGACACTCTCTGACACTCTCTATCACTCTCTAACACTCTCTGTTACACTCAGACACTCTGTGACTCACTCTGACACTCTCGATCACTCTATGACACTCTCTGATGCTCTCTATCACTCTCTGACACTCTCAATCACTCTCTGACACTCTCTGAAACTCTCTATCACTCTCTATCACTCTCTTACACTCTCTGACACTCTCTATCACTCAATGACACTCTGTGCCACTCTCTATCACTCTCCATCACTCTCTGACACTCTCTGACACACTCTGACACTCTCAGACACTCACCATCACACTCCGTATCACTCTCTGACACCCAATGAAACTCTCTATCACTCTCTGACACTCTATATCTCTCTCTATCACTCTCTGACACTCTCTATCACTCTCTGACACTCTCTATCACTCTCGATCACTCTCTGACTCTCTATGACACTCTCTATCACTCACTGTCACTCTCTGACACTCACTGTCACTCTCTGACACTCTCTCACACTGTCTGACACTCTCTCACACTCTCTGACACTCTCTGAAACTCTCTATCACTCTCTGACACTCTCTATCACTCTCTGACACTCTCTGATACTCTCTGACAAACTCAGACACTCTGTGACTCAGTCTGACACTCTCTATCACTCTCTGACACTCTCTGACACTTTCCATCACTCAATGACACTCTGTGACACTCTCTATCACTCTCCATTACTCTCTGACACTCTCTGACACACTCTGAAACTCTCAGACACTCTCTATCACACTGCGTATCACTCTCTGACACCCAATGACACTCTATATCACTCTCTGACACTCTATATCACTCTCTATCACTTTCTGACACTCTCTGACACTCTCTATCACTCTCTATCACTCTCTGACTCTCTCTGACACTCTCTATCACTCTCTATCACTCTCTGACACTCTCTGACAATCTCTGACACTCACTGACTCAATATATCACTCACTATCACTCTCTGACACTCTCTGACAATCTCTGACACAATCTATCACTCTCTATCACTCTTTCACACTCTCTAACACTCTCAGAAACTCTCTATCACGCTCTCTCACTCTCTGACACTCTCAGACACTCTCTATCACTCTCTGACACTGACTGACACTCTCAGACACTCTCTGTCACTCTCGGTCACTCTCTGTCACTCTCAGACACTCTCAGACACTCTCTATCACTCTCTGACACTCTATTTCACTCTCTGATACTCTCTATCACTCTCTGACACTCTCTATCGCTCTCTGACACTCTGACACACTCTGATACACTCAGACACTCTCCATCATTCTCTGACACTCTCTTACACTCTCAGAAACGCTCTGTCACTCTCTGACACTCTCAGAAACTCTCTATAAAACTCTGACACCCTCTATCACTCTCTGACATTCTCAGACACTCTCTATCACTCTCTGACACACTCTATCACTCTCTGACACTCTCTGACACTCTCGGTCACTCTCTGTCACTCTCAGACTCTCTCAGACACTCTCTATCACTCTCTGACACTCTCTTTCACTCTCTGACACTCTCTATCACTCTCTGACACTCTCTATCGCTCTCTGACACTCTCACACACTCTGATACTCTCAGACACTCTCCATCACTCTCAATCACTCTCTGACACTCTCTGACACTTTCAGAAACTCTCTGTCACTCTCTGACACTCTCAGAAACTCTCTATAAAACTCTGACACCCTCTATCACTGTCTGACATTCTCAGACACTCTCTATCACTCTCTGACACACTCTATCACTCTCTGACACAATCTGACACTCTCTATCACTCTCTGACACTCACTGACACTCACTGACACTCTCAGACACTCTCTGTCACTCTCTGTCACTCTCTGACACTCTCTGACACTCTCTATCACTCTCCGACACTCTCTGACACTCTCTATCACTCTCTATCACTCTCTATCACTCTCTGACTCTCTCTGACACTCTCTGACACTCTCTGATACTCTCTGACACACTCAGACACTCTGTGACTCAATCTGACACTCTCTATCACTCTATGACACTCTCTGATGCTCTCTATCACTCTCTGACACTCTCTATCACCCTCTGACAGTCTCTTTCACTCTCAATCACTCTCTGACACTCTCTGAAACTCTCTATCACTCTCTATCACTCTCTTACGCTCCCTGACACTCTCTATCACTCAATGACACTCTGTGCCACTCTCTATCACTCTCCATCACTCTCTGACACCCTCTGACACACTCTGACACTCTCAGACACTCACTATCACACTCCGTATCACTCTCTGACACCCAATGAAACTCTCTATCACACTCTGACACTGTATATCTCTCTCTATCACTCTCTGACACTCTCTATCACTCTCTGACACTCTCTGACACTCTCTATCACTCTCGATCACTCTCTGACTATCTCTGACACTCTCTATCACTCAATGACACTCTGTGACACTCTCTATTACTCTCTGACACTCTCTGACACTCTCGATCACTCTCTGACACTCTCTATCACTCAATGACACTCTGTGACACTCTCTATTACTCTCTGACACTCTCTGACACACTCTGACACTCTCTATCACACTCTATCACTCTCTGACACTCTCTGACACTCAATGAAACTCTCTATCACTCTCTGACACTCTATATCTCTCTCTATCACTCTCTGACACTCTCTATCACTCTCTGACACTCTCTATCACTCTCGATCACTCTCTGACTCTCTATGACACTCTCTATCACTCAATGACACTCTGTGACACTCTCTATCACTCTCTGACACTCTCTGACACTCTCTGTCACTCTCGATCACTCTCTGACACTCTCTATCACTCAATGACACTCTGTGACACTCTCTATCACTCTCTGACACTCTCTGACACACTCTGACACTCTCTATCACTCTCGATCACTCTCTGACACTCTCTATCACTCAATGACACTCTGTGACACTCTCTATCACTCTCTGACACTCTCTGACACACTCTGACACTCTCTATCACACTCTATCACTCTCTGACACTCTCTGACACTCTCCATCACTCTATGACTCTCTCTGACACTCTCAATCACTCTCTATCACTCTCTGACACTCTCAGAGGCTCTCTATCACTCTCTGACTCTCTCAGACACTCTCCATCACTCTCTGACACTCACTGACACTCTCAGACTCTCTCTGTCACTCTCTGTCACTCTCAGACACTCCCAGACACTCTCTGACACTCTCTGACACACTCAGACACTCTGTGACTCAGTCTGACACTCTCTATCACTCTCTGACACTCTCTGATACTCTCTGACAAACTCAGACACTCTGTGACTCAGTCTGACACTCTCTATCACTCTCTGACACTCTCTGACACTTTCCATCACTCAATGACACTCTGTGACACTCTCTATCACTCTCCATTACTCTCTGACACTCTCTGACACACTCTGAAACTCTCAGACTCTCTCTATCACACTGCGTATCACTCTCTGACACCCAATGACACTCTATATCACTCTCTGACACTCTATATCACTCTCTATCACTTTCTGACACTCTCTGACACTCTCAATCACTCTCTATCACTCTCTGACTGTCTCTGACACTCTCTGACACTCTCTGACACTCTCTGATACTCTCTGACACACTCAGACACTCTGTGACTCAATCTGACACTCTCTATCACTCTATGACACTCTCTGATGCTCTCTATCACTCTCTGACACTCTCTATCACCCTCTGACAGTCTCTATCACTCTCAATCACTCTCTGACACTCTCTGAAACTCTCTATCACTCTCTATCACTCTCTTACACTCCCTGACACTCTCTATCACTCAATGACACTCTGTGCCACTCTCTATCACTCTCCATCACTCTCTCACACCCTCTGACACACTCTGACACTCTCAGACACTCACTATCACACTCCGTATCACTCTCTGACACCCAATGAAACTCTCTATCACACTCTGACACTCTATATCTCTCTCTATCACTCTCTGACACTCTCTATCACTCTCTGACACTCTCTGATACTCTCTATCACTCTCGATCACTCTCTGACTATCTCTGACACTCTCTATCACTCAATGACACTCTGTGACACTCTCTATCACTTTTTGACACTCTCTGACACTCTCGATCACTCTCTGACACTCTCTATCACTCAATGACACTCTGTGACACTCTCTATCACTCTCTGACACTCTCTGACACACTCTGACACTCTCTATCACACTCTATCACTCTCTGACACTCTCTGACACTCAATGAAACTCTCTATCACTCTCTGACACTCTATATCTCTCTCTATCACTCTCTGACACTCTCTATCACTCTCTGACACTCTCTATCACTCTCGATCACTCTCTGACTCTCTATGACACTCTCTATCACTCAATGACACTCTGTGACACTCTCTATCACTCTCTGACACTCTCTGTCACTCTCGATCACTCTCTGACACTCTCTATCACTCAATGACACTCTGTGACACTCTCTATCACTCTCTGACACTCTCTGACACACTCTGACACTCTCTATCACTCTCGATCACTCTCTGACACTCTCTATCACTCAATGACACTCTGTGACACTCTCTATCACTCTCTGACACTCTCTGACACACTCTGACACTCTCTATCACACTCTATCACTCTCTGACACTCTCTGACACTCTCCATCACTCTATGACTCTCTCTGACACTCTCAATCACTCTCTATCACTCTCTGACACTCTCAGAGGCTCTCTATCACTCTCTGACTCTCTCAGACACTCTTCATCACTCTCTGACACTCACTGACACTCTCAGACTCTCTCTGTCACTCTCTGTCACTCTCAGACACTCCCAGACACTCTCTGACACTCTCTGACACACTCAGACACTCTGTGACTCAGTCTGACACTCTCTATCACTCTCTGACACTCTCTGATACTCTCTGACAAACTCAGACACTCTGTGACTCAGTCTGACACTCTCTATCACTCTCTGACACTCTCTGACACTTTCCATCACTCAATGACACTCTGTGACACTCTCTATCACTCTCCATTACTCTCTGACACTCTCTGACACACTCTGAAACTCTCAGACACTCTCTATCACACTGCGTATCACTCTCTGACACCCAATGACACTCTATATCACTCTCTGACACTCTATATCACTCTCTATCACTTTCTGACACTCTCTGACACTCTCTATCACTCTCTATCACTCTC